>NW_028301150.1:7665000-8033537 GCF_049000335.1 Polistes dominula
AGGTCAGACGTGAGTTCTTCGAGGGACTGTGTTGTGTAAGGGTTGAGATTGAACGATGGCGGTGTCGATTACAAAATGGCGGTAGATATAGCTTATCCAATTGAAGCTGAAATTTCTCTCTCTTTCTCTCTCTGTCTCTATCTTTCTCTAATTGTAAGCTATACCTTTTACAGTAGGAAGGATCGTATTTAATAATCGATTGAAGAAAAGGAAATAAATTGTCGGTGAAAGGAGATAACATTTTGTAATGCGTTTTATATTCCTCATAAGATTCTTTCTGTTTCCTGTCTTCTTCCGTTGTAGCGACACCCTCGCTTGATCTTAAAAGCAAGAAAAACAAAAAGAAAGATAAAAAAAGGGACAAGAGGAGGCTCTCTTTATTTTGCGACATGAATATTCTTAGAGGACTCGTAACTTGTTTCCTGTCATTTGAGAATCTATACGCTGGTCCGTTGGTGGCATAGCGCATAAATTTTCATAAAAACGAAAGGAACTAAGATGCAGTCTACCGCACATAATTCAGCGGAAACGTCCAACGGTGTGAGATAGGTGCGAACCAGGACCGTCTAATGAGACCCACCGGACTGTTTAGAATTCTCGATCTCGTCTCTTCCTAGGAAAATCGTACGACGCGATCTTTAGCAGCGTTCAGCGACTTTTAACTCCGTCAGATATCCGTTATAACGGCATTTTCTTGATTCTGAGAGACGCTTGTAAATTAACGCACGTACTATGAATCTAATGAAAATAACAAATTTGATTTTTCATCAAAAAAAGTCGATGTATCCCCTCAAACTAAAAACTATTATTACAAAAATGATTACAACAAAAGGAAAGAATAATAAAAAAATATATTAATCGGATTGCAAGATCGAGTAATTACGTTATAAAATTTGATGTTTATAAAGATAGAAAAATAAAGAAACTAATTCTCACCTCAGTCATGATTGGAGAAGGCATACGATAAGAAATAAATGTTAGTGAGTAGGATCAAGAAAGGGACACGTAGAAACGTTAAAGATAGGTTTTTCTGTTGCGGAGCAGAGAACGGTGTTGCACGCACGATCTCTCTCCCACAGACCTTTCCGAAATCATTACCAACAATGGCGATGGACAGACGGCCATTGAGCTTGGACAATGAGTAACGTTCGCAGCGGTAACGTCAGCCAACCCCAAACTTTCCACTCGCTCTCTTTCTCTCCTTCGTTTTCTCAGTGTCCTTATCCATCTATCTGTCTCCGTCCCTTAGTTCGTCCTCTCTCGGTTCGTCTCTTCCCGAAAGAAGAGGAGAGGGTGTGGAAGAAGGGACGATCGTGTGCAGATTGCACAACCGTCCGTCGCCAGCTGGCCAACCCCTTGACCCCGACACAAGGTGGACGATCTAGTCGATCGTAAAGAGTCGTACTATGCGTAACATGGCTCTACTCTTACCTCTTATATTAGTCGTGGACATCGAAGAGGGTTAAAGAAGAAAAGGCCAGCCGTTACCTTTTCGTCTCTCTGCTGACCGACTGGACTACCTTCGAATTGAGACTGGAACGTGGGTAAAAAGTTGAAGCACGAACCGGTGCGTGAAACTCCGATGGGCAGGTATATATAAATAGCTTTATTTTTAATTCACGTAGTTAATGCTTATGAAAAGGAAAGGTGATACAAAAAAAAATTAATACATCAGAGATAGATACGAGTCAAAAAGGAAATTTATATTTAAACTTACATAAGGTGACAAGGTTAAAAAGAACGTTAGTAAGATGAAAAAGAAACAGGGATTGGGACCTAAGTCGATTGTTCGGTAATATTTTTTATTAGAAAGAATACAAAATTCTATCAAATGTACAAATTTATATAACTGAAACCTGTAAATATATAAAAAAATATGAGTAACCTTATTAGAATTTTATGTTCCTCTTAGAGTGTTTTTTAATAGAATAAAATACGTTAAAAACCAGGCTCAAGGCAAATGTACATATCTTCAGGTGCATAAAGGTACTCTAGAGGAAGAAACGGATGGTACACAATCCGTGATAATGGTGGGCGGTCGACGAGTGCCTAGTAGCGGAAGTGGAGCAGCTGTACTCTGCTACACTTTTCCACAACTAAAGTTCCAGCAGTAGATATCCTCGACGTTCTACCGTTCTCTTATCGTCTTTCTCTCTCTCTCTCTCTCTGTCCTTTTTTACTTCTTTATAAGAAGCTTCTTATCAGGCTACCTCGAAAAAAAAGTTTCCACGCCGCGAGGAAGGAAGTAACATTGTGTTCCTTTTAAATTCATATAAATCCGAAATACATATTAAATAATGTACAATATCTAAGGAAGAATTTTATTTGAATATTTGTGTGTAAGTATGTATCTAGTCTTTTCGCTTAAATAGAAATCTAATCAATATATAAACACAATAGAACCCTGACGAACTCTTCTTTCTTCTTCTATTCAATAACATTCGTAGAATAAAATTCTATTTGATTTTTATTTTAAATTGCTATTTAACTAATCATCCGATCAAACGTTTGTTTAAGAAATTACAATACCTTGGCATTCGGAAAAAGTAGCTTAAAAAAAAATTTTTATTTGACGAAACTTTCAAGTTAAGCGTGTATACGCTTATATTGTGGAAAAAGCGTATGAGTTAAAAAGAAATAAATGAAGTATTTAGTCGTAAGAAGCCTATGATACTTTTCAGATAATAGTATAAAGAAGGTATGATGTAAATTTTATTAAAATCGGTTGAATTGTTCTCGAGATATAGTCTCTGCAAATTCGAAAAAAAAAACGTTCCACGAACGGCCTATATCTCTGCCATTTCTTATTATATTTAAATAATTTTTATATGAATATGTTCTTCAATGTATTTAGCGATAATAAAATAAAATTTATATACTTGAAAGTGGCGTCAAACAAAAATGTTTTTTTCCATGCTAGTTTTTCCGAGCGCCAAGGTGATGTAACCCCTTAAGAATCTTTTCTGTAGAATTTCGAGCCTTGTCGATAGCTTTACTGCTTTCACATTGCTCGCTATAATTCTTCCTTTCTTCTCTTTCTTTCGACAGAAGTTTTTTACCGGCTCCTATAAGAGACCTTTTTCCGGTGATACCTGAGCGCGTGCTAGGCGCGCTTCGGGTCTTCCAATCTCTCAAGTTTTTTCTTTTATTTTTAGGATTCTCGCTACTACCTGGGATCGTCGGAGAAACGAATTAATATATCGTGTAATGGATTAAACCAGGACCTACCCTACGACAATCGAACAACGTGTGGCACAACCCTCTCTTTTTCTATCGGCATCAAACCGATGTGTTTATACCTGCTTCCTTTCTCTCCGCGGGTGCACGAAGCACTTGGGTATAATCGACATGTAACCACCGTACACGAGTCAGAATGTTTAGGTCAAATATCTATCGTCGTACTATTGTACGAGAGGATCGATAGGGTTGTACCCCCTAAGAATTTATCCCCTTCAGATTTTTTTTCCGAAAGGATAATTTGAAAGCGATATGTCTTTCCACTCGATGAAAATTTATGTGTATTTTATAACTCCTGACCATAAATACTCCCTAAATAAAAGAGTCTATAACAAAGTGGAGTTTGATCCATATCACCAATAACTTATTTAACAAATATAAATATATGATACAATATTCAATCATTTTGATGTTATTCAACCCATTGTTGAGTGTTGATTACTCTCAGTGGAAGTAATTCGTGTGGATGTTTTGCGCTTGTCAATTACCATCGTTGAGAATGAAATACTTTTTTGCTAATGTAAACTTTTATATTATGTTAATTAAATAAAAAAAAAAGAATCTTAAGCACTAGGGAAGTCGAAACAATTGATAAACAAATATATACCTCCTAGTACACATAGGTAGCTTTCACTGAACGCAAATATATATATATAAAATATATTTTCAAATGTATAAATTAATTAAGAATATTATAAAATAAAAATAATTGATATTATACCTAATATTTAAATTACATATCTATTCTATTAAATGATCTGTAAACAAATGAATAATAAATATGACCTAACTATAATATAAATGCATTTAAAAGATCAGAGCGGAAATCAAACACCTGTACTATTTTCCGGCATTTTATTTATGCGTATACGAATAATACATTTTTATAACGTATATGCAATTATCTTATTAAACGTTGAGAAATAATAGAAAAAATGGAAAGAAAAGATCACGCCCAGCACAGTTGGACGCTCAACATTTATACGCTTTGTGGTAGGTAGTACAATCCCACGAAGAAGACTCAGGTCAGATCCACCTGCAAGAGTAGGGTCACAACCCTTCTGCCGTAGATCATAGGTCTTTCCTTTTTCTGTCTTTCAAAAATATATATATGTATGTTTGTGTGTATATACACGATGCACCTGATGCACATAGTTACACGCGTTTCTACTGATCTGAGGGTCGAACTCTTTTGAGAGGGTTAAAAAGGGTGAGAGACCCAAAATGATTGGTTCTAGGTAACCCTTCTTTCACATTTCATGTCCGTGTAAATTCGCAGGTATAACTCAAACACGTACAAACGTACATAGACACGCACATATACAAGAATGCAGACCGAGCCCTCGTACGTGCAAGCGCCATCGGCAAACAACCCTTTCGAGGTAGAGGCATTATGTCGTTAAAAGTTCGACACCGAACAAGGGAAAAAAGCGGTTCTTCGCATAACAGGTTGGGATCCGTGTTCTTTACAATTCCTTTCACGAGACTGCACAACACCACAATATAATTCTTTTTTCTTTTTTATTTATCTCCATCCTTTCTCGCATCAAGAATTTTTAAGACTGCCATATAATGTCTTTTTCAAACAATATGTAATTTAAACAAAAACCGCGCTTATTGTAACTTTTCGAACTGTTTATATCAATTTATAGATCGTTAAGAAATTCTAACATTTGTTAAAAAAAAATAGTGAATTTAGTAATAGCAGGTCTGTTCTTAAAATCAAAGCCAACCAGACTGAAAAATCGAAATTTGCTAAAAGCCAATAATTATCGATGCGCATTATGATGATCGTCGTCGGTTCTCTTGTAACCGGAAGTAGGATGGCGTTTTCGTCGGCGCCATGAGCAAAAGGGATGAAAGACTATGGGATACATGGACTCGATAATTAGCCGGTACGGAGTAATGAGAGGTCGCTTCTCGTTTCATTTTTCTGTAGTCTCGAGACGAGCAACCGTTGAGGAAAGAGAAAGAGAAAGAGAAAGAGAAAGAGAAAGAGAAAGAGAAAGAGAAAGAGAAAGAGAAAGAGAAAGAGAAAGAGAAAGAAAAAGAGAAAAGGAAAGGTTAGTAGTATAGATATATAGAAATAGAAAAAGATGGAAGAATGAAGGTACCATAAGCCCTTCAGAAAAGAAGGGAAAGGGAGAAAACATCCAACAGCTGAATAAGATTCTTGGAAAGCATTCTCCGAATAAGTTTTACCATCACGGTGGTCTCGAATCGATTTTTTCGATAAAACCGGCATTCCGCGCGAATGCATAGTCTTAAAGATTGTTACTTTTGATGGAAGATGCACCTGTGTTTGATCATCGATAGGTGATCTTTCGATGAAGTAATTTTTAGCGTGTAAATATTAAATGTGTTTATAGCTTCTTTCTGTAGAGAAAAACGTTCATGTTTAAGAAGCCTTACCAAAGGTCCTCTATACCAAAGGGCAACACAAGATTTATAGCCAAAGGTTTATGTGCCGAAAAGAACAAAATTAATACCAAAAGACATTTTCAAACGAAAGCTAATCTTATCTGTCTTTCTATTTTGTAATGAGCTCTATAATAGTTAATTAAATAGATACTTAAAGCTAGTTAATTAAAAACACATCAAAAGACTAATCTGTAAAAACATCGAAGACCATCATCGATATTGTAGACTTGGAATTGTAGGAAGAAGAACGTAGGCTATAGAAGGTGGTAGAAAAAGAAAAGGCAAGTGGGTGGGTGTAAAAGTTGAGAAAAGAGGGTGGAAAAAACCACACAAGTGTCGGAAAGTTCTTTCCCGGGCGCGTAATCTCGTTCGGGAAGCTTTCTAACTTCAAAGTCCGACGCGTAAGCCTTCTCCGAGTATGGAACGATCTCTTGCAAATAAAACTATCGAGAAAGAAACGCGAACCTCCTTCGATACTACGACTTCCTTGTTTTCACCTCGAGGGGCCGATTGATTTATAAAGAATTTCTTCTTTCCAAACTACTAACTTGTTTCCTTAGGTCAATAAACAAATTGCGTTAAGATTAGAAAAAGATACCATTTAAAAATTGGTTAACCATTAGTTAACATCAATCAATCTGACTAATATCATTCACGATCGTTGCGAAATGTAAGTAATATTAGAAAACTCGTTAGAAATTCATAAAAACTAGAAATTTTGATGAAAGCTATCATTAAGATAGTCTTACTAACGAGAAGAAGAGTTCAAACGATTTCACTGATAAAAAGTCAAAATAACGATGTCGTATAGAAGTCGAAAGCAATTAACCTTTCGTGAGACTTCTTTGAGCATTTGCGAAGAAAAGTAAGGAACATTGCTTAAATGACTTTAAAAAAGGAACGTATCAAACGAGAACTAATTAATCTTTTGGTTTCTTAGAATCACGTAGAAAGCACCGCCGTAAAATTAGCTAACACCAAGCGGTATATCCTGTTCGATCTTTTTAAATGAATAGGATGATGCTGCAACTATGATCTGCCACCTCGAAAGATTATAAAGAAATGTTAGTTCTCAGTGGGATCTCGAGTTTCATGAGTTCCGTGTTTTTCTTCAAGATTTCATATGCGGATTCATACGTGATCTACTCTTTGGTTTATACCGAAGATCCTAGTCTATTTAAAAATTTCTTTTATTTCATTTCGATGATAAAAACATTAGTATTGAATATATGACAATTTTTATTCATAAATTTATACATATATTTTTCGTAATAATGATGTAAAAATAAATAAAGGATGATTTACTTGAAGGGTAAAATGTTAATTTAATGTATACTTCACCTTTATGAAACAAAGCGAATAATTCTAAAATTACTTTAACAAAGTAATGAAAAGTCGGACCAAAGAAAAAGTATTATATATTTTTTCGAACAGTTACTTCTGTCGATCGCAAGAAAGTGACGACAGAAGCTGTAATTCTGAAAGATGAATTTCCTCATGGATGGAGCACAGTAGAGATTAACTCTTCCATCGCACGATGGGAACAAAGGAATCGTAGAAAGGTCTTAGGATGATGAAGGAAGATGAAAGGAAAGATGGGAAAACATAGCTCTCTTTCCCTCTTGATATCTATCTTTCTCATTCTATCTCTAATACCCAGCATACTCCAGGGATACCTACTTTATCCGTTTCTTCTGGAGAAGCAAAAGTTCGTACCCAGTTGCCGGAGATGCTTCGGCTATCGATCTTTCTCGCCCATCCGCGGTGAAGTCCCTCGCGAGGAATAATATGGATGTGTATCCCGCTTGATCCTCACGATATCCACCGGTCACGATCCTTGCTAAGAAAACTTTTATATCGAACGTTTTTCGTCGAAGGGGAAAAGAAAACGAGGAACTTTTTCGGCGCGCGAAACTTCAAAGAAACTTCTTCTACTTCAAATAATGTCGACGAGTTCATCGTTGAGATGGCAACATCAAATATTCTATGAATTCGGAGTCGGCTTTGTGTCAGAGTAAAGGCTCCTAGAAGAAAAACTCTCACTGCAGATAAATTTTTGATTTCAAATGTTTCCGCATGTATCGCCATATCCATTCTTTTCCGTTTGACCTTAATGGTTTTTATTCTTTCATCGAATTATCCCAGACACGTTTGACCGCTGACCTTAGGGTATTATGGTTATCGTGATTTTGGAGACACTTTATAACAATAAAAAAATCAGAAAGAAAAACCAATATATCTTTATCGATGAAGGATATATAAATAATAGTAAACGATAAATCAAAATTTAAACTTCCTTCTTCACATCTACTGATCCATCGATTAGATAATCATTCGATATCAAAAGTTATAAGAAAGAAGCTGAACAATAAAATAATCATTTTTACTAAAGATACAATATTACAATCGATATATTATTGGATAATGTGCTCGTGGAAGTAACTGGAGCAATAATTTCGGAAAATGAGGTATATTTGGTCTATCTTGCTCATAGGGCGTCTCTCAAGGCTTACGAATAACCCCCTTCTACGATCACCCCATCGTTCGAACGACCAACCCTACCTCTCTTCCCTCATGTTACGTCGTACGGGGTGTGCACTGCACAACTGACCAATAAGCTACCCCTCGCTTATGTCCACGCAGAGAGACTATACGATCGATAGTTACAATGTATCTCGTGCGCAACTTTCAGCGTAGTTGTTCTCCCTCTGCTACGGACACGTTATGCAGTTCGCTTTGCACGAAGTGTATGGAAAATAATACGTTTTTAAAAGTTCTACCTTGGACTCGCTTCGTACGGCGAAAAAACTTCAGAGAGAACAGAGAAAAAGAGAGAAAATATCCCATCAATCGTAACGCAAGTCTGTCGTCCGTTACTCGTAATATTTCCGATGTCCGACGTCCAACTAAATAATAAACAAACCGACATCGATATTCCGAGAACAGAAATTTACTTAACTTTTTTTCTTCGTCCAGATGTTTCGAAAATATTCTATAACAAACTTAAACACTTAATATATTGCTTTTAAAAATTAAACCTTCTTTCATTTTCTCTCTTCGAGAATCAATTTGATATGGTTACAAGTTACATTAAAAATAATTTAACGATTCCTCAAATATAAATGTACTTGTCTTTTTTAATATTCCAAAGATAAAAATAATATTAATGACTAACTTAATTACAAGTATTTCGAAAATATCTTTTCGTAAAATAGATTATCGTAGAATACTTTTTAATTGCCCATTATAATTGATCATGACTCGAAATAGAAGTGACCAAAGATAGTCGATAAGATTCTCAGAGATAATTAATATCCGTAGTGTATGAATATAACGCGCGAGTAACGATGAAACGCGACGAAGGAAGATCATTGTAAGGGAAAAGAAAAGTTTATCCATATTAAAGAGAGAGAGATTTTCAAAGAAAAACTCCATGGATATACATCCTCTTCTTTAACCTAACATTCTTTTTCTAGTCAGGAATTTTTTAATAGAACATTTTCAAATTATGCGAAAAATGCCAAATTAGAAGAGTGTCTTTATCGTCTCGAAAGAAAGATGAAAGAAGAAAGAATAAAAAAAAAGAGAAAAGAACAAATCTCTCTATCACTCACTCTCTCTCTCAAAAAAGAATCTCAATTAAGAATCGTCACTAGCTGGATAGACCGTTAATCAGGGACAAGGAGCAACTGATTCAGGAATTTTTAATGGCCGATCTCCGTCGATGTTGCTCTGAAAGCAGAAACGAAGCGGGTGGACGTAGATGAGGATGAGATACGAAAAGAAGAGAAGAAGAAGCAGCTCGTCGTCGATTAATTTTGGAAGGACGACGTTTTGCAAAAAAAGAAGCTCCTCCTTCCTCTGAAGACAATGCCTTGAGAAGTCGGAAGTTACAAAAGGGAGAAGCGGACAAAGGGTGCGAGAACGTTTCGAACAAAGAGCAAATAACGGAAGGTAGCAAAAACAGTGCGTTGTTAGCTGATGAAGGGCGCAACCGTTCAGCCAAGCACAAATGGACGTCTTTCTTACGCGAGAAAAATTAGCCTTAACTGTGCATCTCGAAATACGATTTCTTTAACGGTGATATTTAAGTTCTTGCGGTGTTGAAATGATCGATAAAGATAGAACTTTTTGCACACCCGATTAAATCACAACTTAAAAACTTTTCCTTTTTATTATCACGCAGAAACATCAAGAGAAGCTTTGATTATCCTAGTTTCGAAGATAAAAAAAGATTAAGTTTATAAATGATAGTCCATTTGAAAGAAACAATCAAGCGAGTAAAAAGAAAGAATACAATTGTTCGCACTTTAGAAACGGAAACTTCCCAAAAACGAAGAAGGCAAGAGAAAAATAATAAAGATAAAAAGAAAGTTAGAAAAACCAAGGACGATGGAGAATGGAGGGCACTTGCAGGCATATTTTTAGGGCGAGAATCCCTTTTTTTTCTTGAGCGATACTGGCGAAGACTGACGCCGTAATGAAAACATGAATACTTGAAGGTTCACCCACCTCCCATAATTATATCTTCACCCTGGGGTTAGGCTCAGAACACGATCGCGAAACTCTGGAAGAGAAAGTGGACGGAGATGGAGAGAAAGACAGTAGTAGAGGAAGGGAGAAAAGGGAAGAGTGGGAGCTGGAAAGAATCGAGAAGGTGGATAGGGGTGCCATTTCTGTCCCCTAAATAATTAATTCCGGCATCGCCGTCGGCTTAAATGCGACGAAGCTAGCTAGGGAGAAAAACTTCAATGTGCCAGGGATGTGTCTGGAGATTCGCTTTCGATTCTCTCGAGGCTCTCTAAGAAATCGATTGCTTCGACTTTCTCAAAACGTTTTCGAAAATCGCCTTATTTATATTCTTTTCCTCGTATGTCACCATCATCATCATCATCATCATCATCATCATCATCATCATCATCATCATCAAGGGAAAAAATTGAGATAAATGTTTAATAACGATTTGAACAGCCTTAGGTTATAAATATCTAATTTAACATCGCTTCTCAAGAGTATTCAATTGTACACCGATGTTTAGTAACGAATTTTACCAAGCAAAAACGACGACGACAACGACGACAACGACGACACTCTTCCTTAGTAAAACAGCAACGAAGCGTAACCTCGAAATTAAATCCCTAATCTCGTTTTCCCTTTTTCGCGCTTGCGCAGACTCAACGAATCTCGCTAAACTCGCTACCTCTAGTCTCGCCCGCGCCAAAGATAAGACGGAGGATTAATGGACGAGGCATTAAGGTGCAATTTTATGGGGATTATTTTAAAGGCTTTCTTGAATCCACTGGCTCAGTTGCGATTATCTAGACATCATTAATCAAGCGCCCGCTTTAAACTTCGTCCTCCACGAGTCCTATGCAAGTACCAAAAACTTTCAAACCACCATTTACTCGATCCAACTGACTTTGAAGATTTAAAACTATGTTCCTCCTTTGTGACATCATCATAGGAAGATGATATTAATTACAGGAAAGTAAAAAATAAGGACGTTAAGGATTTTTTTAGATGTAGAAATTAATTCAATGCCTTGAATAAATGTTACATTTGTTTTTAAAAGGCACTGAATTAATTTCTACAGCTAATAAATATCATCAAATTGAAAAGACTAATCTTTTCAATCAAATACATAATTACAAAAGCGCGTTGAAAAATTGATTAGCATCGAAACAACAGCTAAACGTAGTGAGCTTGGAAGAAAGGGTAAAACGTACACGCCCCTTTCTCATTTCTAAACCAATGAAGAAACGAGGGCTTGTCCAGTATGCATAATTACATAAGAAGAGAAATCGACAGGTGCTTGCAAAGGGTTGGTAGAAAGTCGAGAAGATGGGATGGGCGCAACAAGAAGGGTTAAATGAATCACGGCGCTTTGATTGGTCGACGCTTCGGAAGGGTGATGAGCGAGAAAGAAAGAGAAAAATAATGAGAAAAAGAGAGGGAAAATGTACGAAGAAAGGGTTCGTACTGAAATAATGCAATCCGCCGGCGGCCATCTTGCAAACACTGTCTATTCCTCCTTTTCAACGTAACCGGATTAAAATTTGCGTCGATCATTAATCCTTTATTTTTTTTTTCCATCTTCTTTCATAATTCCGTTCACGTTAAGAACGCGTCTTTCCCCTACTTCCCGTTTTCTTTCTTCCTTCGAAAGGAAACTTTATAAGGAAGCTAAAGATATATTAAAGACTTTCGTTAATGGAAAATATTAACAAAAGTAAGAAAAGCTTTTTCCTACCTAAGCAATTGAAAAACGCCCGCTGCACTTTAATCCATAAAACCTCTCTCTTGCCGCAAAAAAGTCACCTAATAAAGGACCCTTGAAATCCGCGCTAAAATCTAGAGAAAGAAAAAAGACAAAAAATATATCCGAGTGGCCGTGCACGCGTGTTGCATAAACATTATTAAGTTTGACCATCGAACCATGGCAGCATCTGTCCAATAGGGGATCGAAGAGAAGGAGACGATTTTTAAAATCCTTCAAGCCGATATAAGTTTGACAGTCTAGGGAATGTGCTTTATTGTACGATTTTTGTATTATTCTCTATGGCGCAAACCATACGCGTGCCGTCGAGATAAATTCCTATTATATTTGACGAACGCGATTCATCGAATTTTTTCGTCGTTTTTTTACAATCCGGACCAAGATTTCTCGACGATGGTAATAACTTCGAATTTATAGGTATTCGATAGTACGTATACCTAACAGTATTTTTCGTTTCTTCAAAATTGATAATTAATACTCTTTCTCTCTCGCTCTTTCTCTCTCTCTCTCTTTTTCTCTTTCTCTTTCTCTTTCTCTTTCTCTTTCTCTTTCTCTTTCTATCTGGATAGAAATTATTTTGTTTCTTCTACATCAGAATCGGATGTAGTCGAAAGGAATAAAAAAAAAATTATTTCTCGATCTCTAAATCCAGTTGTTACGCCACGATGAAACGTCACGTTACACAAAAGATCGTACAAGCTGTTACGAGCATCGAAGAAAATTATGCCAAGCTCTCATTGCGATGCAAAGACACGAAGATCTCTGAGATCGAAGATTCAGAACGCGTGGGCGATTTTAAATCCGGTACAATGATAGCTTTATTTCTAACACCTGCTTTACACTCATTGTCAAACAACAAAACAAATTGCGATATCTCTATCGACGATTTCGTTGATGTAATGTTTCTGACGAGAATTAAATAAAAAGAAGAAAAAAGGAACAGAAAAAATAAATTTTACGTATGAATCTTTCGAGCTTTTCACTAAGTTAGAAATCCGCTAAACCGTTTACATTATGGTATCCTGGTTGTTATCATTTACAATCAAGCTAGCAGTCGTCTCTTAGCTGGTGAACAACAAAAGTGAAAAACCGCAAACCACTGGAATCTCATCTCCTTATTCGCGCTGGAGACTCGCGAGAGAAGAAGAGAGCTCCTCATCCAACGAGAAAAGCAAGTTACTTGAGTGTCCTCTCAAAAGCGGCACATTTTCTTCTACTCTTTTTTTCTCCTTGTTATTCGGTTTTTATCTTTTTCTTGTCATTTAGCTCCGACTATGGAATAAGAAGTGTTAGTGAGAAAAAGAAGAGAGGATCGATCGAGAAGTTTCTGTTTTAGTCTCTTAAATATTTTTCGTGAGTAAATCGTCGACATGATCCATGTGGCCACTTGACTCTTTCAAAAAAATATTTAGTCCTGGTTTTTCGAAAAGTAGTGAAGAGTGGTCCGGCACGTTTGAAGTTTTTCGCGTCTAGACGTCGCGTCGTGTCTTCTTTTGGCGGA
Source organism: Polistes dominula (assembly GCF_049000335.1). Classification (NCBI taxonomy): domain Eukaryota; kingdom Metazoa; phylum Arthropoda; class Insecta; order Hymenoptera; family Vespidae; genus Polistes; species Polistes dominula. The sequence continues at coordinate 7,678,437 of NW_028301150.1, forward strand.
TCTTAGTAATAGGAACTATATATATGTAAGTATACTACATTTGAGGAAGGACTGTATGTTGAGAGAACGAAGAAAAGTCGGGGGAAGATGCAATAACCGTTTCTAGTGTGTGCGACTCGTCCAGAGAACCGCTTAGGTTTCTGCTTCCGGGAGCACGGACGCAATAAAATGATCCATTGGCACGAACAACGGTTGCCGTCGTGTCTTGGGACGGCCGGGAGAAAGGAAAGAAGGAGCAGCCTGTTGCTGGTCGCGTGGATCCTTCGCATGTGTGAAGCTTGTGTGCACCCCCGTCAGAGGAGGAGTCAGAGAAGCGGCAGAAGATGGGGGAAGATGGAGGAACCTTAAAGCAGGACGAGTCGAAACGAAAGCGTAAGGCACATCGGAGAATGTTACCAAACGTGAATGTCGATCTTTTTGAATGGAAACAAAAAACTTTTTCTACTAACACACCCTCTCTTTTCCCTTATCACTTTTCTATAATATAATTCCTTTCCTCGTTAAGAACACTTCCGAACGGTATTCATTGCCAATAATGACACGTATAAACCTGACGTATCAGTGCTAAGCTCAATGCGAAATGTTAAACAAGCAATTGTCTGTGAATTCTTGTTAAACAAAGGAAAAAGAAACTTTACGCGTGGGTTGAATGAAGGTAAACGTTGATGTATACCAACATTAGATCTTTGCTTCCACTCCATGCGAATGTTAATCGTATCGTGTTAAAATAGTATTTTCTCGTAGTCCATAGAACGAAGTAGGAAGTCGTGTATTCGTGAGAATGCAAGGTGAACGCACCTCCTCCGAATGAATTATCCAGTTACCGATACTCGGCTTTGAATTACAAAAGCATAGAAGCGTGGAGCCTCCTTGTAGAATTCTTCGAGACCATTTGTCAGTGTCCATTAGAGACATGCCAGAAGGACGTTTAACGCGACACAATGTTAAAGAGTTGTGTATTTGCAAAGTTAAATGAACCTTACGCCGTGGGCGACGATTGTGCAGCTGCGCGAGTATCCCGACTCTCTTCAGCTCTTTCTTTCCCTTTCTACCTCTTTCTATTATATACATTTTTCTCTCTCTTTCCTCTTCGTTCTCTGGCTGTCGCGAGAAGAGGCACCACTTGAGGTGCGTCCATGCGAAAAACTATAAGAACGGAGGCACGACGTGGATGGAGAGAGGCGGTCTGACAAGGTATCCTTCTTTTCGAATATAAATAAAAGTTACTTTTGCGTCATGCATGAGTTAACTCACGTTACCTGACCACCTACGCGCTTCTGCCGTGAACTGAGCAGTGTCGTCGTAGTCGTCGTCATCTTGTAAAATGGAATGTATAACGATCTCTGTAATTTCATTGTCGCGAATCAAATACAACGAATTAATCATATTTTATCGTTTCCAGTTTGCAACAAAAGTACGTTTCTCCTGTAACATAAAATAAAATAAAATAAAATGAAATAAAGAAAAATAATATATGATCAATATCTTTCATTCTTTTAAATAATAAAAGAAATAAGCGATGAACGGACTTGTCACATAATTCAATGCCTTACAAATAACAATTGCAAGGGCTTAAGAAAAGAAAAAAAATCCCGAAGAAAAATCGAAAACCATAGAGCCTTCCAGCAGTCGTACGAGTCACGTAAAGCCACTCGAAAATCTAAATCGGCGAGAAATTAAATCAACCGTGTCGCTTTCGTCCGACGATTCGCATTTTTCCGATGGAACTGTGACAATGAAATCGCGAGGTCCGACTGGAGGGTTGAAAAAAGAAAATAAAAAAAAAGGAGGAAGGGTCGAAGAAGTGGATAAAAAGGAAGAAGAAGAGGAGAAGAGGGAGGAGAAGGGGAGAAGGAGGAGAAAACGAAAGAAATAAAGATTTGAGGGTGGACCACACAAGCACATAGTTTGTGAACCAGAGGCTACGATATTCATCATAGTTTGCCGATCGATTGAGCCATAAAATCCACGGCAAAACAATTACACCTTATTCGAAAACGTGTTATCGAGAACTAGACCGAAAGGTGTTATTAATTCCAACAGGTATGCATTCGAGAAAAGCATGCACACCTGTCTTATAGTAACGATATATAAATCTAACCGAGTGTGCCCAGACTAATCATCATGGAGTCTTAATTTATAACGTTGATTCTGCTATGTTAAAAATTAAAAAAATAAAAAAAAGTAGTTAATCTTTTATCATTTTTAACTCTAATAGCTAGATATACCATATCCAATACGATAAAGTACAAAAAGCACACATAAAGAATTGTTCTTATTGCGATATAAAAAGATCGATGGAAAAGAAATAAAGAAATGAAAGGGAAAAAGAGAGAGGGAGAGAGAAAGAGAGAAAGAGAGAGAAAGAAAAAAAATTCACAGACCGCTCATAGCCATTCGAAGGGATATCGATATATAGTCGAACGAGTTCAAGCTCTACGGAATACCTTCAATTATTTTTTCATTTTGATCGGAAAGCCGTCGATGCGAAAGAAGAAGTCGCATGGTGGTCGGTGGTAAAAAGTGACGAGATCGAAAGTCGTTTCTCGGAGGATGTGCGACGTCCATTATCGTCGATGTCGTATCGAACTCGTCCGCTTTACCAGGCTCACATTTTTTTAAACCGCTCGTCACTGTCATGACCCATCGAGCTCTGCGTTCTTTCCCAAATCGCTAGAGAACAAAAAAAGAAGAATACACGTAAGTATATATCGTACGTTGTATATGTATATGTATATATATATAAACGTATGTATCTATGTATTTAGATAGGTACGTAGGAAAATTTGAACGAGTCAATGACAAGCTGGGAACAAGAAAGGGACATTAGTGAAACGAGTCCGAACATACCTTTGGCCCTCGACCAAGGATCTCTTGCGTTAATAAAAAAAATGAAATGAAATCAATGTCTGTTATTTTGACACACGCTCTCAGAAATGAGAATGCATACGAAGACTCGACATTAATCTGACTTATGCTTAAGAATAGAATCGTAAAATATCTTACTGGACGTTTTTGGATCGGCAAAAAGTAAAAGGGAGAAACAGTCAAAGTTAAAGTTTTTTTCATGAACTGTCAAATGTATATACGTTGTCTTGTTTTTTATGTCTTCTTTTTTCTTATAACAAAGTTGATTTAACGATCGTGTCGCATCTCCAAAACTTCATTCTTACTCATTCCTATCTCTTTCAAAATTTGTCAATATATCAAATTCGAATTTCGTAGAATTTCTGACAGTCATCATATATTTCAAATTTATTCTATATACATACATATATATATATATATATATATATATATATATAAGTTGTATAACGCATAAGTGCTATTCAATGCAATTCTCTCTAAATGCAAGTACATACGTCTAATAATACTTCAAGCCATAAGATAATCAGAGGAATAATACGAAACGGAAAGAATTTGTCCATCATCGTTAGGAAGCTCGACGTGACATTAAAGTGTGGATAAGGCACGAGGTCATTGACGCGTATCGCTGTGGAATGTGATTTGTGAATATTTGTAATATCTTTCTAAATGGTTATATTCTTATCGAAGTAAGACAAATGACAATAACGTTAATATACAATTATAATTATTTCGAAAACAAAGGAGAAGGTTAAATTCTTCAAAATAAAATGATTCACTTTAAAGCCATATTTAGAAACATATACCTATTACAAAAAAGAACATTTGAACGAATCTTTAAATTTAGATTTTAACGGAATTTTCCTTCTTTGTTCTGCGGCAACTCTTTTCACTTTATTTCGCAACCCCTCTCGTTTGAACGTATCGACGCCATTGCAGCTGCGCTGCAACGTCGCGCCTCTGACGAATTAGTCGCTCTGCTCTTATTCTCTTTTACCTCACCCTTCGGAAATATTGGTCAAACCTGCCCTACATGGAGGGAGAGATTGCGCGCTACGGGGGTGGAGGAGAGTGGTGAAGGGTGTACGAGATTCGAAAGGGCAAGCCTATCGTATGAGTCTAAAGTACGAGCCCAGAGTACGAGCCCAGCGTACAAGACCGCCTCGAATTACTCACCAACCTCCCCCCCCTTTTACCATCCCGTTTTACCCGAAAATCCAAAAACGAGGGGATTTGTTCGTGTGTGCGGAAGGACAGCCGCGGATCGCGAGGGGTCTACCAACTCTCTCTCTCTCTCTCTTTCTATCTATCTCTCTTTCACCTACTCTCTCTTCATCCTTCCACTCTTTCCTCCTCCCCTTTCCCTATTTCTCCCTTACGTTCTCTCTCATCGCTTCGATAAACCCCCTTCGAAAGCGAATTTCTCTTCTATATCGTCTACTTTCTACCTCATTTCTAGTCGCTCTTATTTTCGAAAATGAAAATATTAGAGAAAATAAATGAAACGATATTCTTTCGCAGGTATATACACTTGCAGGCACTTATTTATTGCAAATGATTTGTACGAAAATGTTTGTGAAATCTTTGTACAAATCTACGATTGTATATATATTGTTTATTGATCTTTATATAGATTGTATATTGATCTTTACAATTAATGTATTATTATATTGCATGTTTCATATACGTTAGATAGAATACATATGAAAGTCTCATCGCAAAAGAAAGAAGAACGTTGAAGGAACTAAGAGATATGTATACTCGGTCAGTTTTCCGGTTCCTTAAAGCCCTTCTTCGCAAGGACGGGACGGGCAGGGAATCACACGTCAAACGCAGAGATAGACGTTTTTGTAGGGCAAAAAATATCGTGCGAATGTCGGTCCGCCACCACCATCGCTACTACCGCCACTGCCAACAATGTTCTCGATAGGGTGTAAAAGTACGCGGTACTTCGATGAAAGGGGGGCGAAGGGTGGTTCCGGGAATGTAGGGTGGTTTTCGGTCCGCCATTCAATTTATCGACGGATTGACAGCTCTGTTAGGCCCTTGCTACGCTTAGAGCACGTTACCTTTGAAAAAAAAGACGAAGAAGCACGGTAAGATGAAGAGAGACAGAATATCTAATCATGATCTTTTCTCTCGCGCATACATTTTTCTTTCAAGATTTTATTTTCAATGAATACGATTAAAGTACAAATTTCAAGTCCACGAATGCACATTTGAACAAAAATATGGAATTGGAAATTTGATTTTGCAAGAAGAAAATATATTTGATATTTATTGATAACATAGTATTGACTGATCACGAGTAACCCCAAATTTTTATGTGTAAGAAACTTACGTAATTATTAAAATATAAAATTGTACAAATTATCATAATAATAATATTTAATAAATATCATTGTATTTACTTTAAATGTGATATCAATTTCTGAATTATTTATTATTCTAATTAAATTATTTATTAATTAAATATAATCATTATAAAACACATAAGGTTTTAGCATATTGACAATATTTTAACAAATGTATATATATATATATATATATATATATATATATATATATATATATATATATATATCACCTAATATGAAATTTAATTAAAACCAACTTTCATCTTACATCTCACTATTTTTTATCACAAAATACATTTACAAAAATTAATCTTTTGACATTAAGGCGTATCCTAAGAACACAACTCGATTAGCAAACACGGTTTAAAATAGACGCAACTAGAATGAATGTCGTAAACACGAGACGAACGTTAATCGGACAGTGATACATCGCGAGTGATTCTTGTCTCCTCGAAGATGTCATTCTTTCTTTATCCGCGATCGATCGATCGCGGATCCTCGACAAATAATCCTGAAAAACCGAAACGACGACGTGTCTTGCGCGTCCCTTGGGGATCGATTCTGCTTCGTTATTTATTAAAGGAGGTGACTGACCATCGGTCGATGCAAAAGCAGTCCCCTTGTAAGCCAGGAGTTCGGTCTCGATGAAATCCACCACGAATCATGTGCGATCTTTCCACGACCAGATGCGTTGACCGGCCACATAAGCGTCAAAGCATTTTTCCTACTTGCAATCGTATTTCTTAACCCTCCTCTCTTCTTTCTTCTTTTTCGTCTCGATACCAACTTAAAGGTTCCTCCGTTTAATCGGAAATGGAAAACGAAAAGATTTTTCTCGCTCTAACGGACAGCGAAAGAAGTAAGAGTGCCGTCTATCCTTTTAAAGCATAACACATTACGTAAACTAGCAAAAAAGTTTTTCTATTCTTGATACTTCACAAAAGAGTGCCTAAAAGAGTCAAAAATTCGTACTAATTGTAATATATCGAATCTGTTAATTATTTATGGGAGAATTAAATTATACTTTTATTTAATTCCACACAATGATCTTTATTACATATATTTCGTAAAAGGGAAACACATCTTTATTCTATAATGAACTATAAAAAAATGACTAGAAAAGTAAGAGAAGCTTATCTCGTCATCGTTCGACTATGCCCTTATGCATAGAGGAAAAAAGAAATAAACAAAGATTAGATATCGGGTCCTTCAAATATTTATTCTAGGAATATTCTGTATACACTTTCTCTAGAAATATCGATTGTTTTTTTTTAACACCATTCTACTTTACTATTTGTCCGCAGATATTTGGTAAATTATTATATAAGTGAAAAAATATAGCACGTGGACGGTTTCTCCAGTAAGATAACATCGCTGTTATTTATTTCGTTTAGATTTAATTTTTGCTAGGTCTCCTGGGTGGATTTTTTTGAGTCTTCTAAAGAAGTGTTGGTTGTAATTATCATTGGCTAGCGGATTTATGTGCGTATCAATTCTTCCTTTATATTTGTTGATTATCTTGGTTATTTCTTCTTTCATCGTGAGAATAGAAATATCGATTGGATTTTGAATACAGAATAAATCAATAAAACAGCGATAAATAAATATCGCTTATTTCCAACAGAATCAATAAAATCGATATATTTTTCATAGAAAGATCGAAACAAAATTGCCTTTTTTATTTATAACTGTATTATCATTTCAGATGATAAATTAATAGTTTAATTAAGGGTTCATTCTGGTTTATCATTTTGAGAAAATCAATTTTTTTTTTTTGCATTTTTCGAAAGTAGACATATATAGAATTATCATACAAAAATTTTAGAACGATCCGAGCAGTCTAAATATATTATTTTGCGACCCAAACACATAGAGATATTACAGATAGAGGAGACAAACCATCTGCGATGGTGTAAATGGAAATGTCTCTGCATGAATATAGCAGCAAAAAACAAAAGGTTGATATTGACCTGACAAAAACAGAATTACTTGAAAGATGTTTAGGTAGCCACACATTTAAAATAATAATGAGGGCTTCAACAAATGCGTTTGGGCTATGGTGCCTAAACACCTATTTAATGGTAAAAAAATTGTTGAAATAGCTTTTAAATTGGCAGCTTGTATATTCAACGAAGGTTTTGATCCAATACTGAAAATAATGCACGTTTTGGAGATAAACTTGGACCTATCGCAGTCAATTACGCTAGTAACCGCGGCAACACGCGCGTGCGCTCAGCCAATTGTTTGAGCGGAGAAGCTTTGATAGAGGCCAGGACACAACGAAAAATGGCTAGAATGGAAGAAAATGAGTATTTTGAAGAAGCAGAAGGCATACTATATGGTGCAGGCATCGCAGAATAAGGTAAAGTCAGACTTTCTAAAAATTTGTTAAAAGAAACTTTAAACGCGTTTTTCTCGAAACAACGTTTTTTCGGTTGTCGAGCATGATATCTCCGAAACTACTCAACCAATCCTTCTAAAATTTAAACCACATACTCTACACATGAATGGCTATCTCGCATGCTACAACCAAGTCAAAATATTAATTTTTACTATTTTCTTGTTACAAAAAACTGCGAAAAAAATCAACGATTTTTTTCTTTTTCGAAAAATGGCCGTCATTTTGTTTTGTTTTCATAAAAATTGATAGTTTTAGCATACCCGATAGCCATTGTCATACTGAATTTAAAACCGTTTAATTTTTTTCTTTTAGATCACCCGTTCTCAAATTTCGATGCCCGCCAACAGCATACCTACTTTTGACGGGTTCACGTTTGTCAGCCATTTTGGATGTCAAAAAACGTTAAAAACAATAAAAAAAAATTTTTTCTTGTACTTCTAGAGTGTATTTATCATACCCAACAACTTTCATATGTATATGTATCCTACAAAGCTTAAAAAAAAATCGTGAAAATAGCCTTTTTTTCGGCGTATAAACCAGAATGAACCCTTAAATTAATACAAGTTAAGCAAAAAATGAAATTCTATAATCCAATAAAATTAGATTGTTCTAAAAGTTTCTTTCTTATCGCACTATGAATTTTCTTATCTTGCTCTGTTTGTGCAGACATGCAGACTTTCTATTAGCTGTCTATCTCATCAGTTTCAGTCGTCCCATAGCTCTTTTATAGTACGTTTTGTTTGTGTCATAGTCTCTTATAAAATTTCAATTTCCAGCGTTAAATATGGGTAGCGAAATGCGACATTTACGGCATGTTATGCTTCATTGTTTCAAAAAAGGTGATAGTGGTTGGAATATTATCGACAAAATTTGTACCGTGTACGGGGATGGTACTATAACTATTTAGAGGGGGGAAATTTTAATCTAGAAGATGAAGACCGCAGCGGCAACCTAAAAACGGCCTTATCAAGGCCATGCTTGATAAAAATCCTTGATACATGTGCGTGAGATAGTAAATGACACTAGGATTCCCAAAACAGTGCATTATCACCTAACCAAGATGAGATATGTTAATCGCTGCGAAGTTTAGGTTCCGCACTTACTAAAGAACTTACCAACGCAAGACCACATATTACATTAGCTATAAAAGAAAATCTATTACAGTTCAATACGTTCGTCGCCATGTCACCATATATAGTGACGGGTATGCTTCCGCGGGGGCCCCGTCACCGTATATGGTAACGCTCTTCTTGTTGAAGTTATAGGATTTTTAATTGGATTTTTAAAATGAATTTAATGGATTAGCACTAACATGTAAATATGGGACGTACAACATAAAAATACTAAAAATATACACATTATACTATACTTTTTATTACTAAAAATATACATATAATATATGATTCTTCAGTATCGGAATTTGAACTCGATGAAATTTTATTTACAACTTTTCTTTTGAAACTCACTACTTCGTCATCACTATTCTTCTCACTTTCAATTATACTTTACGCTTTCTAATGAACATTTTGAGGATAAAAAAGTAACTGGTCTATCTCAAGAAAAGTATGCTTCTCGACTAAATAAAAAATCTGGAAAAACTGCAGTGAGATCCCAGGTAGTCCCCTTTAGCCGAAAAACTTATCACATTCCCCATTTCGAAACAAAATTATTTGCGATAAATAGAAGATAATTTTATACTTTATTATTTTCGGTAGATAAAAGATAATTTTATATTTTATTATTTTTGATAAATAAAAGATAATAATATCATAATATAACCATAATACTAGGGTCGCATTTTTGATATTCCTGCTCATCGCTTGTTTACGTTACAGCGCGCCGACAATCGGATTTGAGCCTGGCGAGAAACTCAACCGAACGTGTTAATTGGAATGCTTTCTAGTTGTACTAGGACTTTGAACTGTACGCTACGGTGGATTTGAAAAAAAAAACTAAAAACCAAGCCTTTAAATTCAAGATTCATGGAAAATTTCAGACTTGTAACAATGTAGCTCTTATCTTATCTTATTTAGATTAAGATTATGATAATCGAGTGAAACTTGATACACTACGCGCCAGAAAACAAAGCGATGTCGAGTCACACTCGACATAAGACCGCTAAGGGTTAATATTATATATATATATTTATATATATTTATATATATATATAAATTGTTAATGATTAGGTTATATATGATTGTTTTTTGTTACTGTTGACATTTTATATGTTTTGAAAAAAACTTTTTTTAATTTATGGATAGAGAAAACTTATAAAAAAAAAATTTCCTCCAGAAAGGATCGAAAACTAATCACCGACATGAGAACGTTACTACTTATGCTAACGCGCCACTTAATAATTACTTACATTTAAAAAAATATAATATGGATAAAAAAGGAAGCAGAACTTTAAAAGCTTTTTTCCCAAAATTGGCTAGCCAATGGTTGAAAATATATTACTACGATAATACCTTAAAGGTATACTACTAAAATACCAAAGCTCATTAAAATCCGTTGGTGTCTCAGTGTAATGTCTCCTTATCAGTAAAATTTGTATTTTTCCGTATAGTATTTGGAGGTATGTATTTATTTTCTGCCGTCTACAAGTAGCTTCTCGAGTCAGTAAAATTTATATTTTTCCACATATTATTTTTTCCAAACAATGTACACTTACAGTGTACATGTATCATTTCCTAAGTTAGAAATTTTTATTTTTTGTTGTGTATTTTTCTGCAGATGCACTCTCCTTTGAAAAGATGAAAAAAGTTTTCTTTAGAGTTTCTTTCTTTTTTCACAACCTTTGTAACTTGCTGGGTGGTTTCCTTTGCAATTATAGCATTTTACTGATTCTGTTTTACTTTAAACAGTTAGTTTAATAAGTGATATTGTGCACATTTTACGCACGCAGGTATCATATTGCAATAATTTTTAGTATGTCCGTATTGTTGATATCCTATGCACTGTGGTATTTTTCTTTTATGGCGTAATGATTCTACATTTATTATAATATTAGGTTTTTCCAAAAGTTTTTTCCTATGAAATGTTTAGATAGAAAGTTTTGTTCTCTGTGAATTACATTATCTTGGTATGCTTATGCAAACATGTAGTGTTTGCGTACAGTGTAGGTATGCTAACGCGAATCCGTTTCAAATTTTCTAGTCAATAAAGAATTTATTAATTAAGTCTTGGCGACTATATTACAATTGTTTGAACGCTTGGTGTGGACTGTATGAATGAATGCTGTCTGACAGATTCTATAACAGACGCTTTTTTACTTTATTTCACATATTTATCCAAAATGGGCTACACCCCTTTGAAGAGAGAAAGGAAATATGTGAATCTTATTGGCCTCCAGTATCACTGGAGGTGGGGCTGAAAATCGGAAAAAGTCTAACCCTTTTCGGAAGCGGCAGTCTTTGATCGTCGGCATCGCCTTGTCTTGAATGTTATCATTACGTTTTCTCTTAAATAAACGATACCTTTATACCTACTGCCTATCGTATATGTACTATGATATTTTATTTCATATGTTTATGGAAGGGTTTTATTTAACTAAGATCGAAAGCGTATTCAAACAGAAATTGAATATAAAGAAATATAACTAAATATAAAACTTATCATCTACAAATGTATTTGATACTGAACATGCAGCCTTATCTATTAGCTATCTATCTGATCAGTTTCAATAATATCTTAAACAGTAAATATTGTGTATTATTTCGTATTAGAAAAAGGAAAGAAACTTATGGGACACTCTAATACAATTAGCGTACGATTATCGATCGAAATTATCGAATTCGAAATTAACTGTCCTTTTTTTAACGAATAAAAACTAACAAAATAGGGTTAGAAGAAAAGGGTGAAAGAAAAAGAAAGGTTCTTCCTCTTTTTACAGCAGCTGGTGTGTCGGCCGCGTTTCAACTCTATTCGCACACCACATGTTCGACAGTGGGCGAACATCGAATTAATGCAGAAAAGGCAGGCTCTTTTGGTCCGGTGTATTATCTGTCTAGGCAATTAGCCCCCATTGATGTTCAATAATTAAACAGTTATAACAAGCTTGCATGGCGCGAACGCAAGCTAGATTTTAATAATTTTAAGAAAAAGAAATGAAACTAAAATGTAAGTACAACAATTATTATATTAATTACCATGTTTATAAAACGTTTTTAAATATAAAGACTTGAAGAAAGTAATTATCTTACTTGTAAACATTACGGATAGAGTTATGGAAAATAAATATGGAATATAACCATTAAATCATAAAAGATAATCTAAATACGCACATTGATTTTTGCACATTGATCTTTGCTTTATTAACAATACCAATTTGAAACAATTTATCACAATATGCAAATTTACATATATTGTGTTATCATGATTTATCTTAGGTTTAGTATAGAGATAATTTGTTTGTAAGAATAATATGAAATAAATTCAAAAAAGAATTTGCCTATCTTTTCTTACAAAAATTCGATTTGTAAGATTTTTTGATCATTCACAGCGGCTACTGATCTTACAAATCGAAAGAACGTATGCAACGAATCTTTTGAAGAACCAGCTGTCGATTTGCTTCTATGAATCTTCTGTGAATTCGTGAAATCTTCAATGAGAAGTATAAGAAAATTCATTTAGATCTGAAAAAATTCTGCGTTTGGATCGCTATCTCTGAACAAACTGTCGATTGTACGACATAACGAAATCTCCTCTTCTCTATTTTATTTGTTTGGAGTCTTTCTTATGAAAAAACAGGAGCAACCGTTATACCACCAAGAACGAATCAAGATATAGACTTAATCTCTGAAACGGTGCACCCTATGTAAAATGTTTTCGATTCCGAGTGGTCAGATTTTGGGGTAGATTTGGCCATCTTTGCGTACGTTATGCACGGACCTTGAAGAAATTCCGTTACATTCATCGCCTTTTTATTTCTTTTTTTTTTTTTTTAACAACGGTATATATATACCAACTCTTATATAATATTAAATGTAAAATAAATAAAGAGTGAAATAAAAATAATCTTTTTAAACGTTTCCGTTTACAAATCTAATCACCTTGATAAAACCTAAACTCTACTTTCACATGAAACATTGGATTAACAAGATTATCGGCAGCTGTCTTATTTATTTTTCCCTCCAACAAGCAAGAAGATATTTTCGGAAAACGTCGAAACACTTCGAGTCTACACTTCTTTGTGACGAGTTGCTAGAATTGCCTGAGATTAGATGATGAAGAAGTCACTGCCTTAAATCGCTCCCATACTCATTTGTAGCTTTGATAGAAATAGAAGATTCTTTGAAAATATTTATCAGAAATTAAACTGAATCTTTTGTTTTATTAAGAACTTAATTTATAAAATTTTTTATAGATCTCACAATACACTTTAAAAAAGATGTTTCTTTTAAAAAAAGAAAGAACGTGCTCGATATAGAAAAATAAGTAGAAGAAATGATACTGTATAGCTGTAGTACTGTAATAAAATGTCGAAAAAAGAAGATTTAGTACCATTTTTAAACATCTGTAAAGCTACCACCCGAAGATCTTTTTTATGCTGTAACCTTGAAATGCTACACATTTGCTCTCGTTCTTAAACTGTTACCTTTTTACTTTCTTTCCTTGGACATTTCGTTTTACTATTACGTAACATCTCTTCCTGTAGAGAACTATATTTTAAAAAACAATCGAAAGTTTCATTGTAAACTACCTTAACTAATTTATCGTCAATAAAAGATCGACTTTTTAGGAATTTTAAAACACTTCATTGTTTGATGAAGACCCGTTTCGAAAAAGCTAAAAAGATTTCCAGACAATAAAGAAAGTATCTCAAACTGTTCAAAATGTATAACACGTAAAAAAAGGTGACCCAAAAAGATACTATTCTTCCTACTGCAAAATAGATCGTAAAAAACATTTTTCCTATTCGTAACTTTCCAATGAGAGAGAATTTACGAGAAAAGTATAAAAAAGTATTTATGCTTCACACTGCTTCACACTACAATAGCCACCAGAAAAGTAAAAACAAATAAAATAACAAAAAATAAAAATTAAACTTTTTGTGTTGTAACTTTTAATGACCTTGCAAAGTCAAAGATATCAATTATTCATTAATAAAAACAATTTATTTCTTCTCGTCATCTCATCTTCAATATTCGTTTGGCAGATAAAAATTCAAATAACGTCTTGAAAATTACATTTTTTTATTTGATGATTGTAAATATTTAAAATTAACACGATCAATCAAGTGAATAATTGAAGATGACAAATTAAAAGTAATAAACGTTATTGCAAATAAAATGCACATGTATATATATTTGCATACGCATTTAAAATATTGCAACGTTATTTATCAATGATCTTAGTTTTGTCTCTGCAATATATAACAAATACCAAACTTTACTCTAAGTTTACGGACTGAGCCAACTTGACTCATTTCAAATTGTTTTGCTACGTATATACAATATTTAAATATTATTTTTAAAAAATATATGTTGATTTTTAATGCCGTAATGAAATATGCATAAATGTTAATTCCTCACCTCTACCCACTTCTTCATTCAAACAATGTTTGTAAGTTTTCAAAAATAATGAACAAAACATCCGTAAATCTATAATGTTTACAAATAAACAATATTTTACATTTTAAAACATTTAGTTTCTTGAAGTTTATTTTATTGACGATTTTACTTAAACATCTCAATTGTTGTACAATGTCGCAATTCCCAAACATTACAAAAAAAAACAGAGCAAGAGTGAGAGAGAAAGAGAAAAAAAGAGAGAAGAAAATAAAAAGATTTACTTACAGATAATCACAATGGAAGTCCAAGATCATTCTATCAATCGAGCAAAATGTAATGACCCCAATGATTCTGCACATCTGTAAAAATAAATACCAACATTAGAATTTTCTAAACGTATCGAAACTTCTGATTTCTTACAAAACGATTTCATTCACCATCAACCAAATGCGGTGTAATCTAAATTACCTATATAGTAAAAAAAAAATTATTAAAAAAAATATATGAAAGCTCGGTAAAATCGAAGAGGATCCTCCAAGATCTCATTTGTCGATTTAGACCTACTGAATACTGCTGGCTATCTCTGTTTTTTCTCTACTCCCTATGTTTCTCTCTCTTTTCTTCTCATATCCTATCTGCTCACCAATCTACTCATCTTTATCCGTGGAGCGACGACAGGCGGCTGACAGGACGCGGAGAGCGTTTTGGAGCCATTCCCCCTGCCTCTTTCACCCTCTTTTATCGTTGAGCTTACACACACATATGAATTTATCTCTCTCTCTTTCTTTCTTTAAAGCCTAACGCGTGCGTAAGCGCGAACTCCTCACCGTCATCCCAAATTGCGCGCACGTGTGCGTGTCGATCGGAACTGAGGCGAAAAGCATTCTTTTGCTTCCTATTTTCTTTTCTCTCTTTCTCTCTCTTTTTCTCTCTCTCTTTCTCCTTCTCTCTTTCGCTCTCTATATTTTTTTGATACACAGTAACGCGTATGTAGTGGTAGGAAAAGTTTTTTAGCTGAAGGCACGCGCTGCGCACGCTCGACTTCGAGCAGGTGAGGAACAGAGAAAGAGAAAAATGAAAGTATGTTTACACGTGTGCACGTATATACGAGAGTACCGCACGTACTTTTCAACCCCCATGAAAAAATGTTACCGACGTTTTACTGTAGCATGGAGAGGGTAAAAGGAGAGCTGGCCCACAAGCTTTGAAGGTTGTCCGATTCGAAAAACAGTGAATACTCTATGGAAAATAAAGGAGGATCATTGTAGGAGGCGTTATCTTTGTGGAAAATTGTCAGCTTCCACCTCCACTAAATTACGACCCTACCACCTACTGGTAGAAAATGCTCGGTTTCCGGAATGATGTCCAGTTCAAAAGTCGTCTCCAACATTTTCGTTAGTTTTACTAAAGCAGTCGAGTGATAGACAGGTGTATTGACTCTGTGTTCCTCGGATCATTCTTCCTTTTGGAATAATATTGATCGTAATTTAAATTTGTCTTTGCTTCATTTGTTTTTTCCTTTTTTTACTTGAACTAATTTTCTTTTTTTATAAATATAATTACGTGAATAAGTGTCGACTGTGTGGAATGCAAATAACTTCTTAGTATTATAGAAAAACTTTGTTTTATTCTATGTGATTAGTAAGAAAAAAACTGTGTATTTGGTGCCGCTTGTGAAAAATCATAAAAGTGTTAAATGATTTTTATTTAATACGGACTTTCCTAATTATTTCTAATATATCGGTTATAAAGGTTAAATTCAAGTAAAGTTGCTTGATAATGATTAGGGTGATAATCAGTTAGTGAATGCAGGCTTAATCTTTGTTATTTGAATGCTATATTAAATAACAATTATCGTTGTTCACATAATCTCTGTCTGTTTAATGCACGCATGATTCATCGCCTGAACTTTGATTTTGTTTGTACATGAAAAGTTTACTAACTAACAATAAGACATAAAGGCTCGTTATCAGTGATATCATAACAATTGAAAATCATTTTATTTATAAATTAATTTTCAAATTACGTATTTTAGTATACGTGTTAGAGAGTTTTATTTACTTAATCAATCATAATTTAAATCGTGCACCGTATTTGTGTAAGTATGTACTAGTTATTTTTTTTATTTGAAATAATATAATGTAAAACGTTTCCTTCTTAGATTTAGCATCCCTTAAATAGGAATAAAACATGAGTCCAGTTCAGAATTACTAGGAAACAAGCATAGTGCTTTTACCTTACGTATACATATAAATACATATATACAAGTTTTATCTTTCTCTTCCCTTCGCAGGTTTCCCCGGTCACCTAAAATAGGCGTCTTTTTCTATTCAGTTAGTGTAAGAAAGAGGAGGAAACTTCTTGTGCTCTTCTTTCCGACCTCCACCCCCCACTCCTAAAAGATCACGGTCGCAGGTTCACTTCTCCATTCGCCTTTAGTTTCGCCTAGTCACTTTCTCTCTCACTCGCACATGGTTTTTCCCTCCCTTGCGATAGAAACTACCATCCCTCTTCATTTCACTCTCTCTTTCTCTATTACGTAGAATCAGGCTATATCCAGCTCACTCAAAAAACATACTCCAGTCTTCGAAAGAGTCGCGCGCGCGCCGCTTGCGCAGCCTGAATTCTTGTTCCTGAGAGGGTGAAGAGAAAACGTATAGAAAAGTGGGGGTAACCAAAAGTAGATCTAGTGGGGGAAATCAACCTAAACGGGTGGGGATGTTTGAGTACTGCGAACGCAACTCGACTGTCACTTAGTATTGGGTTAGGTCAGCCCGTGGTAACATCATTGTTAGTAGTTATTTCCTTCTAGTTAAACATCCGCCCGTTTGTTGTTTATAATAGGAAAGCACTAACAATAAACCTCGGCTTCTTTCAGTTGTTTATTTTTTTTTTTATTTTTCGTTTACTCGGTTTAAGTTTTACAATTAACGCGATGGATATGTAAAATGAAATAAACCAAGAGAAAACGGATTATCTCATCTCTAGTTATTCTGCTCAAGATTTACGAAGATATAAAACATGCATATCTAATCGTATCTACTGCAGAAATGAGGAAAAACCCACGAGGATATCGTACGAGACAACTGTGATTTCCCGCGCATTAGTACTTTTCCTGTTTGAAGTTCTATAAGGAAAGAGATCGCCCAGAGAAAAAATATAAAGTAAACATTTATCGTTAATGCTCGCGAGATATTTAAATTTCTTTCTTTTTCTTTCTTTCTTTCGTCTTCAATCGATCTCTTTCTCTCTTTTCGTTGGTGCAGTGCCATATATCTATTTTCGATCTTCTTCGTCGAAAGTGATAACATTGTGCGGGGGAGTGGATGGAGTGTCAAAGTGAATTCAAGCATTACGGATCGTAGAATGGCACTGTCTTATCTACAGGAGGCACAGATTAATGCAGGTACGTCTCTTCGACGAAACCAAGCATTCAAGAAATTTACCTACGTGGTACCTCTTTCCTGTGGAAATCACCTTTTACGATTGAATTATATGAATTGGGCAAGCATAAACAAAAGACTGTTATTTTAATACTTGATAAATATTATAAAATGGTAAATTTCTTGGAAACATAAAATAACAAGAAACAATACATAAACATTAAGATTTCATTGGTGCATAAAAAGAAGAATCCGAAAGTTTTGTTCAATGTAAAAATGGCAAATATTACATTTTGTATAAATATCAAATAAGAAAATGAACAAAGAGACCAAAAAATATCAAATGTTTAAACACACACACACATAATACATACAACATATATACATTTCACATAAGCTTGTAAACAAAGTACGAAGAAGACAAAAGATGGTTGGCACGCGTTACGAGCTTCGTCGTTAGTTAGAGATCCGAGAATCGATTATTTTGGTCTCGCTGATGTTTGTGAAGAAAAACAGAGGTAATTCGTAGCTGAGGCGCATTTTGATAAGATTTTCAGACGCATGAACGGGACAGCTGCGACTCTTTTGTTTTTTGTTTTATCCGTAAAAATGAATATCGGAGCATATCCATTTTCATTTTCATGAATGATTGTATCTTCGTTGGATGAGTGATAAACACAAGGTGGGGGAAGGAAGTGTATTCGTTAAAAAGAAGGTGGGAAGAGGGAAAAGAAGAAGGTTTCCGAGTTTCTAACGACCCCGCTAGCAGTGTTACTGGCAAGGCGCCAAAGTCTAAAAGCGCTCGCGGCGACACGACGGTGTTATGACACATTGTAAACATCGATAAGCCAACGCGAAGTGAAATTACTTTTCGAGGGGGGGGGAGTAAACGAAGAATAAATATGAGAAAAACGTAAAACGAATTTCGCGCTCGTAACGTAAATTTCCAAAAATAATCTCGGCAATTGTCAGGGGAGGTTGGGCAAGTTTCGAGTCGTGTCGTTAGTCCCAAATGCGCTTACTCATTCGTTCTTTTCTACTCTACGTATGTATTGTAATGTAGATAGATAAATTTTTTTCAAATCTTTTCTAAACGCGTTTTTAACGACATCGTTTCATATCTCACTCACTCATATTATTTTCATATATCTAGAAGGAAGAGTAATGAACTCCTGGATTTCTATTATGACAGAAAAGAAAAAAGAAAGATATTAAAAAAAAGAAAGAAAATATATAATACTTTGAGGAAGCTTCAGGAAGAGGAAAAATTCAAAGTGGAAATATCATTGGAGTTGTGACCAATTAGGGAATGGATGCAGGCGGGGGGCGGGTACTCATCGTGTTGCCGGGAAACGGTGATTGTAGGCCGTAAGAATACTGGTAGACATTAAGGGAGTTTTAGGGGTGGAGTGTTAGAAAGAGATAGAAAACGAAAGAGGAAAGAGGGAAAAGGAAACCTCTACGCACCCTTATTGATTCAACGGAGCTCATTACAACCCTCCCCTAAACGGTCCATTAATTAGCAAACGCCGACCAAGTGCGACCGTTTCGTGTCTTCCTTCTATTTTTTATTTTTATTTTCTTTTTCTTTCCCTTTTTTCTTTTTATTAAATATTAATTAAATCGATCTTATTTCGACGATTATTATCCGCTTTGACGAGGATCAAATCGAAATACAATTTGGATATAACACGTGTAAATAATTAAAACTTTTCGTAAATGTACTAGCGTTAAATATAGAGTATCCTTTAAGTAACTTTGTTTGACGTCATTGCCAATACGGATATGGTGATAATTATATTGTGATGTTTAGTTAATAAATATAGGATTATTTTTATCATAGGAGTAACGAAATACATTCGAAAATATTTTACAAAATAATGATACGCGACATCGATAACATTTAAATATAGCGAGATAACGAAAGATGTTACATAAAATGTATTTATGAAAAAAGTATGCGTGAATAAAATATAATCGTAGGTTTCAGGATAACGATTATCGAAATTATGTACATATTTGTTCTGCCCTTTAAAAATAATACGAAACAAGTCGATAAAAATTATCGACGTTTACTTAAATGGGAAGACTTGAGAAAATCCGTTTTTAAAGTTTTGCGACGAACAACGTAGTTGATGCTTCGATACGCGCGATAAAACTTAGATGTTCTTGAAGTCGTTGGCCTCTGTGAATAGTCGAAGAGGTGGTACGCGTCCTACTCACGTGGGTGGGTGTAGTCGTGTTTTATGAATGAACTCTGCGTCGCGTACGAGAGTGCGCAAGTGAATGGAGAACTTGCTTGCGTACACGAGACACGCATGTGGGAGAAGAAAGATTGTTGCGTTTATTTTAGCGCGGAAAATATGCTTCATTATTTATTAGAGAAAAGGAAAAACATAAAGAGAGAGAGAGAGAGAGAGAGAAAGAAAGAAAGAGAAAGAAAGAAAATGTTTACAGGACGTTAGAATTAGAAAATAAATTAATTCTAATGTATTTTATTATTTATAATAATTTGAAAAAATTATTCAATTTATAATTCTAGGACTTCTATCAGGGGAGCATTTTGACATGAAACAAGACACGGAAAATCAGTCTCGCTCGCCTTCTTTGCGCAGTAACAATAACGCGGCGGCGACGATGTTCTCGGGGGTAGGCGCAGCAGCGGCAGCAGCAGCAGCAGCGGCCGGACTATCGATGTTGACTCCTGAGCAATTAATGGCCGCAAGTCGAACGGCATCTCTCATGGCAGCAGGCTTACCTGTTTCGCTGCAGGCAACATTAGCTGCAAATCCGTCCTTGTTTCATCAAAATTTCTTTAGAGGATGGATACCACCCTCAGCGTCCTCGCCTCCTTTGTCTCTTAATCACTCACCTGTTCCAATTACAACGACTGTTACCACGGTGAAATCCTCTTCGCGCCGTTCTACTACTAGTAACGCGAATAATAATAATAACAACAATAACAATATCGTGACCAGTAGCGCGGAAAGAATGAACAATAAAAAGAATCAAGTAACGAAGAGGAAATCAACAAGAACAGCAAAAACTGAAAGCAGTGTGCCAAATTTGACGGATAATCCGGCGCCACTTAGCCCGGTTTCGTCAATCAGCCCAGAAGCGGGAAAAGATGGCAGGGACAAAGTTTTCACTTGTGGCGTGTGTTCGAGATCTTTTGGTTACAAACACGTATTACAAAATCATGAACGCACGCACACGGGTGAGAAACCGTTTGAGTGTCCAGAGTGCCATAAAAGGTGAGGAAAATATAGAATACGGACATTTATAAACTAGGTAAAAATAAAAAAATAGGGTATTTATTTTAAACGTTCTCATTTTATTACAGATTCACTCGGGACCATCATTTGAAGACTCACATGAGATTGCATACTGGTGAGAAACCGTATCATTGCACCCATTGTGATCGTCAGTTCGTCCAAGTAGCTAATCTTCGTCGTCATTTACGTGTACATACGGGTGAACGTCCGTATGTGTGCGAACTCTGTTCGGCAAAGTTCAGCGATTCGAATCAACTTAAAGCACATGCTTTGATTCATAGAGGTGAAAAGCCATTTATGTGTGACCAATGTCAAATGCGCTTTCGCAGAAGGCATCATCTAATGCATCACAAGTGCGGTATTAACGGAACGGCACCACTTCCAGTACAAGAATCGAGGTCACAAACTTTATCGCCGTCCCTAATTAACGAAGATCTCGAAGACGACGTCGATGTTGATGTAAACGTAGATATTAATGAGGACGAAATGGAATTAACAACGACGACGACGACGACGACAACAACGACGACGACGACGACAATGACTACTACAACGACGTTAACTACGACGACGACAACGACGACGACTGCGTCAACAGCAGCAACAAGTGCAACTACGGCGACAGCAATGGCAACAATGACAACTGCAACACCGTTGCTTCAAATGAAGATTTTGACCACGCCTATCGCTAAAAAATCGACACGTCGACAACATCAACAATCATTACAAAATTCTGTAATTAATCCGGCAATTTCTATGCCGATCAATCTATCTGGTATAATACCAATTAATTTACCAGAACAAACCGAACCGGAAGACCTATCCATGTCAACAGGGATGCAGAGACCTCCCACGCACTCCCATAGTAGTGGAGGTTCTCCGGTAAGTGGTAGTCCAAGCAGTGACATTACTCAAGAAGAAGAAGAAGAGGAAGAAGACGAAGAACTAAAAACTCTATCTGAGGCCAGTCCAAGCAGTCTTTTGCTACCACGACATCGTAGCAAGTATAACAATAAGGTAGGAAGTGGCTCTGCAGAACTCACTCATACCTCCTAGTCGAGCCTTCGTTTGGTACGTAAAAAACAAAGGTAGAATAATGAAAGACGTAATAATCTAAACAAAATGTCATGAACACGTGCTCGCATTCGATACGTACGATTCTTCCACCTCTCTCTTTAAAAGAGACCTCCTCCAACAAGGAGTTCGGAGTTTCAAGTTCCGGAGTGTGGTTAAAAATCGTTGAACGTGCTCGAGCGTGCGATTAAAATTAAGAAGAGAATATATGAACCGGTCTTCAAGAAAGTTCATCTTGTATATATAGTGTCGTTTATACGTACTTTCCTTTTTTTCTTTTATTTTATAAATTTTGTTAGTTATTGTTATGAAATGATTTGAACTATTATACTTTAATATGTATCTAAGAAAAATAGTCGATACAAATCGCTATTTCTTTTTCTTACCGTATATACTCGAGTCACCCACATTTGAGTACATAATTTGGTAACTCGCGCTCTGCTATTTTGTTTATCAACATTAGATTTTTAATCTATAACAGTTATATAGCAGTTGATGTATTACGTTTAGAAAAACATAATGATTATTAGATAAATACGTTAATTAAATACAGTGTGAATGATTGACTTAGTACGAATGACATAGTCCGTATGAACTTACGAAAAATCGTGCAGGTATCAAGAAAAGAAGCAGTTAAACGATGGAATGAATGTACTGGTATACAAGTTCCTCTGACAGTAAAAGTAGCGAGATAGAACGACATCGTTCTGTCGGTCCTCTATCACTTTAACGTTTTATCGACATAAAACAGTATCTTTGTTTCTCTCTTTAAAGTCACGTTATTTGCTATAATATTATTATTATATATATTACGTTAATTTTAAGTTAAACAAGATTATTTATTTTATATATTTCTCGCTGTAGTTTTCGCATCCCATTGTTAATCCCTTCCAAAAACAATATTTTGTTACATATATGCGTAAATTTACAAAAAAGTACATATAATACAAATTTACGAATATCAAGCATTCCAGACTGATTCTATTACCGTAAGAACGACCGTATAAATATATAATATTTAATCATTAAGAAGGAATTGAATTTCTTTGTTTACGGGCAAGATATTGTCGTGACGAAAAACTTCGATTGTTTTTCTTTTATTACTAAAGTTAATAAGAAAAGCAACTCGTAAAATATTTAACAGAGCGTATTAATTGAAAATATATCGATCGATTAATATTTTTGATATTATTTCGTTGGAAGTAATCTTTCAACCAGCGTTCGTGCTCGTATCTTTTGAGAGTTCTCCGATTTCCATCCTCTATTTCTTCGATTCACAGCCGGCTGGGATACGATTTCTTTGGAAGCTTTTGTCCTACAAATCTGCCTACGGCACGGTCTTTCGCGCGAACCAGTTTTCGCAACGATTTCGACTCCTGCGTGCCGAAAATTCGTAGCCAGTAGTTCGACCTACCCTGATTTTAACTCTGCCGACGAATACATCTTCTCGTTTTTTTCTTAGTTCCTTTTTTGGTTTCTCAATGCTCCTCTGATTTATGCCCTTTCCATGGCATACAAATTTACCTTCTTGTAGGTCGTCTACGTCCACTTGAAATCATTCTTAAGTTAGATAGGTACAAATGGACCACTGTTACTAACCTACTTCCGGGTCTGCTTATCCATGCTATTATCCTTGCTTTATTCTTTTATTTTCATCGAAGAAATAGAAACACTCTCCGAAATTTAAAACGAACGGTAACTTCTACAGTCGGGAAGTTACAATGAAAAACGTAGAAAGAAGAAAAAGAAAAAGAGGAGGAGAAAGAAAGAGTTTAAAAAAGGGAAAAAAGAGAATGAGAGCAAAATGTTATTCTTTTTTACATTTTCTGTAAATTTCAGAAAGAAAAAATAAGAGAAAGGGAAAATCACCCTCGTTTCTCTTCCGTTCGTATTACGTCGTCCTTTGCTGGAGTTAAGAAGAGGAGAAAGAAAGGGGAGAAGGAAAGCCTTTCCTCCCTTTCCTTCGTGTTTCCTTTTTTCCGAAGAATCTTACGATTTCTTTTCTTACCGATGACGAAAAAGAAGAAATATTGTGTGTTCTAGTTGCGTATCGCTTCGGCGCACAATATGAATCGAAACGAGGTCTTTTTTCTCTCTCTCTCTTTCTTTCTTTTTTTTTTCTTTCGTAAAAACATCACCCTCGCGCATCATCGAATACGATCGAGATTTCTGTTCTTTTTCTTTACGACTTCGTCAACGTAGTCGTCGTCTTCGTCTTCGTCTTCGTCTTCGTCTTCTTTCTCGTCTTTTCCCTACTCCTTTCTCATTGAACCCTCCGACTCGTGCCACGGCATTCAAAGACGGATTAGGTGTTTCGTGAGAATACGGGAACCGTCGTCAAGAGGATCGATAATACGCGAGTATTATTATACAGACGGGAATTCAACGATAATACTTAATCGATATTTAGATTACATTAATTTACATTTCGAAATCGGTATGCTTTGTACTTTAAAAAGCTATCCTACGTACATCAGTATATTATTTTGTGATAAATATATTACTGTCATTTTAAACATTAATATAAAAAAAACGTTTGTGAAACGAAAGATACCGAAACATCACCTTCTATATTTTCATAAAATCTAAAGCAGATTCCAATTCATCTAATTTCAAAAAAGGCGCATTCTATTGTAGTCCATTTCATCCCTCGACTGTTACACTTTCACCTAATAGTGTAGGTTTTACAAATGCCTTAGGTTATTCGTAGTCTCGTCTTGTTATTCACGTTGGATGTTTCGATAGAATCGTTTTCTTTGTTCATTTTCTTCTATTCCTCGTGATCACATAAACGTGGTTTCATCCTATCTCGCGAGATCAGCCTTAACAGAAAATTGACGATTATGCAGAAATCGTTACTCTATATACTTTACTCGAAGAGAAAATAGTTCTTTTAATTCTATCTTATTATAATCTTATTTTATGATAGTATTAAAAAGAAACAAAACATCATAATTTGAATCGTCCATATAAAGAGGAATATGAGGAATAGCGAAAGAAATCGACGAGTTTCGACTTTGTAACGTGACAAAGTTCAAGCACAACCCTGAGTTTCACAGAGTTCATTGTATGTAAAGTATACATACGTATATATATAAGTATATACACACACATATATACAGATATATATAGTATATACTGAAAACACACTCTAAGACCCTCATCGACAAGATTTGATATAGAAACGAATTTACAAACGAGAAAACTGCGTACATACCTAATTTCTTTTTTTTTCCTCTATTGGCACGAAGGATAAATGTATCGTCACGCCGCGTTAACATAAAAGAAAGAAGGTGACTTAACGAATTTGCTTTTTATAATCATGCTTCACGATGTTTTTACACACTCTCTTGGTTACGAGAAGAAGAGAGAAAACCGGTCCTTTTTTCTACGATTCGACCACATAATTGAGCGAACTAGCTATAAAGAAGGAATGTAGTAGTAGAATAGTGCAAGTATGAAGCTTGTTGAAAATTACGTTATAAGATCATGTTCGGTTTGGACGACGATACTTGCTCGTATACATCAAAGAAATATTCAGAACAATGTGAACGTTAACGTGAATGTATTATAACGGTATATACTGTAGAATTTTAGTACAAGTAAATTTATGTTATCTTAAACAAGAAAGAAGCCTAATATTTTATGCTTTTTTTATATTTTTAATTTATTAATTATCAATTAAAATATTCATTTTAGTTTAACTGTTTTCTAAGATATGCAAGTTTTTCTATAAATTTCTCCAAAAAAATATTGTACGCGAGATAATTTTAGTAAAGTAATCGTTTCTGGAAGTGTTTGATATTTGAAGTGAAAAATAAAACTTTGTTTTTTATTTTCAAGAGAGCAACAATATTCTTGATATATTGAAACATTGGGAAGTTTAATAAGAGATAGAGAAAGATAGATATGTTTTCTTCGCAGTGTGCTAATTCCGTTCCTATTTACCGAAACTAAAACTCTACTTCATAGCTGAGTTTATCGGTACATTAAGAAATAAATTCCTAATTAATGGTCGTTAGTTCCATAACAGAACAAATAATGAAATACTGAAAAATTACGTTCCTGTTGAGACGGTCAGAAAAAAGCCGTGTCAATTGTTTTATATTTTTTCTTTATGTAAAAAAAAACCAGAGAAAACAGATAAAATTTAAAGGGAAATTAAAATGACATTACAATCACACGGAAGAATATATATATATATATATATATATATATATATATATATATATATTCTATATATACACACACGTACAGCGCACATTGTATTTACAAACAGAGAGAAAGAAAGAGAGAAAAAAATACCGTTGCTTGTGTCCAACAAACATCATAATAATTAATTATTATAGTTATTGTCAGTTTAGCTCTCTTTTAAATGAGAACAACGCAAAAACTAAATATAAATATTAGTATCTATTTGTGTCAAATAGCTTATAATATTATACCGTTAACAATATATGTGTTAGGATTGGGATTGTAGCGAGCAAATTAAATTGTATTATCGATTACATCTATCGACAAAAATTTTAAAAATATCTTTTCGTGCGATAAAAATAAACGAAATAAATAATTAACGATTTCGTATTACAATCCCAGTTATTCTTAAATATTTGATTACATACTTACGATGTAAACTTTATTGTATCTATATATATATATATACACATATATATATATACATAGTTATAATTTTGTACAGCTAATCCAAAGGATAATCGTATGCACGACGATATTACGTGTACTGCATTACATTCGAACATTTGAGAGAACATTGAAAATCAATGATTTTCTAACGCCAACATCAAAATTATATTTAATTTCGCTTATGTTCGCGTAACTCGCATATGTTCGAATCTTTGTAACGCATGTCGACGCACGGTACAAATTCAAACCTTATGCCTCTAATTAAAATAATAATATCACACCGTAAAATACTCGAAGACATTCTCGCTATTCAAAAGATGCGTAGAATGCTACTCGAAAGAATTTTTGTTGTTTCATAAACATAATAAAGTTTATGGAAACATTTTAGATTTTTCATTAACGCGTTGAATAAGATTGATTCATTATTCGTCTGTCACGATTTTTCTATGTATAAAGTAAAACAATCTAAAAAAATTATTCTAGATCACTGTAGTACGTCAACTAAATATGAAAGAAAAAAATGAAAAGATGTACAAAAAATACGAATAAGAAATCGAGTGGCACTGAATGTATACTACGAAACTGACACTACCTCACCAGACACCTAATATATCTCAATCACAAGACTGATTTTGAATAGTATTCCTATAAAATAAGAGATAAAGAAATAATAAAAAGAAAAAAAAAGAAAGGAAACATAAAAAAAGAGATAAGTAAAATTATAAAGAGAATTTTATTCGTACAAATACGATATAGACAGTTTTTCTAAATAATTTAAATATCAAAGGGTATCAATTATATACTATTAAATATTGTCATTGCGTCGCTGCCAAAAAACAAATATAAAACAAATAACCCATTCCTATAAACTGTTCAAAATAAAGAAATAGATTAACATCCTTTGTATTATATAAATTGTTTATTCGTGATTTAACACTCTGATTTAACATATGTAATTCGTTTAGTGAATGTTTCATCAGGTTGATAATAGGTCTGTCGAACTATTTTTATTATTAAAGCTCACTGTTTAATCGTTTTAGAAGTCTTCTTTATTTACAATCCCTTTACTTTAAATGATCTTTTATTTTTATTATTAAAAATTATATTTACTATGTGAATGGATACATATATATATCAGTAGACTAGTGAATAGTATATATATATATATATATATACTATTATATCCATGGATATACATACTTTGTTAAAAAAGTAACAGCAACATTCGATCGATGAACAGATTTTGTCCAAAAATTATTAATAAAACCATTGTTAGTCTATTATTCCCTGAAGGACCAAAGGGAAGAAGAATAACGAATAAAATCTAGTAGATGACAAAAAAATTTTCAACATTTTCACAACTCATCCCAGGTTGCATCTTGCGTTGTTACGGTGGCGCAGGAAAACGAGAAAAGAGACTATCAAAGAATATAAGAGGGGTGGATAGAAAGAGAGAGAGAGAGAGAATAAGAGAAACAGAGGAAAGACCAGCAGCATCGTTGAATGTTGAAAAACCATCCAATTTCTCCCTAGTTTCTCTCTCATGTGAGACTGGCATACGACTTACATTCAGCCGTACCATTCAATTCATCGAATTTCCAAAATCTAGGATTTCTACGGGCACGCTCGTGCTCGTATAGGTGAAGAGGTTGCTGCAGGCATCACTAAATCGTTGAAAAGTAAAGGGAAAGAGAGAAAAAAAAGAGTGAGTGAACTGACACAGTGACACATTATGCCGTAATGTGGGGGCACGTGGCAGATGCTAGTCGAGCCAAGCTGGATGCATCGATGTCTCTCAAAGTGCCAATATAAAACCGGTTCTTTCTTTAGAATAATTTCATTGCATAAATTTTCATTTTTTTGTAATATCGAAAAAGATGCTAAATTATCCTAAAAACGTTTTTTAAAATAATATTGGTAATCGTTGAAAAAATCTGTTGCAATGTATTCAAAAGTAGTGAGTACCATTAAATTTCACATAACTGCTTCAAAAATGTGATATTATTTTCTTGGAAAGTGATTTATCGTGATTATCTATATTTTGCGATAAAATATAATTTTAACGGAAGGGAAAAAAAGTTAGGCGGATTCTGGATACGGACGGTATAGGTAAGTCGAAGGGATCCACCACTTTTTGTTTGTTGCATAGCAGTGCAGGCGTATAAGTTTACTCCCACCGCATTGTTTCCTTTGTTAAGAACTGTGCCAACATGTCAAGAATGTCTAGCTGCACGCAGCCAAGGGGACACAATCGTAAATTTTTCTTTTGGGTGCATGCACAGCAAGAACCGTTTTTGGGGTCAGAAACCGTAAAACTTGGGGGTTTCTAGATCACGCACGCAACTACCTGAAGAAGCAGAGACGAAAGTGGGCAAATATTTACACATTCGATTGTGATTAAATTTTAATTTGTATATGTCTTTGGATGATCTTAGCTACACAGCATGTCAATAATAATCAGTAGACTTTAACGGTTGTTCGTCCAAATAAATATTTTGAAAACTAGATAATGACGAATTTGAAAATTATCGGTATAACTGTGTAGTTAAATTTAAATTATAATTTCTTATAAGCATTAAGAAATATTTTAGAAAGTTTATTATCAAAACTTTGAAAGGTTTTACATTATTTTTACGATAGCAAATAACAATTTAATTCGAAAAAGAGTGTCTCTTCAAGTATTTAAACAGATATATATATATAAGTAGTCTCTAGAGATTGAAAGAAGGTCTTTAAGTGGTTATAACGATAAAGAGAATGAAGAACGGTTTCCACAATGTTAACGAATTTTGGAAAATTCACCGCAATGAGTCCCCCGTAAATTTCTTTCCTCACGGTCTCCAAAGAGAAGAAAAATAATGGCGACGTGTGCACGCCACGCGTCTCTAAAAGCAAAAGGAGAAGAAAGAAAGGAGAAGGAGTACCGAGAGGGGTGTAAACTTCCCCTTTTCCGCTTGCGCTTTGGCGTTCCTTGTTTTTTGTCTTTTCAGTAAAAAAACTCCTTTATAGAGAGCAAAGAGCGCGTGCTGCCCCGAAGGAAAAAGGATGAAAGGGATCCTGACTGGCACCCTTGATCCTTAGGTGGCCTACCATTGACAATGCGCCAATTCAACGTCGCAAGAAATGCGATACCATTTATGGGTGAAACCCAAAATTACGTGAAATCCTGAAACGTACGACGCGTTTTTATCCACGGGGGTTTCTTGTACACCCAACGAAAGTATATTTTTCTACAAATCTGGTCTCCTTAAGAATCGATCGAACAATCGATCAAACCGTATATATATATATATATACTTATATGTGTCGTAATTAAATTTCACAATGATCATTTTGGTTAACTTATTTGTATTCGAAAGATCATGAAAATACATATATCAAATATTACAAATTATCCAACTAATTAATCGCTCGAACAAAGATATAAAATTCAAGGATTGATAATTTGTATTTGTAGAGATAGGGTTGTGTTATGAAATGGAGACGTTAAACTTAATGCATTTTAAAGTGCTTTGATACTAAGTGAAAAAACATTAAAATACCTGTAGAGGCAACGTAAATTTTCCTTTACCGGCAGCACGTCGTACGAAACGACCGATTCCATTATCGCTCGGCGCTACTTTGGTCGGCTTTCTTTTCTACGTCTCTAATTTCCGAAAAGGACTATATTTAAATGACTTCCCGTTTTACGGAAGTCAGCTATTCTCGACATATGGTTAGGGGACAAAAAAAAAATCGTCGACGCCCCCTCGAATCAAGCGTGAACGAATTCAGTTTTTCTTAAAAAAAAAAAAAAAAAAAAAATATATCTCAATGCTATCGAATTTCATAGAAATAGATTAGTTTAGTACCAAGTGGTTGAAATTTTTTCTCCCTAATCTACAATAAAACTAGTGCCGTTTTTTCCTTCAACCTTGTTTCTAAATTTATTTTAAAGCTTACGAAACTTTTTTTTTTGAATAAAACATATCGATATTTTATAGAGTGATAGAAATTGAAAGACATTTGTGAAAAAGAGACTAAATTTTGACCGATCACAAATCCACCACACATAATATGTTTTCAAAACTCGTTTTTCAACTAGAAGCTAAGAAAGAAAAAAGCCTACTAAGGGCCTTCGGTAAGGCCAACTTCAGAGTCCTAATTATACAGCACACGCCAAATAAATGGGCATCGTTCCTCGAAGCAACGTTGCCTCTCGGAAATCGACGCACGATTTTGGTGCCGAGAGGACCAACCAAAGGACCATATGGCGAATTCTTTTGCCGCTAGTAAAAATTATCTATGGACGAACTTTCCGCTGTCTTTCAAAAATTCTTATTATTTTAACGACAGGTGGTTTTTGGAAACTGAATTTATCTAATGAACATTTAATCAAAATGCGACTGATCGAGAAAGTAAATTGGTATAATTAGATTTAAATAATAATAAATTTTCATCGGCTGCTTATCTCAATGTAGGTATTGTTACTTATCAACGAAATGTAAGATAAATGTAAGATATAACCATGCATTGTTAAACATTAGATATGAAAGGAAACAAGACTAACACGTAACAGAACAGAAACATCATTGATATTATCAGGTGAAAGAGCTCGTGCCTTCACACGGATCCTACTTTTCACCTGCTTTTTTTCTATCCACATACGAGCTAGCCCGCGAGAACTAAGATATATCGACGAAGATCTTAACCGCATTTTCAGCTAATGCTCACGAAAAGTCCACCTTTCCGAGTGACAGGTGCCGCGTGCTAGTTAGTATATCCTTTCAAGATCCGCCGAAATAGAACTGCCGAGCGTTAAATTGATTTATCTTCGAAGTATACCGTATGGGCGACTTCCGTTGCACGACTGCATTCTGATGGGCACGAATTTGTTCATGCCAAAGGAACAATGAAAGCAGATGCGAGACCAAACGACGACGACAAAGACGAAGGTAAGATGAAAACGGCTGAAGGTTAATCTTTCTTATGAAAAGATGTGATATATCTCTTGGTGCATTAAAACGTAATCTAATGGTAAGTAATAACGCAATAATATTTTTATAATTCAAAGATCACACGATAAAAACAAGTTTCGTTGCGACTCCTTTTTTAGCTTAGCGTGCCTAACTACTGATTACTAAATTTGTAAAAAAGATAACGAAAGTAAAAAGATTCAACTACTCAGCGTAGGTATATCAGGACTTTGAACCGTAACGATGTAATCTACTTTTAACGAGTACGTTTCATTCATCCTCTGTTAAACACATTCTTTCGTGTTATCCGTAGAGATCCATCGATTAAACTACAGAGCGTCTTGGAGACGAAGATTTTTGCAACTATAGAAATAAAAGAAAGGTCACACGTAGTTCGTAGGCCTTGCCTTAGAGTGTATTACACAAGCGACGACGTAGTTTCGGTAAGCAGTCACGTATCTGCGGAAAGTGCCGTGGGCTTCCGCGGGTCTTGGCGTAAAAGTAAGCCGAGGGCTCGTAAAAAGGAGGATTCGAACACGGAACGAGCCAAGGGGTTCGGTGCTTAGGTGACACCATTGAACCAAGGGCTTGTCAAACCCCTCGAGGACCACCCCCGTAAAAAAGGCAAGAACTAACTCCTGCACGTTTGCAACACCGCGCGCATCGATATTCCTAAGCCGACTTTTCTCCAAATATCGTCTTTGTTTCTTTCCTTTTTTTCTTAATTCTCTCTCTTTCTATTCCTTTTCTTTCAGTCCTAAAAATCGTATTGGATTAAACGACATACATATAGAATCGTATATAGAAATCATTTCTTTCTAATTGCTATTTTCTATAAGACGAATATGTGTCTATAAATAATTTTTAGACTAAAAGAAAAATCGATCGATTGGTTTCTAGATTAAATACATTTTTAATCAAGGTAATAATTTTATCTTCAAGATAAAAAGATTTCTCCTCATATGAAATTCTATATGTCTATACAAAAAAAAATGATTAGAATAATAAATTTATCTATTGTGTAAATAAATGCGATCGATTTTTGTAATCTAATTTTCTAAATATTATAATTTATAACCTAACTCTTACGAAGGATTCTACAATACTCGTAGATTTGGCACTTTATTCTTCTTGAATGAGATTCTTTGGACCATGAATCTGCAAGCTCGCAGTCTCTTTTATCGGTGAGGGGCCGATATGACGAGCATTAAATAGATTCCAGAGTACAAAGAGTCGTAAAAAGGGTGTTATTAGGCTGGAAGAAACTGGTCAAAAAGAATGCAAAAGAACTATGAGGACAAAGCAGCCGTAGTCCAAAATGTATTTTGAAATAAAGCGTAGTTCGGTTTAAAATATGCAACGACGCGTTGCTCGAAAGATATTCTACAGAAACCGATCACTTTCGCAAGGATATATGTAAGTAGTATCGGAGCTTCATATTTCCTAATTTGGGTTGAACGTAACTCGATATTATATCAGCTCCACTTTATCGAAATGGAGTATATATACGCGAATGTCTATGTGTGCAAGAAAAATACGTTTCTTTTACAATAGATTATTTTCAATCGACATATAATATCTATTATAATTGGTAAAATATTTTTCTCCAACATTTTTATGAATACATATAAATAATCTTATTTCGTCTGGGGTAAGGTATATACTAATATATACTAATTGTAAGATATTTAATTCCTCTTGCTTTTAGACGTTATCCTGGAAGAATTGTAAAGAATTGGAATGACGAGATGGAACCTTGGAAGAAAGGATTCGGACCAGCGGACGGACCAAAGCAAGAACGAACTTACGAACGAACGAACTCACGGGTAAAACGGACGGGGTAGAGAGTTGCTATAGAAACACTAATTCCGTCTCTGTCGTACTCGCGCTGCGGCGCGGCGATCCCTGCAACTGGGGGAAGAAAAAATAGCGAGGGTGAAAAACCTGGGGGTGACTCAAATAAAAAAACGGATCAATATTAACTCTTTTTTCAGGGGCGGATGGCCCACTGAGTGGGGATGCCTCGACCACCCCTCCGCAACCCGCCGTCGTGTTCGTCTTCCTAAACTTTCACGCTACTATTTTTCTCTTTTCTTCTCTCTCTCTCTCTTTTTCTTTCTTTCCTTTCTTCTGTCTTTCTTTTTTTCGTTTACGGTCCTGTTTAGGGATTCTTTCTTTTTCACCCTTCTCTCGCTCTTCCATCTACCCTCGTTCACCTCTTTACTCTTTTTGAATTTGTGAGCGACGTGCTCCTAGAACGAATATGAAATTATCTTCAAAGTAAGAAAACGTTCTTTTATTTTTCATACGTGAAGGATTACTTTCATTCTTGATTTGAACACCTGTTGGCGAAAATCGGAGAAACAGTATTTGTTCTCCCTCTCTTCCTCTTTCTAACTAAAGTATCTCTCTTTCTAAAATATCATAGTGAATCGTCTTGGCCTGATTCCAAATGATACGAAATAAAATATTTCCACAAATATATTTCTCATTATTTTTTATATTTAAGTATAAGAAAGAGATAACACAAAGTGCATATAGAAAATTAGTCCAATTGAAAGATTTGAATCGATTGGATGTTTCTTCCCATGCATTTCAAATTACAAAACATAGAATTATCGATGATCGTCGTTGGCCGAGTTTCTCGAAGTCAGCGAGTGCGTCCTTGACTTCCGGCCCTTTTACAACCCTTCTTTGCATTCAGTGGCCTCGAAAGCCTACTCTTTTAACCCTCCGCGTCCTCGCTTCTGTGACCAAAGGAACCCCAAACAAACGCATTTCCATGGTTACGCGCAATTACTAGGGTTGACCATCGACTAACTAACTACCCGCCTTTGAGTTTCCACCTTGATCACCGAGGCAATGCAAGAGCGAGAAGATTCCGAAGGGTCTTCAAATCGAACAAGAAAAAAAACACGAGAGTGTAAAACGTAAACTCAGCCTTTTCTTTTGATGAGAATAAGAGAACATGAGAGACGAGGCAATATGCAGTAAATTCACACGATGTTTGGATTTTGATCTACATTCAATCCCGCATTCAAGAAAAGTGTCCTTTTTATAGTTTATATTTATGGAGATGCTAGGATGACACTTGTTACTCATAATCGCTCCCAATATCGCAAGAAATCATGAATTTTTTTCCTCTTTGTATTAGCAGACTGAAATTATTCAGTGTGCAATAATAACAAAGTGATTATCAAAAAAAGTGTTCGTATTATTCATACTCAATATTTAAATCAAATTTATTCTCTTATGAATATATATATACAACTACTCGAAAATAAGTAATTTTATACGATTTCGAGATAAAAATTTATACGAGCGAAGATCAAATTAAAGGCAACATATACACATGTTTTATTATCCATATATAATATAATACATATTTTAGACATAATAAATATGAAATATTAAGATTATATGCAGACATACACATCTCATTTAACAGCTAACAATGGGGGTTTGGAAAAAAAAATCAATGATATCGATTCTATTGGTACTCAAAGCATTTAAAGGCCGAACTATACAAGTTCAAGGTCGATCATCGCGTTGAATTCAATGGCAGCACCGTTGTTTGGACCATATGTGCCTTCCGAAAGTACATTCCACTCGTGTTATTTTTTTCAATCTTCACTTTTTTTCTAATTAATTAAAATTTGTATAATTTATTTAACAGTACGAGGTGAATTATAAATTTATTTAAAAAATATAATAAAAATAAAAATCAATATTGTATTAGAGGCGTAGGAAAATAAGATCTTACGATAAAATTTCAAATATCTTTCGACATCAAAGTAATCTGATCATCTCAAAGTAACATTCTCAACGTCAATTTATACTTTACTACCTACGAAAGTCTTGAAAACTCGCCTCGTCCAATTAACGTTACCTATCTGACAAAGTTCGGAAAGCTTGTTACCGATCTCCTTACTCAAATTTGATTGCATACGATCACGAGCAGAAGCATTTCCTTAGGATTCTCAGTTGAGCATTGCCGATATTATTTGCAAAAGATCGCTATGACAGGACACACCCTACCCTTGCCTTGCTATGCCTTGCCCCTTTTACGAGGTTTCAAGCTTGGGACTCGGGACTCGAGACGCGAGAGCAACTCGCACAATGGAGGAAGGCCTGTACAGAAGATATTTTATCGTTCATGGGTGGAGTACCATGGCGTACCGCACAACCGATTTGCATAATAGTAGCGAATACACTTTGATGATATACCGACTTGTATGATCGTATAAGTGTACATATATGTGACGTTGCACGCACGAGCACTCGGAGTGATTTATGCAAGGACTCGCATAGCCATCTCATAGAATCGCAGACAAGACAGCGCAAACGAACTTCGGTGCGGCAACACTTCGTTTAGTTGTCTCTCCTTATCTCCTTTATACAATTAAGAGAGTGTTACTTTCGAAAGTGGCCGCAGTTCGAGCATTAGAAATACGATTAATCAAGGATAAGGAAAAGAACCGACGAATCGATCATTCCGGTATAATTAACTATATGCAAACAAGTTAAATGAATCGCTGAAGTAACTCATTCTCGGCAACAATGTTGGTACTACATAATTGAATTCGTTCGCTTGGAAGCTTTACAATTAAATCAAAAACTGTGATCACGAACGTGTTAAAATATTACATGAAACCCTTTCATTCAATTATATATATTAACTTTATATGAACTCTTAATACCTTTTATCAAAATTTAATGACTGTGTTAGTATCAACGAAGTATCTTATTATCTCGAGCATCTAATACTTAATTCTTTTGAACAAACACTTAAGCATCCCCAAAACTCATTCCTTTCTTCTTTTACTACCTTTCGGGAGCCTCTAGAGCGAAGATAATGGAAAAAGTACGCGAATACGTGTATCTCGCTACTGTAATTGCCGTTCCTGAATTAAATAAAAAAATACAAAAAGCTGATTGTGAGTTGGAGATGGACAAAAGAGAAAGAAGGAGAAGGACAAAAAATAAGAAAGAAGAAGAAGAAGAAGAGGAGCGAAGGCCGATGAAAGGAGCGATTCCAACGAGACTGCCTCTAGTTCTCTTCTTTTTCCCTTACGGAGGGCATGACGGAGGGTCGAAGTCGTTTCTGCGACGACCACCCGGCATATCATTACCCTCGGTCCCCTCCCACCCAGCCTCTTACCCTTCCACTCGGTACTTCTCCCTCCGTCTTTGGTTCGGTGGCCTCCTTCTCTTACACTTTCACCCTTCCATCTTCTCCGGTAGCGACCCTCCGCGCTTCGATTCGCGCTGGCTATATCCTCCCTCGTCGACGTCCACCCCGTTTCTTACCCCCTTCTCATCCTGCTTCTTCACCCTTATCACCACCCCCAGTAAGAATGCCCGAACATGGGGGCAATATGGCCGCCACCTTGCAGGCTGGATACATTACGATCACGTTACTTAATTACGCAAGATACTTCCAAGGGGATGATACCAACCTCCCCGTCCATAAGTACGGTGAATCGCGAACTTTCTTCCCTGCGGATTGCGATAAAGGACACGTGGAAACTCCCAAGGAAGATCTAACCTTCATCCTTTCCGAAAGAAATCCTTTCTTCTTCTTCTTCTTTTTTTTTCTTTTCTTCTATTTCTTTTTCTTCTTTTTCTTCTATTTCTTTTTCTTCTTTTTTTCTTCTTCTTCTTCTTCTTCTTTTTCTTCTATTTTTTTTTCTTCTTCTTTTTTTTCTTCTTCTTCTTCTTTTTCTTCTTCTTCTTCTTCTTCTTCTTCTTCTTCTTCTTCTTCTTCTTCTTCTTTTGACTTTCTTCTTTCTTTCTATCTTTTATTTTTCCTCGTTATTGTATTTTTGTTAAAATAATTATGCAATCTACTTCACGCTTCGATTGTTACACGAACTGAATAAAAGAAAACCTCAAAGAGCGTGCCGAAAAGGAAGGACTTTCAAATAAATTTGTTAATGGTCAACAAAGTTACAAGATGTGTCGTTCAATGGAGGAGCATGATCATTCGCGTACCCTGGTATAATCATTTTTCATTTCCTTCGTTTTATCAATAAAGATTAATCGTACTTTATTAAGTATATAAGCCTATTTATTTCTTATCATTTTGAAAATATTTTGATGAAATTTGTCGATATCTATTGTTTCCATATGTTTCCAAAACGAAATAAGGTCAATCTAATTGTATTATAATATTCCTAAGTATACTTATTCATCATTAGTAAGCTTTTATGACGTGAATAATCAATCAACCCTTTAACAAAAACTATCGTTATAACGCCAGACTTTCGTCTATTTCTCTCTCTTTCTCTCTCTCACCCTTTCTCTTTTTCTACTCCCTTTTTCGTACCTAGTATCACTCCGACTCAGCAATATAATGTATCTATATTTTTATAGACCAAGTATCCCACGTTGCCAAGTTCGCGCATACGACCTGCATTAATCAGCCGCCCACCTAAAAACAAAATCCATATCTCATCAACTATTTAAGGCATCCTTCTCTTCCATCGCCATCAAGCGCCACTGTTCTTCGAGAGAAAAAATTAAAAATTAAAATCACAATTTCCCGTCCGTTAGCTAGCTACTCCTCCATTTCTCTCCTCTCTACCTTTCCCTTTCTTTCTCTTGCTTTCTTTTTTCTCTCTTTTCCTCTCTCTCTCTCTCTCTCTTTCTCTCTCTCTCTCTCTCTGTCTCTCTCTCTGTCTCTCTCTCTGTCTCTCTCTCTCTCTCTCTCTTATATTGCGATCCAAAGAAAAATATCACAGTGGAAAATGTAAGATAGGGGAAAAGAAAACAAGACGGAAAGAATGGTAAAATAGAAAAAAAAGAGCTGGTCGATGACAAGTTAGGACAAAGGGATACAAAAGAAAGGTAAAAAGAAAAGTAGGGTGATATAAATAAAGATGTTCAAAGTTGAACATAAAAATTATTCCA
This sequence comes from Polistes dominula, assembly GCF_049000335.1. Lineage (NCBI taxonomy): Eukaryota > Metazoa > Arthropoda > Insecta > Hymenoptera > Vespidae > Polistes > Polistes dominula. The sequence goes on from NW_028301150.1 coordinate 7,716,815, forward strand.
CACATGAAAAAAAAAATTGATATTTTTCGAATAGGAATGGATATAAAACTAAGAAAACAGAGCAAAGGCGCATTCTATAAAAAACGATAGAAAATAAGGCAAAAGTAGAGAAATATATAATAACATGAAAAAGGTCCAAGTAAAATATCTCAGCAGGCGATAAAAAACATTATCTATTGGTATTGGTGACATTTTATTTCAATTATGTGTGAACGTTGTCTCTTTGTCAAAAGCTTTGTCATATCTTCAAATTACGTAAGACCCACTACTGTGCGTCAAGGTTATTCGAGCATTCAACGTGAAACATCTTATAAACCATCTACTTTATTTTACGTTAAAACGAACAAAAGAATTTAACAAAAGAAAGTAGGTAACAAAAATTTGTATGTGCAACCTTGAAAAAATTAGGTTACGTAAAAAAAGATCGTTTTTTTGTCATTCCATCTACGTAAAGTTAACATTTGTTCGAGTTACCCTGCAACCCTCAACTTATTTACGTTGGAATGCAGCGTGATGCGGTTTAACCTACATACGCCTCTCTAACGAGATTCTTCCAGCGTCATGCACTTTGCCCTGGACATGAGCAGAAACGAGGCATGCAGGAGCGTGCGATCGGTGGAAAAGAAAGAATTTCAAATTCGGGTCGATGAACCCTTTTCGGTGAAGGCTTCAAAGTAGAAGGAGCTAGGAACGTAGGGCGAAAGGATTCGTCCCTTCTATCCGCGCGAACCCACACGGATCTGTGCCACGGAGGGGTTGAAAAAAAATGTATTGAGTGATCGTGGGTGAGTCACTACTATCGGTTGGGGTGATAACGCCTGGGGTGAGGCAAGCGAACTTTTTATCTACAGGGATTTGCAGCGAGCCTAGGTCCGGTTGCACCCTTATACCTAACTCTGCCAGCAGTACGATCGACCCAGGAAAAAGGTATAAGAGACAGATAGAGAAAAGGAGAACGAGGGAGAGAAAAAGAGAAAAAAAAGAATAGAAATTATTCATGAGATGCGCGCAACTTCTGTTCATAGGCCTTTGCTACTTGTACCACGATCACCACTGTCGCTACCACTACCATCTATTCAGGAAGGGTTGTTCGAGAGATTTGTTACGGGGATTTCTAAGGTTCATCGATAATTCTACTAGCGTACCGGAATCTGCTTGTAAAGGAAGTATCTGTAACGATTCTGAAGAAGAAAGAAAGAGAAAAATAAAATATATCAGTATGCACGATACCAAGAAGAAAAATCTTCATATCGTAAGAGAAAGAAAATTGCTATTTGCGAGATGGAAAAAAAACAGTGAGATAATATTAAACACTCGCGATTATGACAAAAAATAAATTTTTAAAAGGATTGAAATAAGTTTCTAGAAGAAAATAAGGGGATGTAAAAAATGAAAGATGAAAAAAAAGAAGAAAAAGTGAAGGAAATTTCTGCTGATTCTTTGCGTGCCGGCTTTTTTTCTATGGGGGCCAATTGCCAGAACGAATAAAATTTGGATGAGTAATGAGGCCGACGATGCCATTTAACATTTTGTAATCAGAGATTCAACGCGGAGGGTGTTCGTGCAACGAAGGGCTTGCTGTACGTTCCTCAGGATTGTACTCTCAGCATAAAAAGTGCACCCCCCACAGTATTTCATTCGTTACCTACCACTACTACTACCGCTGTTCTTGTGCCGTTGACGTCGTCTGAAGCAGCCGGTGTACGGGAATACGCGCGCGCATGAATTCGGTTCGTGTTAGTAGTAGCAGCGCCAAGTAATTTCGCTTAAAAACGTAATTAGTGTGCCTTGAGATGGGGTTGAGGAAAAAAATCGTTAGGGGTAGCCAAGTTTTTTTCATCGCGTGGGGTGCGGATCGAGGTATGGCGATGGGCAGGCAAGTAAGGGTGCCTTAGACCGAAGACTAGGGTCCCACCCTTTGCCTCGCGCGTCGCTTCGCCCGCGTATCTTTCTTTCCTGATCAAATCTTTGGGGTGGACTTCTCGAGTGCGCCAGAGCAACTCGCCCGTAGGATATCGAGCCGTACGTCTTCGATACTGTAAGGAACTTGAAAGGGTAGAGAAAAAAGAGTAAGGGAAAGAATGCAGAGGAAAAGAAGAAGGAAAGTGGATAGGAAAGGAAAGATAGTAGGGTATGGAGGGTAGGAAGAGAGTCACATGACTAGATTGATAGGCAGAAAAGAAAGGGGAAAAACTTATACGGAGGAAGAAAGGTTCGCACTCGTATTCTTATTCTTAGTCATATCCTATCCTTTTATATTCTTCTCAATTTACGTATCTTGATACATAGCATATTCAATAAAATTTTACTCATAATAATAACTATATTTAATATTTAATCTATTTATAGCATAATCTAATTGTCAATATCTAAATTTTGTGGTTTAAAGAAAAAATTAAAAATTAAATTATATTGCAAGATAAAATAAATAAGTCGAATAGTAAAACAAGTTATTAAAATTTCGTTTCTTAAACTATAGAGCCGTTAATTGATATAATTTACACAATACGCATATGACGCCGTTCTAACGAAATCTATGAATGAAAAGTGACACCCCTCAATATATCAGTCGTGCGACGCCCAAAGCGTTATGCATCACCTTTGTAACGCCCTCACTCGATCGAGTGCAGATCGATTTGACAGAAAAAAAAGCACGATATCTTGTAAAAGCCCCCATATACTTTTTTAAAGATCTACACCACTGACCCTTGCGTCATTTTTATATCATTTTGTTTCCGCAACGCGTGTCATCGCTATTAATCGTCAACACTTTGTACAATTTCAATAAGCCTTTTTCCTTTCGAGTAGGCAACTCAATGATCAAAAGAAACGAATCGATTCGATGAAATCAAATTGGACAGCAAAACGAAACTTCAGTTAGATTTTTAAATTCACTAAAAAGAAGAAAACAAAAAAAACAAAACCAAAAAAAAAGTAATAAAAATAAAAGTACTATCGTATCATTTTCTCGCTGCTATCTATCTCCCATTTTCTCTTCTTTCTCTTTTCTTTCATACAAAGAGAAAGAACGTAAAGAAAAATAAATGTTAGTAAAAGGAAAGTGCCAGAGGCTGCGGCATAAACACCCTGTCGAGTATACGGCACCTGAGGCCACGAATTATAGGTTCATACTCTTGCAGTGGATTTACGCAGGTACGAGTTTGTGTTACCACCCTCACGCCTTTTCCTTTAGTATTAATATCGACGAAAAAATGTACTTCAGTTTGTTCATTAAAATTTTATATTAACGATAATCAGGAAATCTTAACATTAAATACCAATCCAGTATTTATTTAAAAAGTACACTTATATCTATGAAATATATATGTAAGAAAATGATAATATCTAAATACAGGAAATTATTTTCACGTCTAATTAAGTTTTATATTACTTTTTTAAATTATCCAGAATATAAAGTTTATCAGCACTTTTAAAAAGCATTAAAAAAAAATAAAAAAAAATGGCGAACAATAAAAATTTCAATTGTAACGAAATGATTCACCATTAGATAGAGATAAGTGCGTATGTAAGTATTCTCTTTTTTTCCTTTGACACTTTGATTCACAAAAGAAAGTCAGCAAAGGAAGATGAAAGAACGAAGGAAACGAAACGCTCTTTTGTTAACAGATGTGGATAGGCAAAAAGAAAGAAACAAAAAGAAAAGAAGGAAGAAAAAGAAGAAGACGAGGAAGAAAAGGAAGATAAAGAGCGAAAAAAATAAGAGCAACACGGTGTGAAAGTCTAATTACAAATTTATGAAGAAATAGATCTTAGAACGTTGTGGTCTTCTTCGCAAAGGATCGGACCTTTAAATTCACCTTCGACTTCCAACCTTCGTCACGAAAAATACCCATCTTGGAAAGGGCGCGAGTTAGGTGAAAAGGAAGGGAGAAAGTGATGGCAAGGAAAAGAAAAGTGGGGGAGAGGTGGGGAAATGATAGGAAAAAAGTAGAGAGCAAGTTTACTTCTGGACTCATTGGTAAAGCAAGGACTGATGGAGAAAGGGTCGGTGGTAGAAGGACAAGGGAAGGGCCAATTGAAGCAGACGGGATGTTTAATTCAAAGAAACTGGAGACACGCCCCGCTAACTACGGAACGAGCTTGAAGACGTTGATCTTCGGAAGAGAAAAATTCGTAGAATATACAGTAGCGATTCCCTTTGCCTTCGCAAATCTTGGGTTCGGCTCAGTAATTGGTTTCTCTTTTTCTTTATCTTTTAAAAGCAATGTACTCATTGAAAGAGAAAAAAGAAAGTATCTATCATTGTACTCTTCTTACTGAAAAAAAATTATTTCAATTAATTCCGATCGTGTTTTTTTATAGTCTTTTTTTATTTTTTATGAGAACAAAATTCTTCGTCAATAAGCAAATCACGCGTAATGCATCTTAAGGTGTTACTAAAATATAAAAATTGTTATTGAGATAAGATTATGTTTATACAAGCAGATTTCACTTAAAATGGTATAACCATTTTATATATATATATAATAATATATAATAAATTATATTATATATATATAATGGTATAACCATGGAATATCGCCATCGCAAAATGTCTACCATTTTGTCTCGGGTGCAGCAATTACCGAGGTTGCATTGCATGGTTCGCATTCAGTGCGCATGCTTCGCGAATGAAAGGGTTAAAAGGTTTCCCACCCCTCTGACCAAGGCGAGGCTTAGAGTCGTGCAACTTCCATTTCACACGCCTCTTCATCAGTTTCATTGTTAATACTTATGTCTATTAAGTGCTTAAGAAAAACTAATTTTGTCAGAAAATAAATTAAATTACTTTGTCTAATTTAGCTCAAAATCCTTAACAATTTATATTTCATATTTTATTTGAATTACGTATGGTTAAGATTTTCTTTGTGTTAGTTAAATATCGTTACAACACATACTTCCTTTTATATTTACATATAATTAATTAGATCGCATTAAAACATAAAAAAAAAAATCTTGAATAACATTCATAAAAAGCGGAACACGCATTAGACCGATTTGTGACCTCAATCTGAAGACTCTCATTTTCGATTATTACAGAAAGTTTTTTCTTTTCTTTTTTGTTGTACCTTCGAAACCCTTCCAACCCAGGTCACAAGCTCGTATACACGCGCGTCCACGTGGCAACCCTTTTTTTCAAGCGCAGTTTAGAAGGTAAAAAATAGCCCGGTACGAAACTTTAAGGCACGTGGATCGAAACGCGTCATTTAGTTTAGTGCGCTACGATCGAAACACTTTGGAGAAAAAAAAGTAGTGGAAAAAAAATTCGTCGAGACAATAGATCCTGGGCAGCTGGTTAAACGTGGAAGGGTTGCGTATTAGCATAAAAGGGCACGATTACACGATTACGCGACTCAGACGTATGGGTGCCAAAGGGTTTTTTTTATCGACTGCCACTCCGCATCAGACAAAAAAACATGCATGATTCAAAGCCCGTTGCGATTGCGGTTTTTTATACGTTTATATACAAACTCTAACTCCCACTTCGGTAATGGTACACTGCTTATTTGTATAAAATATCTTGACTGCTTTCTCTTTCTGAATTTGCATACGAAGAAAAGGCTTGTGGCGGCTAATAATAATCAAGATTACAATGAAAACATATTCGAATATTTAGAATACGATATAGTCATGGTAAAATATATTTTCTTAAATATTTATTTTTATTCTGAAAACGACAAATATTTGCAAAACCTTTTCATAGATATTCTATTTTTTGTTACTAATAAATAGTTAACGCTCATAAAAATATTACAAGTTAGAAAAGTTCCTTTTTCACGGCAAAAAGATAAATCATCAGAGGAAGCGTAGCAGAAAGCACGACATAAATCGAAAAACCGAAAGAGGGTAACCAAAAATCGTCGATAGAGTTATAAAGGTGGGCTTTACCGCCTCCCTGCTGGCCACCCCTCGTACATACATACGCACGTATGTATCCAATGTCGCAAAACAGACCTAGGGATGAGCACCCTTGAATCGAAAACAACAATACATTATTTATGTCTTACCCGTTACCATTGGGCCTGCCACGCGAATTCTTTTGTGATCGATACGAATTATTGTATTTTTATCCGATCAATTTGTAATCACTTCATTCTGTGGGCTAACTTTATGATATTTTTATTAAATTCGATTATATCTTTGTATATGGATTTCTATATATTTTTTGAACGTTAAAAATATATTTACCATTTAAAAATATTTCGTGATCGATTTGTTTAAATTATAGTTTTAAAAAAGGCTCTCTCTTTCTCTCTCTCTCTCTCTCTCTCTCTCTCTCTCTCTCTCTCTCTCTCTCTCTCTCTCTCTCTCTCTCTCTGTGTGTGTGTGTGTGTGTGTGTCTGTCTGTCTGTGTGTGTGTGTGTGTGTGTGTGTGTGTGTGTCTGTGTGTGTGTGTGTCTGTGTGTGTGTGTGTGTCTGTGTGTGTGTGTGTGTGTCTCTCTCTCTCTCTCTCTCTCTCTCTCTGTGTGTGTGTGTGTGTGTGTGTGTGTGTGTGTGTGTGTGTGTGTGTGTGTGTGTGTGTGTGTGTGTGTGTGTGTGTGTGTGTGTGTGTGTGTGTGTGTGTGTGTGTGTGTCGATTCAACGAATTTTTCACACGAGTACGACTAATGTCTGATTCTTTAACACCCTAAATTTTTCGAAAGTAGAAAATAAAAGTTGACAAAGTAAAAAGAAATATAAGGTCCACGAAATTACAGACTCCAGGCTACTATTCTAATTTTTTAACGGTTATGTTGTACCGTTAGCATTCATGTAGGAAGCGATTCGATGATTTCGTTACTAGTTTACTTTCTTTTGCATCATTTCTTTTTCATATCATTTTTTTTTTTATTCGTTTCATATGGCATCCTACTTGAACCTTCGAAAAGGTTCTTGATCGACCTGACATAAAACGAAGGTGAGAAGTAAAGTGCATAAAATTGGAAACGAAAAAAACAATGTAAAAAAAAAGTAAAGAAAAGGTACGATTCTCATGTTCACGCGCATTCTTGATTTCGCGGTAAAGCAAGAAAGAAATACGCTCGTTAAATTACAACAGTTATCGAACATGGAGTCTCCTGAATAAAAGCGGGGCAGTAGAGCGAGCAAAGATTCGATGGAAAGAGGGTGAACTTTATATGCATACGAGAGAACATTCAAACGTCAATCAAGTATCGACGCGTTTCGAGAGTTTTGCCTCCTGGAATCGAACGTTTTTCTCGAAAAAATTTACGTACTCATTCACACCACTCCTCGCTGGACGCGCGACGTTAACATCGAATATAGTTGAAAAGTAGTAGAGGGAGAGAAAACGCGGGTAGGAAGTCTGTTTGCTTTTTCATCTCTCTTGAATTTATATTCAAGAGTATACATTTTTTGTACCAACCGTCACACATTGTTAACGTCAACTTACAAATTTTTTTTTCTTCCTTAGTAACGTGCACTCGTTTTCTCGTCAGTAATGACGAAAAAAATGAAGCAGAGAAAAAAAAGAATGAGAAACATTGACTGCTCGAGTTTTTCAACTTTTTTCGTAAAATGATAAAACAAGAATATCACTTAAAATTAAAAAATGAGTTGAATATACCGACGCTCGCTATTATACATTTATTTCTATGTGCATTTAAAAAAATAATCTAAGAACCATCATTGTTATTTACACAAATCTAATCAATTTAATATATCATATAGATTAAAAAATGGAAAAATCCAATATCATAATTGGATAATTTAAACTTTCAAAAATTTCATTGTTAATTACTTAATTTTTTATATTTCTAACATTCTTTTTTTTGTCCCTATATTCTTCATATAATCGCAAAAAACTTTTGTGTAAAACGAATCTCATACGATACTTTACCAATAAAAATTTTTAATGACGGTAACAATGATATCTCATTTTCGTATACGCTTTTATCTATAAAATATAATTTATCTAATAAAGAATTATTTATTCCCGTGATTAATTAAACAGAATTTCCTTATTTCAATTCACATACACGATTATTTCCTCGAGTATTAAAAACATAATAAAAAAGTCTTTTAGACTAGGTATCAAAGAGGACATATCATTATGATAGTTATTTGACTTTGTGATGACCTTGGAAAACTTTGTAAATGTCGTGTCAGAATTCACAGCTTTGATTATATTAATTCAATACAGTTTGAATAATTTATATGGTCAATAATTTACATGACGCGAAAAAGTATCAAATGTTACACTTTGTCAGCAGTAAAATATACGTTTGGTCTGTGTGATAACGTATGCGGTCGGTCCGTAATGAAGTGTATACTTGCATTTTAACCATCTATATTGCAATAGAATACTGACTGATGTAGCGAAAGGATTAAATTTGAAAAAAATTATAAAATAAGAAGATAAAATGATTGATAGAAAATCAATATACACCCAATTCATTTTTTACGCAGTATTTCAAGGAAACGTATCTAACGTGTATAAAAAAAAAATGGATGAACTTGTGATATAATTCATAGCGAGATCACGAAATCAAACAAGTTATTTCGTAATTTTTAAAATAAGTATATAAAAATACACAATAAAATTATCATTAACACGTTAAGCGCCAAATTGGTCCCCGGGGGACTGGCGGTAGACTTTTCGTTCTTCTATCGCGGCGCGTGTGTCGGTCCTTGCGTACTTGTGAGACTGAACATTTAAATTATGCGATATCGGTTTTTTCTGGTCAATGCTTCAAGGAAAAGAATATAATACTTAAAAACATTAATGTGTTATTTATTAAAACAAGATAAGCAAAGGTGATGTTTTTGTGTACATTGGTTACAAAAGGTTGTTACTTTTTGCGTTACATTTTTAGCTGTCTTTGGTCCTAATATTCGTACATTCTGATTATAGCATTCGGTGCAGTATCTTCTAATTTTTTACGCTCTACCTTTTTTTTCCTATATAAGGGACTATATAAGGATATAAATAAAGTATATAATCAATATTTATTTCGATTGGAAAATGTCATTCTCTCGAGTGCAATTATCTGCAAACATACGAAGACAAGCCAAGGTCTTCAACCCGAGTTACGTTACCCGACATCTGTCTATACTCTGACTCGCCTAACGGCGAGCGGTCCGACAGGGCCCGCCAGACGGCTTACTGTGGCTTGAACGGAAAAGCATCGAAATTCGGCGTGGCGCTTAACGTGTAAAGTATATATTCTCCCGAAATATGGCTATTTTTTCCTTCCTATTTAGTTATCTTCGTTGCAATTGAAATATATTACATATATTAAATTAAAATTGTTCTCAATTCTCGAGCAAGAATCTTCTTCTAACGATCGGCGTACAAAAGAGAAATATAAAAATGTATATTTTCTCTCTTAACACACATATTACGTCATCGGAAGTTAAAAATTTATTTAGTAAATTAATTTAGTAGTATATTTATAAAAATAACACATTGTTCATTTCATTCATTTATATATAAATGATGAAATGATATATATTCCTAATTCATTAAAAAAAACTTATTAAATTATATGCATCTAAATACCTATATATATGGGTATATTTTACTAAATTATAATTTATAACCCATAAATTTGTTGAAAGGTTTGACGTACTGTTGACTTTCCATCTTATAGTAAAAACTCTATAGTGAATGCCATATGCAATTTCAGATTATTCCGAGGAGTTTTTGGGAGCGAACGCATTATTATCACGCCGCAGACATTTTACAGAAAGTTAGAAAAGCGATGGTTATGGGTTGAGCTGTGCTCGTCCGTTTCACAATTCTAGTCGTTGAATGGAAGAAAACATATATCAGGTCTACCTCGCCATGAGTCTGGCATTATATCACTTTTGCATTTATAAGGCTGTCACTGTCGACTCGTACCCGACCATTTGTGAAAGGGGTATTATGTTCTAATAATGGGCGACACGCCATGTCAAATTCATCCGGTAAAATGGAAACAGGTTGACGTTTATTTTGTTCAGGAAGGCTTATGCATGATTGGGATTCAGTAAAAGATAAAGCTCATGATCGTGGATTAATCGACTTCGATGATATACAGTGGTTAGTGTGTAGTTTTTTGAATGTTTTCGATAAAGCATATATTTAAATTTATTTTTTTAAATTTATTATCCAAATATCAATAGTTTCACATTATTATTTAAAATATTCGTGAATTCATATCCAATGAGTTTTATAAAATATTACTTAATAATTAATTATGTAACTGTATCAAAATGCACATTATCAAATCTGGTCGAGATTTATTTAAAACTCTTATAGAAAACTGTAAAAATTAAATAATTACACTTTATTTGTTATTGTTAAAATAAATTAAATTGAATATTAATATAAATGCAACTCACACAGTATTACCATATAAATGCAAATTATTAAAATGATCTAATACATATGTTTTTTTACTTAAATGAAAGATGTTACAATATAAATAAATAAAGTTTTTTTCTCTTAGAGAAATAAAATTAATAAATATGAATGTTTGAAACTTAATGCTGTATTTTAACTTTCGTGTTTTCTAGTAGAAATAGCTCTTATAACAAAGCTTAATATATTTGATTGCATATCAATACCATATGCCATACATATATTAATGCTGAAAAATTATTTAGAAAAACCAATACTCTTGTTAAAAACTAGTATACTCATAATTAAAGTAAAAAATCTATCTTTCGTACTTTTTAATGGTCTTTTCGTATTAATAATTTTATCCAAAAAAAAGCATGCAAATACATTAATCGCAACAAGGTTACTTAATACAATTTTGCTGAGACATTAAGTAATCGTTGTATTTTTTTTCTTGAGCTTGCTGTAATTTTTGTAACTTTTTCAATTGTCCTTTACTGATTTCTTTACCACATGCATCGTGAGTCGGTAATCCCTAAATTGAAATAATATTATATTATTGATTAAATAAACGAATGTGTAATTAAAAACAGCTGCATTTTATTAATATACTTTTTCATCAAATTGAGAATACTTGTCCTTCTCTAATTTAAACATTTCCATTGGTGGTATTCTCCTTTGCGCTTCTTTCGCAGCAGCTGCAGCAGCTGCTTCACTTTTTCTTATTTCCTTTTCTAAAATTTTCTCCAATTCTGCTTTTCTTTTAGCTTCTCTCTCTTTTAAAAGTTCACCTTTGTTTACTAATTTTACTTGGCAACCATCTTCGCTATCATCTTCTAAACGAACTCCGATAGTTGGCAAAATATCATCTCTCAACTTATCACATTCACGAAGAATATTGTCTGCTTTTATAAGTTTTGCATGATCTCTTACTTTTTGTCGAAAATCAGAAAGAATTTCAAGATACGGCATAACAATTTCTTCCACCTATATAATATCATAAATATAATAGATAGTTTTTTGTAAACGATTATAATCATAAATATATATTCACTTTAACATACATTTGTTTTTGTTGTCTCATTATCAATTGGAAAACCAATTCCATCATGAGATGAATTTATAGCACCAAAAATAGTGAATATTTTTGTAATGTAAACTGCAATATCTCTGAGTAATAGAGTATTTGGATTTTTATTTTGCTTCATATAAATATTGCAATGTGCTACAATATCTCTGATTGCATCCAAAGCACTTTTTGTATCAATATTGTCTATAAACAAACAAGTATGTATAATAAATACATAACATGTAACATAATATATATAAAGATACTTTAGTAATTTATTTAACAATTTTTTTAAACTATATATAAGATTTACCACATAATGAATTATGAACAAAATCCTTCGAAGCAGAAAATTTTGAGTTAAGATTTATTTCAGCGTCAGTCCATTTACTAAAAATATTTATATTACCTGCATTACTTGAGCACCTAATTCTGCATTTTACATTTAAAAAGAATTCCTACAATAAATACAATTACATAATTATGTTTCTTAAAATAACATCTTATGAGATAGTATATAAACTATATTAAATAAATAATTCTTACGTTAAGGAACTTCTCATATTGAATAGCCATATTCATAGTATTTTCACTATAATCTAGAGTATCCTTCCACGAGTGAAGAAGAAATGCAAGTCTTAACTGTCTCGCTGAATGCTTTTTAATGCATCTTGTATAGTAATAAAATTCTTTAATGATTTAGACATTTTACAACCAGCAATTGTTAAGTGACCAGAATGAAGAAAATATCTAACCCAATTCGAGTTATTAAAGTGTGCTTCAGCTTGAGCAAGTTCATTGTCATGATGAGGAAATTTAAGATCTACACCTCCAGTATGAATATCTAAACTATCACCACAAATTGCTGATGCCATTACGGAACACTCTATATGCCAACCTGGTCTACCTTTACCCCAAGGACTACACCACCAAGGTTCACCTGCCTTTGACCGCTTCCAAAGAGCAAAATCTGTTACCGATCTCTTTTCTGACAATGTTTCAACCGATGTGCTTAAATCACCTATTCAAAATATAATTAATAATTATATTACATGACTGTTTCAAAACAAAAGAACTAGGATTGCAAATAAGTATGGAAAAAACTAAATATATGGTCACCGTTAGAATTCAGAATTTGCATAATATTGGAACCTTGGTCATCTGGTATAAAATTTTTGAACGGGTTAGCAACTTCAGGTATTAAGGATCGATCATAAACCTGACGAACGAAATTAACGAAGAACTCAAGAAAAGAATCAATTTAGGCAATGCATGCTTTTATTCGGTCAATAAACTACTTAGTTTGCGGGTGCTGTCTAGGTGCTTAAAAATCAAAATAGGTATATCTAACGGGAAAAGTCCACTGGGTAGGTCAAGATATGGGAGAACAATATTAGGAGGGATCTTAAGGAAATAGGGTATGAGAACTGCGAATGGAGAAGTCACGCTTAGGGACGGGAACACTGGCGAAATTTAGTATTTGCGGCAATGAACTTTCGAATTTCTAACACCAGTTAACAATAATAATAATAATTACATGACTGTTTAATAAATTTATCAAATCATTATTGTATAACTATGAAATATTAATACCTTCTCCTTCTTCTAAACTTGATGTATCACCATATGCTTCAGGAACCAATTTCGCATAATAATGCTTATCTTTTTTATCAAATTTTCCTACATCAAAATAAACAGATCCATTGCTTTCATAAGCAAAACCATTATCGATAATTTTTAGAATAAATTCAATAATCTCCGGGACATATTCACTAACTCTTGTCAAGACATTAGGCCTCAATACCTATTTATATGGAAATAAAAATATTTAAATACTTATTTACATATAAATGTAATATTATACATTATCGATGGTATCTTACATTTAAAGCATCCATATCTTTGTGAAATTCCGATTCCCAATGTTGCGATAATTTGGTAAATATTGAATGTTCCTCAACGGTATCTCCTTTTTGATCATCTAACCAATTAGCTAAAGGATCTCGTGCTTCCTCCAATAATATCTATAAAAATACATGTTTCAATTGTTTATAAATATCAAAGTTAAATAAGGTAAAAAAATAATTTTACACCACATACCTCTTGGCATTTTATAATTTCATTTTCATCTTTACTTCTGACTGCTTCTTCCAAATTTTCTATAGCTTTTTCTACTCGACTCAACATCTTTTCCATCATACATTTTTTATCAGGATCAGTTGTTATTTTTACTATGTTTTCAAAATTGGACATTACTATTTTAGTATGATCTAATATTTTATCTAAGCTATAATTTTCTTTAACATAATTTTGAAATAAATAATTTTGTCTAGCTCGTTTGATAATTTTGTCATCTATGTCAGTTATATTCATTACGTACAAGACATCGTATCCAAAATAATTTGACAATACTCTCCGTAAGATATCAAAGGATATATATGATCTATAAAAATAATACAAATACAATTAATAAGTACATCATAATAATATTACTTTGATTAATTTATTCATTATATTAATACCTGGCATGACCCATGTGTGAGGCATCGTAAACTGTTGGGCCACAACTATACCACAGAATTCTATTTCCAAATTGAGGAATAAATTCTTCCTTTTCTCGAGTTAAGCTATTATATAGATATAGTTTAGTAGGTGCCTTCCTTTCTGGAAGACTCCAAGGTGGTTGAATTCTTTTCGCCATTAATTCACAATTGTTTTTTCTTTGTATATAAACACAAATAAATAGAATGTAATCACTCAAGATATCACAATATAATTTATCCACAATCTCATAAATATTTGTATGCTTAAGTAAAATAAAAATACTTGTATTAGTATTTTTACTAACCTTTATGCAAAAATGCAATAATGTACAAATAAAATTCAAAATTAGACCAACTTTTCTACTACTTTTCTACTCTATCTTTTAGACTAGTGTCAACGCACTGAACACGTGTCGTAACTTCACTAACGGATGACGTTATTTAATTCTAACTATGCATCATTTTACACCTAAAATAATCATGAAATAATATTTATCCTAATAGCAAATTTTTAGTGATTTATTTGTATAGTAGTATTCACTAAGAATTTCTTTTTTAATTCAAAAATAATCAAATACATTTTCAAATGAAATTAACAAATTCAAATTAAATGTGAACGGATATAAATAGAATGAATTTCTATTTAATATAATGCATTTGGATTATAGATATGTCTACTATTATTTTTGCATATAAATAAACATAATTATATTTATACTCATGATTACAAATCTCATATAAATTACATTTAGATACATTACATAGAATTTAATGAACCTAATTTAAGTATATTATCATATTTATGTTAGAATTTAATAAAAACTAAAAATAAAAATATACTTTTTTTAAATCTGATGTATGCTGCTAAAATCTATGTATCAAAATTTTCTATTAATTTATATTGCATCATTGGCAATTATTCACAAAACTAGTTACTAATACTAGGAAAAATGAATAGCCCTATAAAAAACCAGAAAAATATCTAGTAGTAGGAATTATTCAACCGTAATCTGAACAAAATTGCTCACACTCTCCGTTTTCCAATTACAGAGCATAATGCGACTCAGTGTCGCACAATGCCGCATTGTGCTAATGCATAATTGGAACATGAATTAGTTTTCAAGTGCACCAGCAGAGTGCGCTAAGTTCAGTGTTGAAACAAAAAATATTCATAGACTTAGCAACCTCATTAATGTATAAATAAAGTGGTAAACAATAATAATTGGTCGAAAACTATTTACGGTTATTTTAAGTAATTTGGATTTTGATTATTTCATTAACATTTTTTAAATAAATTTATTTATAGTTTATTTTATTTTTTTTCATAAATTTATTTATAGTTTTGTATTTTAAAATGAAATTATATTCACATTTTATGTGTAAATTATAAAAAAAAAATAGTCAATGTGTATACCTTCATCCATACTTATATTTATTTTTTAACAGTCTGAATTAACTTTTTATTATTTCCAGAAAACTACGACGAGAAGAAAGCTTTAAGAATTTTTTCAATAATAAACAATATTACTAACGATAATATACATACAATTTCGATCAATGCCAACTTAAAGAAAAAACACTTGGTTATTTTCTGCTACTGAGTTGGTATCGATTGCAAGCATCACGCGAAAGCAACACTTTTTACAGTACTCGATTGTGCGATGCGATGCTCTAGTTGAAACATTCAACGTTGAACATTATGCCGCATAATGCGCTTTAGTGCTGTAATTGGTAGGGATCCTATAGGAGGGATGCGCCATGTACATTGCTGGGGGACCGGAACTCGATTTTGCGAGCGAATGATTCAAACATTGAAATAATTATGAAATAATGAATTGCATCAAATACAGAAAAAAAATGAACTATATTTAATGATAATTAAAAATTTATATTAAAATAGAATAGGTTACACGAAAAAATTATTATAAATTCAAGCGGTCCCCCAAAATTTTCAGCCAATGGCACATGAGCTGAATATGAATGGCGCATCCCTCCTACAGGATCCCTAGTAATTGGAAAACGGGGACTGTTAAAAAGTCTGGTTCGATTCGATTACTTCGATTAATCTCGATAACTGACAAATCGCTAGTTCTATAGCATACAGTGATCCCATTCGTACGATAATTTGAGGCCCTGTACGATCCAAAATTCGTGGCGTACGATCCATTTGGAATTTCGAAAACTTGATGACCTTTTTTTTTTTTTTTAGTCAACAAATTTTGGAAAGGTGCACCCCCACCACTACCACCACCACCAC
This sequence comes from Polistes dominula, assembly GCF_049000335.1. NCBI lineage: Eukaryota > Metazoa > Arthropoda > Insecta > Hymenoptera > Vespidae > Polistes > Polistes dominula. The sequence continues at coordinate 7,733,008 of NW_028301150.1, forward strand.
CTCCCATAGTACCACCACCACCACGATCTCCCAGCGGACGACCGTTTTTATCGTTTTCATGATAGGATTTTGAACTTGATGACTAAAAAAAAAAAGGTCATCAACTTTGAAAAAGTTGGAACATTTTGAAAATTTTGTCCGAGAAATTATCCGATTTCAAATTTTCCCGGGGCGTACGATAATTTTCTGCCGCATACGATAATTTTACGCCCCTGTGTCGATCAGACGAACTAAAGTCTCTGGGATCACTGATAGCATAAGTTGTTTAGCATTGAAACTATTAAGATGCAGATTCCACCGATTTTTATGGAACTACCTTTAGATGATCAGGTAAATATGTAATATAAATGAAAATAGATCATTTATTTATATGATACATGTTAAGTTTGTTACAATTGGACATACGAAAGATCTTTAATATTGTTTGTAAAATTAGAGGTTATAAAGCTTTAAGTTAATATATTTTGGTATAAAATAATAAGATATTGTAATAACAATATAAATTCATATGTTATATTTCATTGTTATTTGCATTATTAGGCACAAGAGTTGCGAGCATATTTTAAAAGTCTTGGAGCTGAAATCAGCGAAGAGAAATCTCCCAAAGGGATTGAAGATGATTTACATAAAATCATTGGCGTTTGTGAAGCTTGTTTCAAAGAAGGAAATGAAAATGAAATTGAAACTGTTTTAAATGATATTGTTTCCATCATGATTTTAGTAAGTATTATTACAATTTTTGAAAATATGATATTTATAACAATTAATAACTTGTATTAGTTACATTACATATTTGTAGATACCTACTGAAAGAGCTGAAAATTTAATATTAGCATTTTGTGAAAAGCTTACTAAAGCACCCGGTTACAAATTAGGCTTGGTGTGTTTAAAAGCGTAAGATATTATAGTATATTTGTTTAATTGTCTAACAAAGTAAATGTTCAAACTAAACTAATTTTATATATTTTATAGCTTATGGCTATTGTTTCAATCTCTTTCTGATGATTCGCCAATGAGATATCATGTCTATTATCATCTAGTCCAAATAGCTCGTAATGTAGATCAAGTAAAAGCTGTTTACGGAGGAATAGATCAATTGAAACAACAATTTGCATCATTTCCTCCGTCCAATGAACAAATGCAAAAATTATTACGTTTGCTACATGAAGTACTTCTAAGTTGCAAACAAGGGTAAAACAAGTAAATATAAAAATATTATATATTTATTTATCATATTTACTTTATCTTTTATTTGAAAATTACACAGAGAGCAAGCAGCCGCTGTAATGGTAGAACTTCTTGGAACATACACAGCGGAAAATGCTTCCGCAGCAAGAGAAGATGCCCAACGTTGTATTTTAGCTGCTCTTGCGGATCCAAATACATTTTTACTTGATCCATTATTAGCTTTAAAGCCTGTGCGGTTTTTAGAAGGAGAACTTATTCATGACTTATTGCTTGTATTTGTACAAGAAAAATTACCAGCATATCTACACTTTTATCAAAATCATAAGGAATTTGTTGAGCATCAACTTGGTATGTTTATATATATATATATATATATATATATATTTTTTTTTTTTTTTATTAATATGTGTTTATATTAACAAACTATATTTAAAAATGAAATGTTAATATTATGTAGGATTAAATCATGAACAAAATATGAAAAAAATGAGGTTATTAACATTCATGCAATTGGCTGAGACAAATCCAGAAATGTCATTTGATACTATTCAAGAAGAATTACAAATCAATACAGATGAAGTAGAAAATTTTATTATTGACGGTAATCACTATTTTTAATAAATCATTATTATTTATTTTTTGGTAATTAATTTCCCTGTACGAATATAAAAATTTTCATTTGTATTTAATGAAATGGATTTTAAACACGCAGGGAATATTAAAAGGATTAGTACTGGCTTAATAATAATTTATTTTTATTAAGTTATCGAAATATTCGACATTTTTATATTTAAAATATTTCTTCTAATGTATTTTATAAAAAGTCTTATATATTCAAAAAAAAGTATATTAATTTATATAATGAAATTGTACTTCATATTTTAGTGTTGAAAACAAAACTTGTAAGAGCACGTATGGATCAAGCTGGTCGTAAAGTACTTATTTCAAGTACAATGCATAGAACCTTTGGAAGGCCACAATGGATGCAATTACGAGACTTGCTTGTTGCATGGAAATCGAATTTGTCTTCTGTTCAAGATTCCATGAAATCTGTAGCTGATGCGCAAATGGAACTTGCAACGAAAAAGTAAAGTTTCTATTAATTTTTTAATAATAATATTAATACTAGAAGTATTATTTTTAATAGTACAACTGCCATTGTCTGTAGTTAATTATATTTAAATTTAGGAAATTATATGATAAATACTATATGAGTTACTATGAAGTATTACTAAAGAAATTATTATGGTTTTTAGTAAATGTGCACTACACTTTTAATCATCATTTTACATTATTCATAATTCATATGGATTTAACATTATATATTTACATTCATAAATTTCATGTACAATCATAACTATGGAATAGTACAACAATTAATAAGTTTTCATTAAATTAACCGGGTATGGAGTATATTTTCTTTTTTTAATTGAATCATAAAACGTATTTTTGTTTATTTTATGGCAATTTTATATTTTATTTTTATTTGTTTTTACCATGTTTTGTTATAATTCTAATTAAAAACAGTATTATTAATTTTTTAGGAAAGACAGCGATGTATAAGTATACATGGTCTTCACAATGGTAGTACCTACTATCCTATACACACATTTTTTACAATAATTATAAATTGCTACTTACCTTCTACAAAATAAATGACAATAATATTTGATTCAGATATGTATTATTATTTTCAATTATAATTTATCATTAATTTCGGATTATATATTAAAATTGATTTTGTTTTTATATAAGTAGAAAATTACAAAGTATATACACTATATTCATGTAGCAATTGAATAAAATAATTTTTAAAAAATATTTTTTTGTAATACATAAATATTATACATGTAATTCAGAATAAATAATATGATTTTTTTGGTGAATATTCGTACTTTTTATTATCACATGGTAATGATACAAAATATCATTTGTACAATTGTATATGCAGAAGATATAATACTTTATTAAAAATTTATAACAGAAAACCTCAACATATGTAAACTAAATTAATAAAACAAAAGATAGCACACTTCTTTTAACGAAAAACAAATAATTATTTAACTTATCTAATGTGTGTCATTGCGTATTTCAATATGTTAATAATAAATGTTTATTTTATGTCTCTCTGTAACTGTTTAACTGTTATCAATATAAAAGTATTATCTTAACAAAGATGAAATATTGTTTTTTGAAGGCACTACAGGAGTTATTTCGTGTGTAATTATTTACCGTTATTAATGCCTTGATATAAATTAAGATCAATATAAATGAATACAATTACAATTCGTCATTGGAGCGACTTACATATGCTTATTCATAATATAGTTAACTATAAAACATTGCATATAATTCTTATTAAATGTTATGTAACACGTTCGAAAAATGATTAAAGTAGTCCGAAAAAATAGTTTAAATATTTTAGAGAATTTAATCTACATAAACTATATCAATAGTACTAATATTACTATGAGAATGACACATTGCATCAACTTAAATATAAACATTTGATAATAATAATAATAATAATAATAATAATAATAATAATAATAATAATAATAATGAATATAAAGTAAGTGTACACAGACCAAAATTTTTATACTTTGTATGTACTGCTTGGAAACTATTTTTCGGATTAAAGTTTTATTCCTATCTTAAATTTTTTTTCATTTAATAATAATATTAATACAAAATATCCTTGCATTTGGTATAAATCATACGTTAAATATAAATAAACTATTTATTTAAAGAGGGCACTATGAGTGCACATTCCATTTAATATTTTCATTGATTCATAAAGTACGTTTATAAAATTTAATGAAAGACATTACGTTGTGAAATACTTCATAAGTTATAAGCTTAGAAGACTTCATGAGAAATAAAGCTTTCTTATTCAGGTGAATGTTTCATATACTATATTATAATAATAACAGATTAAAATTATTAATCAAAAAAGTATAATTTTGTAAATAATAATAATAGGCTATAATTTTTAATAATCATACATATATTGATTATCAGTTACAGTTTCAGCAAAATGAAATCCTATTAGAATTCTTTTTTATATTAAAAAAAACATCTTTAATAATTTTTTAACCAATTACTAAACTTCAAATTATAATAAAATTAGTACAAAAATATTGTTTATAAGAACAGTCTGTATGTATATATGAAATATAAGCCTATAAGCAGTATTAATTTTTTTTAAGAAAAATTTTATATAGTTCATTATATATGTAAAAAAATCTGCACTATGTTTTTACAAAATTTCAGTCAAAATTTATATATTAATTTACTCACATGTAGTATTTAGAATTACTTATTACAATATAGCAATTTCAGTAAAATAATTTGTAATCATTTTTTTATCTTACACAAGCAATTATTAATATTAACATTTATCTATCATTTTATTGAAACTTTCTATTCAAATAATTTATATTAGATTATTTAATGTATACCGATATCAGCTTTTGTTATTTTCTTATTTGTTTTTATAATATAATATAATGCAAGAAATGCTTTATTTAATTTCTTATTCTAATATCTTTGTTTAATTAGTAAAATAAATTTTTATAATATCGTTATACGAAACATACAGAATGTTTTTGTTAAAAAAAATCTCCTTCCTGGATCAAATATTGCAAATAGAAATTATTTAACATTTCATCAATTGGAGATAGACAACTTTGACCATATACTCTTTCTTTTTTTAAACTACTGTAAAAAAAATATGTTGTATTAAAAAAAAATGTCTACTTTCACCAACATAATCATAACACTCAATAATGTAATTATAATTCGAAGATCTTTAACTTTTCCATATATTATTCTATTAATATTTGTAATATTTACTTTAATGTAGTATTATTAAATTTCGATCCACTTTAATCCACATTTTTAATTTCAATTATTCAGCAATAATAATATATGTTTCAAATGATCTAACATATTCTGAAATCCATGTTATCGATTTTTTTGTCTTTCTTTTTTTATAATACATATTCAAAGTATGTTATCTTGAATATTTAATATACACATTTTATGTATAAGGTTCACTAAAAAAAAGCAAAGATTAAGTGGATATCGTATAATGTAATTATAAATCATATATGAGTTTTTTTTGTTTTATTTTATGTGACAACTTAATACCACTTTTTTTTTTGTTTTTTTTTTCTTTACTTTTTCTTCAGTTTTCTTTTCTTTTTTTAATTTCTTTTTTCTTTTCTCTCTTTTTTCCTTTTTTTCTTTTTTTTTCTTTTTTCTTAATTCTATTTAAATCAGATTTGAGTAGAAAATCGTGGACGTGGTAAATCTCCAAATACTGTATCACCATGGACACTCTTAGCTAGTGCTTTAATAGAAGCTCGAATATTATGTGGATCAAGAGGATCTCTTGACATCTGCAAATGCATTTATTATATAATATATATAATGTAAGACAATTAATTATTTAATATCCAAATTTAAATATAAGATGTATATTTCATACCTGACCATCATCATCATCCGGAATTGTTTTTCGAATAAACGCAGAAAAAGTTGGTACACTAACAGGCAAAGATTTAGCTAATGTAGGATGCCCACCTCTTTGACCTCTATGCATATGAATACCTTCGTCTTGGCCAGAATCTGTTAATCGTTTTACTTATATAATAATATAAATAAAAGTTATTAAATAAAATATTTATAATCATTTTTTAATATACATAAGGAAAACAAAAAGAAGTAGATTATTTAAAATAGTTACCATCGGTGTCTGATTCTTCATCCGAAGATCGAAGGTGGTCAAGAGTTGATGTATCTTCCACTCCTTCAAGTGGGAACAAAGCTTCCGTGTCAAAACTGCTTTGCTTTTTTGCATAGATAGTTCTTTTTTCTATATTATTATTCTACAAAGAATCATGCAAACTATTTAGTAATTTTATATAAATATGTGGATTACAGTATGCGTCAAAAATACATAAATAATTTCTTACAATAGGTATAGTAGAAGACTTAACAGTTGGTTCACGTTTAATATTAGTTTGAATAACATGTGCTACATCTTCCGTTGTTCTATGTGATTTTATATTTTGTTCACTATTTATTGAAGTTGTTATATTCCCTTTAGTATTATCAGAAGTCTTTTGTGGAATTTCTGTATTATTAGTTAGCCTTTTTAATACTTCACCTTGTAGTAATAAACTTAAAATATTGAAATAATGGTAAAATGTAATATTAACAACTCTATGTTTATATAATTGAAAGATTTAATGTTAATATTTTACCTTGTCAGTAGTCGATATTCATTATGTGCCTTTTCACGGAACTGTTCTAACAATTGGTACTGTTCTGCAGTAAAATTACGTATTTTTTCTTCAATATCTACAGCTTGTCTTTGTATTGCCTCCTCGAGTTGTTGATGAAGACAACCCAATGCTACTTGAGTAGAACTTAATAATTGTGACACTGAATAAACGAAATAAAAATAATTATTAGTTTCAAAAATATATATCATTATATACGCATTGAAATGCACATTTCCAAACTTACCAGAAAATTTATTAGGTGGTTGTAAATAATCAAGATCATCTAAATTACTTCGATCAATTATTATTCTAAAAACATCACTATAATCAATATGAGATCTCAATCGTTCTATTTCTTCCGGTGAAGTCTGTAAAAATATAATAAATCACATGTATAATAATATTTTAAAGAAATAAAAATTACGTAAAATAAATAAAACTAATAGATTTATAAAATATAGATTCTTATGTAAATTTTAATTAAATTATTTTTTTGGTTATATTTAATTAGATAAATTCTATTTTTTAAAATATATAAATGATTATATAATATTATAGATAACTTAGGCTAGAGATAATCTCTCTTGATATAATTGTCCCATTTACTTATCAGATATTGCACCTTTAACAATATTAAAGCATCATAAAATAATATGATAAAAGACAAAAAAAAACCATCTATCTATACATCTTGATAATTTATAGTTTCAGTGAACTTAAGGTCAAAAGAAGTAAATCGTGTTAACAACCTGTCCTATTGTAATCAAGAAAAACAAAGTGACTTACGATTAGAAATATAAAAACATTTTATGAATAATAAATTTACTTACAATCATATTAGTATTAATGAGAACTAAGGCAGCACCATATTCCTTGTGTAGAGCATGAGTGTATATTGAACAGTTAAGACATCGATGGATGATCCAAGTTCCAACATTTGTTATTTCAACTAAACCTTGATGTTCTTTAGTGATAACCTCCAAATCATTAATAGTAGCAAGTTCCTAAAATAAAGAAGTATTTTTTTATAAATGTATATGATTAAATATACAATGCAAAAATCAATAATTTTCCAACGATATTAAAAGATTGTACACAATAATATATATATATATATATATATATATATATATATATATAAATAAAATTTTGTGGTCTACGTGCTTATATAAAAATAATATTAAAATTTCTTTATTTATTATTTATTTATAATTTTTTTTCATAATAAATTTAACGTCAAGTTAATAATTAATATTGGCAAAGAAGGGAAAAGAAATAAGAATAAATATATAATTAATAGTATAATATAAACAAAATTAAAAAGTATAAAGTAAATATTAAAATAAGAAGAATAATGTATAGTGTATAATAAAAAAGTTACACTTAATTAAAATTTTACAATAAACAGTATATAATTGAATGACATAAATCAATAATATAATTAATTTTAACAATAACATAATATTAGAGAAAATAAGAAAAATTAATCTCACCTCTTTAAAGAAAGCGTCGGCCACTTTGTGATCAGCCAGCTCCAAAACATCGATTGGAAGTTTTTTTAATTCATTGCCTTTAGATTTAATCGAAACATTCAAGCACTTACAAGTGGCGTGCATTTTATAAAGAAATAAGTATCCGTTTTAAACGGTTGACTTTTCCTTAGTGAATTAATTCGTAAATTCGAATTAATTCCGTTTAGATGTGTCCTCCCGTTGAGTCTCAGTACGATGATCAGGGCTAACAAAGAAAATTCTTTACCAAATAAAATATCTACTTTTGGAATATAGCTCGTTACGATTTATCTTTGCTTTTCTAAAACAATCTAGGCACAAAATCATTCAACGAACGAATCCTCTTATTTCTATTGATATTCCGATATATGATTATTGAAAAATTGCCAGTAGTTTACATAGCAGAGAAAGATATATGCGTATTCGAACAGCGAAACAGTAGGTCAACGCACAGTGTGCAAGTTGCCGGAGCAATGCAAAGCTTTTCCCACACGTGCGAGAATACACGACATTTACTTCCCCCTCTTTACCCCGTACCACCCCGGTATTCCTAACTTATATTCACGTATACCAAACCGATGTAAACACGCGTATATAATGAGTATCTTCTTTCATGCGTGTGTTTTCTTAACATTTTTCTATACGAGTATACAGTAAACGAGCAACCAGGAGAGGGAGAGAAGGAGAGGAAAAGAAAAAAAAGAACGAATATAAATGCAATCGAGATAGAAAATAAAAATGAAAGATAAGCTAATTCTATTTCAACAAAATATTACAAGATTAATATAATTTCAATTTCGTTTTTTTGCAGGCATAACTCTTTTTTTTATTATTTGCTTTATTTACCTGTCATATATTTTTATGGTATTTATCTAAGGATTTATTTTAAGCGATATATGCCGACAAGTGTATCATAAAGATTGGGTTTTATCAAAAGTAAAGTGTTTATCTATCTTTGTTTTTAAAGTAACTCTAGTTTGCTTTCATATAAATATCTAATAGATCTGTTGTCTTAAGTGTAAATAGATCTAATAAATATCTAAGATATTATTAGAATAAAGGATTGGAGAATAATAAGAATCATAATATAAAATATCATATATATTTATGGATCTTTGAAAGAAACACCAAAATATTTACTAAAAATATATACTGATTTATGAATGTGTGCATACATACATACAACATATGTACGTATTTGCATGCATGCAAATCGTTTGATTAACCAAACATACTTGCTAGTCAAATGACCAATTGTAATAGATAACCAAATTTATACATAACCAATGTGTTATTGAGATTTTATTATTTCTCTTTAAATATATTATGTAATATATTGAAATAATGTATTATACGTATGGAAATTTATATATATATATATATATATATATATATATATATATATATATGTATTTAAACAATTGATATCAAATGTGCCACATGTCTTTCACGTAAAATTATGAAAATTTATTCACAAAATGATTAGCGTCATAGCCCGCGATTTGAAACATCATTTAAATTTCGCTAACGCGCTTCATTTAAATACATTTATCAAAATCTGTTAAATAGTTATACATATTCACAAATTACGAATTGCATCACGTATAAGATTTGTATTTATAAAAGGAAAGTACGCGCGCATATATTTTAAAACAACTTTTATTTATACAACAAGATACACTTTATAATATATTATTGTGTGTGTGTGTGTGATATTTTTATATATTATATATTTTATATACACTGTACTGTAACATAACACGTGCAAGATAACATTTATAACATCCTAGTTCAAACAATTTAATGCTCATTATAATATTATACTTATATACAAAATAGTAAATTATTGCACTCGCATAAAATATACAAATCATATGGAATGTTTATATAAATGACATTGATTCAAATGGTTTTTTTCTCATCAGAAATTAAAAATTAATGTCTTTATTCTAAAATATTCATCAAATCTTATTGCTGCATATCTGAAAATAAGATATGATCAAATATAAAGATTTTTTGAGCAAAAATAAATTTGTTTGTACTTTTAATAACAAATCTTGCCTTATCTTGACGTGACGTAATTTTAAGAAAATTTTCATTTGTAATAAACGAATAAACAATAAAAATAGAAGATATTTACTAAAAGGACACTTACTGTAAAAAATCAAAATCAATATTTGAATGTTGACTTTGTATGAGAGCCCAACACCCCCAAAAGAAATGTGTTAAAAGAACAAATTTATTAACTTGACTATATAATTGATTAATTTCACCTTCGGGTACATCATTAGTGTTATAATATGTTTTTAAATATATTTTTAGCCATGCTTTCTGTAAACATTCCTCAGGATATAAGGAATAATCAGGAAAATCGACACCTAAAAATATATTTAAATGAAATATATTGATATTTTGAGATGAACGTAAAAAAAGAGTACCATATAAAATATGCTTGAATTACCTGCAAACTCTGCAAAATGATTGGCTATGTCAAATGCTTGGTAGTTATATGCAGTATATTCGTAATCAATAAAAGTTACACTATTTTGTTTTTCATTATAAATTACATTTGCCAATAAAAGATCGTTGTGTGCATATACTACAGAATTGTTTAAATTTGATAATTGTTTTTTCAAAAATTGATATTCTTTTTCCAACACAGCATACGGTTTTATTAATTTAATAAATCTAAATAATTATTTTAATTATTTAGCCATTATTCTATGTATATTGGAAAAATATATAATTGTATAATATACGTGACACTATAATATTCAATTACTTTAATTGTTTGGGAAGATCAGAAAATTCTTTGGGCATAAGCTCCATAAATTGTTCAGTTTTATTCCAAATAATTGGTTCTTTGGATATATCACAATGATCAGGTTGAAGTATGTGCATCTCTGCCATTCGTTTAGCTACTAAACTATAAATTTCTGGCTGTCTAACAGTTTCAGTGGTAAGTATATCACCTTCAAGAAATTGATAGGCAAGACCATTATTAAATGTTGCATAAATTGAATGTGTATAACCAGCTTTATGTAATATCTGAAATATACAATTGATAGAAGATATTTCATAAATTATAATTTTATATTTTTTATTTACCCGAATATTTCTTGTTTCATCTTTACGATTAATAAGTAAATCTGTCTTATGTCCATAAATCCTAATTAATACCATATCATTATAATGTCCTGGATACCACACTCCAACAAGTTTATTTGTTATTCCATTAGTAAATAACTGAAAAATATCAAATCAAATTTATTAAAATTATACATTAATTTCTACGGCATAATAATTATTAATAAACATACTAACATCAATAAGCTAATTAATAATATAATTAATTTAATTGTAAAGATATAAAATCTATAATTTAAGTTAACGAAATGATAACATATATTATCTTTCAACTTTCCTAATATTACCTTGTACTGTAATTGATCCAAAGGCCAAAACGGTCTTATTTGCTTTATAATTTCTATGGCTCCCTTTTCGATTTCATTTTCATTAACGGTAACATTAAGATGCGGCTCTTTGCAATTTTCTTCCATGATCGACATAAGTTTCTAAGAGTTCAAAGTCCAGTTACGTAAAATGATCAGATAAAAGAATAATATTGTCTTATATAAAATATAAAAAATGTAATAATTACAATATAAATGTTTATTATATTTCTAATTATATATAAATAAATTTAAATAACTTAATATAAATGAAGCATATAGAGGTTTCTTTCTATAGTAAATGCTGTATAAGACTACAAGTATATTCTCTACACATATAATATACTTACTGATAATGATAACTGACAACATATTCAGTAAGGGAGGGCCATACCAATATAAGAGCCTTGAATTCATTGACAATCTCATTTGTTAATCATTCGATTAAAAAAAACATTAGTGTTCTAAATAATAGATATCAAATATTGAAATATTATTAATAATTCCTTATTTTAAATTATATATAACTCATTTTATTTCATTTCAATTATGCATTATCAATATATTCAATTGTTTTTAATGAAGATAAAAGTAACAATTAATAAATATGTATATACGTTAATGGTAAACAGTGGAATGATAATGCCCTGAGATCAAATATTATTTTAAATATTATATGTTTTTTAAAAGTCTTTAGGGCCTTGACTTCTATCACCGACTACATAAATATTATGTAGAAAAATAAAACTGTTTAAACGTCAATTCTAACTTATTAAACCTTCACAGTAACATCTTCTACTTAAACCTTTCAATTTGTTCTTATTCTTACATTTATAACATGTATTATTGGAGAAGTCGTGACATACGTTACATTTATTACATTTGAATAGATTCGACTGAGAAAAGATATTATTTCGCAAGAAAATCGAATAACGTATCCTTAGATTAATTTCGTTGTGTGAATAAAGTTATTTATTTTTTATGTATAACAATTCATCATTTTATATAATCTTTCAAGGTTAATTAAAATTTAGATAAAATATAACATGTCATTTGATAAAGTAGTATATTATAGTTATATATGATGGCATAGTAAATACCATGGACAAACAAAGTTGTAAATCAATGATCAGAATAAAGAGATAACCTGAACTAAGGTATGACAAAATTAACAGATCTCGAAATCGAAATCTAAAATCGAAACTTTTATATATCGATATTAACTGCAATTCCCTTCTAACTTCATAGTCAATGTTTCAAGTTTTGAATAAAGTACAGAAGCAACTTGTTAATTTATTAAGTTACTTATGTTAGGTAAGTCTTTCTTTTCAGTGAAATGAAATTGATTGCATATTTTTATATTTGAAGAATTTCTATGCTGTGAATTGTATAAGGAATATAATTACCGAATCTAAACTTTTATAAATGGTTTGACTATTAACGTTACAGTGACATACACATGGTTTTTCATTATCTTGTTCCCGCCTAAACTAAAAATTTAGTTAATTACATATATGAACGGTTTATAAAAGGTACGTTTTATGTATAATTACAGATTTAAAGATGATTAATTCTTAAGTAATTTTTATCTAATATTATAGTTTTCTAATAATGGAGTCATGAAACAAATTATTTGGAAAAATAATTTTTTGTACACTGTTTTCTAAACAATATTTTGTTAGTGAATTGTATTTGTATGTAGAACAATAAATTATCAAAATGTTAAGAAAGCTCGCATTAAAAGAAACTTCAGGAGTTCCAAAATTGACAACATTTTTTAAGCGATTGGAGAACAAAGATAATATAACCTCTAGGTATTCATATTCGTTTTCTTTTAAAATATTTTATCTTAAAATATTTAAAAAAGAATATATCTTATATGTAAATAATCTTGATAAAATTTTGTTTCTAGTACACCAACTGAAAAAAAGTTTCAAAAAGTTTGGACGAAAAGCATGAAAGTTTTATTGATTTGGATGATGATAGCAGTGATTTTATTACTGAGAATATGAAAAAGGAATTTAAAGTGACAGATAGTATTATAAGCATTGTAAGAATTCATTTGTTATTGTGATTTTATTTTTAATGTTATATAATACAATTTTGATATAATTTTGTTTTGACGTATAGGATAGTTCAAATGATTTACAAGATCAAAATACATGTGAAGCAAAATCCCAAGAAAGTAGTTCTTCAAATGTATGTTATGTGGAAGATTCTGTTGAAGCAAAAGAAAAATTGAAAAATATTCAAAACGCAGTGTCTCCTGATGAAAAAACTACATGTAGAAAAAACATTTTCTTTGATCGATTTTCAGATAGTGAGGACGAATCTATAAAATTTAAAACATGTTTACGATTAAATAATGGGCTCAAGAAAATAGAAGATAAAGGAAATAGCCCAAAAATGTCCAAAGTGATTTTGAATCCCAGTGATTTCACTGCTTCACCATTTGCTGTTCATAACAAGTCTTCTGTAATATCACCTGAAATGACTAAACAAAATTCATTTGGTAATTATATTAGTCCTGGCGAAACTAACCTTAATACTAGTAGGAATTTAATAATGATAAACATTGTAAACAAAGACATTAAAGGCCATAATAACAAAAATATCATCATATCTGATTCCGACAATGAGAATTCTGATTCCAAAGATACTGTTGAAAAATCTCCAAAAAAGAAATGGATAGGTCCTGACTATAAATTAAATCTGAAGCCTTTAGGTATGGATAAACAATTAATTTCTTGGATTCAATCAGTAAAAGAACAACCAGTTATGTCAGCTTCGCTTGTAAGTAATTATCAAAGATATATAATATTATAATTATTTTGTTAATGTCATGTAAACATTGTGAATCAATAAATAATATTCATTTCAATTTTAGAGAACCGAAGATGATTTAGAAGATAAACATCAAACTTTACAGGACCTTCAAATAATTATTCTAGAAAAATTTTTTCTAGCTATGGATCAAATTCCAATGCCTATATTAGAAAAATTTCCTAAATTTAATGTAGACGCATTTCAAAAACTAAAAGCTTTAAATCAGCATGTTAAAGCTAAATTACGTTTGGTGAAAAAAAGACTAGAGAATAAGCAGAAGATAGAGAAAGAATTAAAATCCACAATTGAAAATGAACCCTTACAAGAATTAGAAAGTCATAGTCCTGTTTTTAAAAAATATAATATATACAGAAGTAGTCCAATAAATTCAAAAAATTCAAAGGATAGTTTTAATCTCAGTTTTAACTCTTCTAGCAAAGAATTAGTAAGTCCTAATGAAACTTCAGATGCATCATTATCAAACATTACGAAACCTATAAATTCATGGCAAAAAGGTGATAATGAAAAACTGAGTATGGCAACCACTGTCAACGCTAACTCACCTATAGTAAGTACAAGTGCAAATGCAAGCGTAAGTGCAAGTGTAAGTACAAGTACAGCTCCGATAAAAAAAGTACTTTTCAATTAAAAAGACCTGTCAGAGCTACAGTGTGTACAGAAGTTACTAAAAAGATAGGCGAATTATGGGAAAAAGAGCAACAACAAACAAGACTGTTACAAATGACATCAGATACGAAATACGATGCAAGTAATAATAGCTTTAAGTCAGAACAAAATGAACTTGCATGTCAAAATAAACATTTTGATTATGATAATTCTAAACAAAAAGAATTTGAAAGGAATATACAACCTATGTTTAATCAGAAGGATGATTGGATCAATAATAGCAAAAATTTTGGTAAGATATTGCATTGTTTAATTAACAATAGTTATTATTAATTTGTGTGTGTGGACATCGTTGCAGATGATGATTTAATAATACATGAAAAAAGGAATACCATTGAAACATTTAAACAAGAACATAAGATCTCTAAAAATGATAGTTCTAATTTAGAATTAAGTTTACATATAAATGGTAAATATTGTAATTTATTTTAATATTGTTTGAAACATTTATAGTTTATATAAATGTGAACAATTTATATTACAACAGATTCAGGAATAATTGGTCAAGAAGAAAAGGATATTACTACGAATAATAAAGTGAATATAACTTTAAATACATCTGTTTCTGATGGAATTTTTACTGGAAATTATAAAAATGATGGTATTAGTGGAGAATTTGATGGTTTGAATTACCCTCATTCTCGTGAAATGTTAAAAGTATGTAATCGTATTTTAGATTAACTTATAAATTATATTTTTATTATTTTAGAAATATTTTTAATTAAAGAGATAAATATATCATTGGTTGATACAGACAATTATCGTTTCAGATTTTTAGGCAAAAATTTGGTTTATATTCTTTTAGACCAAATCAATTGCAAGCAATTAATGCAGCAGTTCTTGGATTTGATTGTTTTGTTTTGATGCCTACAGGCGGTGGGAAATCACTTTGTTATCAAATGCCAGCTCTTCTTCTACCGGGAATTACAATAGTTATTTCTCCATTAAAAAGTCTTATTCTTGATCAAGTTCAGAAACTGACTTCGCTTGATGTTAGATATATTATTTTACTAAAATTTTATTCGTTGTAATAAATTTTATCTAAATAGGTTAAATGTGTCAGTAATAATGTATTATTTAATAATTAGATTCCTGCGGCACATATGTCTGGCAATATAACTGAAAGTCAAGCATCCGGAATATACAGAGAACTGTCTAAGAAAGATCCAGGATTAAAATTATTATATGTAACACCTGAGAAAATATCTGCTTCTCAAAAATTGAACAGTATTTTAACAACTCTTTATCAAAGAAATTTATTGGCACGATTTGTTATTGATGAAGCACATTGTGTAAGTCAGTGGGGTCATGATTTTCGACCAGATTATAAAAGATTAAAATGTCTGAGAGATAATTATCCCACAGTATCAACGATTGCTTTAACAGCTACTGCAACTCCAAGAGTTAGAACTGACATACTGTATCAATTGGGTATGACAAAACCAAAATGGTATGATCAATGATATATGTAGATTATTTATATTATTATTGATTATCATAATGATGTATACATACTAATTGTAAGATATAAATTATTATATTTTCAGGTTTATGTCAAGCTTCAATAGACCGAATTTGCGTTATAGTATAATTGCAAAGAAAGGCAAAAATTGTTCTGATGAAGTTATTGCTATGATAAAAACCAAATGTAAAAATCAATGCGGTATTGTTTATTGCTTATCACGTAAAGATTGTGACGATTACGCCTTACAAATGAGGAAAAATAATATTAAAGCTCAAAGTTATCATGCTGGATTGACAGATAATCAAAGAAGTGATGTTCAAGGACGTTGGATTTCAGAAGAAGTAATACAGCATATATATAGAGTGATTCACTAGCTCTTGTTACCTAATAGCCTAAGTAGCAGAAAAGTGGATCAGGAAAAAGCTGCATGAAAAATTCAGGATTACAATTTGACATTAGTATTTTTTTACTAGATGGTGTCATTTTCGAGATTTATGGTCAACTTTGTTTTTTTAAATACAATATTATATTTTAATACTTATTTTCGGATAGCGGTTGCTAAGACAAATCCAATAATGTGCAACATTAATATTTTTGAAAGTCAACGGAAGTCAAAACTGCCGAACAAGCCGGCCACAATACAACTCTTCGCGTCATGGTCGCATCAGGGTTGTGTCATGGTCGCGTCAGGGTTGCGTCATCTTTTAGTTGTTCAGACAACGGACGGAACAGATATTTTCCAAATAGTTTTTATTGGTCATTGTCAGGTTTTATATTTAATGTTGCACATCATTGGATTCGTCTTGTCAGCTGCTATCCAAAAATAAGTATTAAAATATAATATTGTATTTAAAATAACAAATTTGACCAATAAATCTTGAAAAGGACTCCACCTAGTAAGAAAATACTAATGTCAAATTGTAATCCTGAATTTTTCATGCTATTTTTTCTTTATCCAATTCTTTGCTACTATCATACTTTCAGAGCTATTTAGGTGGCAAGAGCTGGTGAATCACCCTGTATAATTAATTAGCCATAGCTAATTTATTTATTTATATCTAATAATATTGTTTTAGATTAGGGTTGTTTGTGCAACTATAGCATTTGGTATGGGTATTGATAAACCTAATGTACGTTTCGTAATACATGCTGCTTTACCAAAGTCTATAGAAGGATATTATCAGGAAAGTGGACGCGCAGGTCGTGACGGAGATAATGCCGAATGTATATTATTTTATAATTATGCCGATATGCATAGAATTAGAAAAATGATTGAAATGGATAATTCAAGTCCAGATGTTATAAAAACTCATATGGATAATTTATATAAGATGGTATCCTTTTGTGAAAATAAAACCGATTGTCGCAGAGCATTACAACTTAACTATTTTGGTGAAATATTTAATCGAGAACTATGTATTGCAAATAAATCAACTGCTTGTGATAATTGCAGGTGTAAGGTACGAGACTGCACATATTATAATTATAATCGCATATAAAATTAAAATTTCTAATTTAAATTATTTTACATTTATGCATCTTTTAGTCAGAGTTTACTATGTTGGATGCAACAGATAGTGCACGAGAAATTATGAAAGCAGTACGAGAAATTAATCAGAAAAGGAATTCCAAATTAACTTTGGTATTTTTAACAGATATTTTTAAGGGAAGCGATCTTAAAAAAATTCGAGAATCAGGTGAAAATAATCAAAAATAAAAAATTTGTAGAATCCGTATTTAATAAATACAACATGTACTATCGATTATTCCTTAGGTCTAACGAGTCATCCATTATATGGCCAAGGTAAATCATGGAATAGAGGTGATATAGAACGTCTTTTACATGAAATGGTACTTAAAGAATATTTACGGGAAGAAATGTATATAAATAACGAAATCGCTTGTGCTTATTTAAAACTTGGTCATAAAGCGGCAGAATTAATGACCAACAAATCAACGAAGGTATTAAATTATTTAGATCGAATTTTTAAAAATGAAATATAAATATTACCATGCATTTTAGGTGGTTATTCCAGTACGTGCTGCAAAGAGTAGCTCGAATGCAGTAGCAGTTGTTTCTACGGTTACAACTAAAGCTAATAAAGCTCTACAAGAATTGCAAGAACGTTGCTATACAGAATTAATAGGAATTATTAGAGGAATAGCGGGTGCACTAGATGTATCTGCATCGTCTATCATGAATATGATTGCTATCAGAGCAATGAGCCAGCAGTTACCTGATAATGAAGAAGCCATGTTACAAATTCCCCATGTCACAAAAGCAAATTTTGACAAGTATGGCAAAGCTTTATTAGATATTACACAAAAATATGCAGCTGAAAAATATGGTAATTGCAAATTAAACGATGAACTATAAGTATATATGGGGCATTCCACGTCAAAATTCCACGTCAATTTTTTTTTTAAGCTTTGTTTATTGAGATTATAAATTGAGCATATAATCTTGTAAAATTGTTTAATTGCATAATTTTATTATATAAACAAAGTTTAAAAAAATAAAATTAAAAATTTTGAAAATTAAAAAATGTTTTTTCAATGAAATAAAAAAAATAGAAAACTATATATAACTCGGCCCACTCTGGGATTGGCGGGGATAATCGCAGAATTAGTCAAAGTTCTTTTTTAGAAAATAAAAAAAAATGAAAAATGGCGAACTTCGAGAAATAACGGTTTTACTCAAAAAATGCGAAAATTTCAGGGAGCTTATCATCTTAAAATTTTTTTGTATTTTTTTCTCGAAAGTGCATTTAAAAACAAAAATTAAAAAAAAAAACATCCCAATAGGTTGAATTTTAAAGAAGTTATAGCTATTTAAATAAAAAAAAGTAATTTTTTCAAAAATTAATAATTTTTTTGGATTTGATAAAAAAGTTTGAAAAAATTCTGAAAACTGTTTTTCATAGGGTAGAATAGGATGAAAAACTTTCAGCAAAATCGAAAGGGGTCAGGGTCAAAAGTGGTCGATTTTACGTGGAATGCCCCATATATATATTTTATTATATATATAAATGATTACGAAACTAACTAAAACTTTATAATTTGTGTTAAATAATTAGTTTTATTGAATGAAACTGATGAGAATTCAACTGATGGTAATGATGAGGATGCAAATTCATGGAACACTGGTGAAGGTTCTTCTTACTCTAATAGTACAAGAGATAGATATGCAAATGCGCAAGGAAGAAAGCGTAAAGGCAAAACAAGTTATCGTTCTAGTTCCAAGAAAGCTAGATATACAAGTTCAAGGTGATCTATTTATATAATTGTTATAAAAAATACTTATTTCATAATATAAAAATAATAATGTAGGATATTTATTACATTTAATATTGGAAAATATTCCTTAATGTAGTTCTACCACACAAAGAGGAAAAGCGGCTCCGAAACGTAAAGCTGCAGCAACGAAGACTGTAGGACTTGTAAGTTTATCTAATAGCAAGAAGAAATAATCTCTTATTATCAAAAACAACAGTAACAGTATTATTTTTATAAATCATGTATTTAATTATCTATATATAAACCTTTGTATTTGTAAGATATCGAATGACTATTTTGTATAAATATTATGATACAATGTATCAGCATTTTTGAAATTGGCGTTTTAGTCATAATTATTATAATAGCAATTCTTTAATTATGTAAATACTCAATAAAAATTGTTAACATACTGATTATTTGATATTGCAAATTTGTTTTGCAATAAAAATCTATACAATCATAGTATTTATTGGTAATACAATGTTATAGTTATTTTAATTTACTGCGAAAAATGACGAAGTCGTGACAAAAAATTTCATTGGCAACTAACTTTATCCGCGATATGGAAGTTATTATTTTAAATTTACTTAATTATTATTAATCTTTGTGATGTGTACGTATTATATTAACCCTTTGCACTCCGAACGACTTTCGACGCTGGGTAGCAGCAACTCCGCCCGACTTCGCGGCAGAAACGGCACTTTTACAGACCCTCGTATTATTTAGTATAACTTTGGAACCAAATAACGGATTCTAATGATATTGGACTTATATTAATCTGTAGACATTAAGGAACATATTTACCTAAAGAACTTTTACCAAAAGAACTTATTTACCAAGAGAATGTATATGTGTAATAGCGTTGCATTTGAAAAAAAGCGAGCGAGTTCCAATGTATTTGAAATGTGGTACTATTTGATAATATTTCTTTGTACATTATAAATCTCACTATAAAATGCGAGATATGCTCCTATAAAAACATTTCTTTTACAAATTCTTCTTATCGCTCTTTTCAAGTTTCGCCAAAAAATTCTCGGACTGTCATGAGCACGCGTCTCGCATTCTCTTAGAACACAAAACCCGCTGACATTTTTTTTATATATCTTTGTTATTTTCCTATATTTTGATTCGATGTCTTGTGCTATTTTAAGAAAAAACATCAGGGAAACATGCATGTCTCAAAAAGTTGTGTTGAAATAACTTAATTCCCCGTAATCACTAATAAACTTTAATGTCTCATACGTTGAGATATCGGAGTGATAGGCTAGAATCACGATGTCTCATACGGTGAGACAGCAGAGTGCAAAGGGTTCATACAAAGTAACGCACGTGGGCTGACTGAGATTTCCTTAAGAATTCGCGTGGCATTTAACATGTTAATGATATACAGTAAAACCCTAAACGAAACAGCGTTAAACCCTAACACGTACATATGTAAATATGTAATGGGGATCAGTCAAAAAGAACAGAGAATAAGAAAATTTATGTTCCTTTTTTTGTTTTATATATTTTGTAACATTTGTTGTTAAATACTTTTTAATACATTGAGTATAGACTTATTTATTGCTAATATAGATTTTAAACATAAAACATTTATGAAGATAAAAAAAATTTTGAATAAGGATCTCATGTTTATAACGAGGAAGGTTCTTCTCCATTTGATATTCTTTGTTTTTTTGTGACGAAGTCATCCAAAGTCGTCTGTCTTTTCCTGTTTCGCTCAGCAAGCAGTTGTCAATAACAAGATACCGCATCAATGACACTTTGTCTTGCCTTTGAACTTCTACCAAAATTTAAATCATTTTGTACAAATTGATCCATAATTTCCGTTATAGTGACTAAACTTTTTTTTAGAAAATCCAATGAGAGTCCCCTTTGCTCCTCATCTTCAGAAACGCTAACTTCGTCGTCTTCGTGCACTTGTTGTTCTACGAATTCTTTAAGATCGTCGTTGGAAAGACTTTCACCAGTTATAACTTGCAGTAATTCTTCAATATCCTGTGCATTTATATTATCCAACCCTGTTTCATTAGCTTGATAATTTCGCCGACATCAACAATGGATTCTCTTGTGTCAACATCTTTGCTTAGCTCCGGCCATACATTCTTTCATACTCCTTTCAAACATTTTCGGTCACCTCATTCCAGAAGAGATTGATGTTGTCTACAGCATCCATGATATTGTAGTTTTTCTAAACATCTCTACTAGATTGTTTACCTTTTCCATCGGTTTTATCGATCAGTTGTCGAAATGTCCATCGGAGATAAGAAGCTTTAAAATTTGATACTACGCCTTGATCCATTGGTTGGATCAACGAAGTTGTATTTGGTGGCAGAAAAACCATTTCTACTGGAATGCATGTTGTTAAGTTGGACAAATGCGTTAGATGACTTGGAGCATTATCAATTAAAAGTAAAGCTTTCGGTTCTAGGTTTTTAAATTCGCAGTAACGTTTAACAGACGGGCAAAAATGTTCGGTAAACCAATTCTGGAAAATGTTCATAGTGATCCAAGATTTTTTTATTGGACTCCCAAATTACTGGTAAAGTTGATTTTGAAATTCCCTTCATTGCTCTTGGGGTTTCGGAATGATAGATAAGCAGCGGTTTTAATTTAAAGTCTCCATTAGCGTTACCACCCAATAGAAGTATTAAACGATCTTTTGCAGCTTTAAATCCTGGTGCTCGCTTTTCTTCACGGGACAAAAATGTACGTTTTGGCATTCTCTTCCAAAAAAGGCCCGTTTCATCAAAATTGAAAACTAATTCAGGAGGATAATTCTCTCGTTCAATGATTGCTTTTAATATTACTGGAAATACATCAGGTGCTTTTGTATCTTCACTTGCCGCTTCTCCAGTAATCTGTATGCTATGAAGATTGTTTCTATTTTTAAATCGATGAAACCACCCTCGACTAGTAACAAAATTTTTATTGGTGTCGCCTTTTTCATTTTGAATAAAGTTAAAAATTGTTCTCGCTTTTCCACTATAATTGCTTGACTTAATGGTATATTGCGTTCAACTTCATCGTCAATCCAGATGGAAAGTCGTTTTTCCATTTCTTCAATCACATTGTTTCTAGAACGGGTAATTTTTGTTGCAGAAGTCGTTGTGGTTGTAGTTGCTGATGACAAGATTTTTTCTTTATTTTTTAAAATTGTCCGTATTGTTGAAGTCGACAAATTTAATTCAATGCCGATATAAGATTGCCGTTTTTCTTGTCGCTTTACTTTCCTTTTTTTGTTATCACCCATCGTAAGAACTAAAAATTGCCGAATTTATCACAATAAAATAAAATATTATGTTTATATCTTTATACACCTAGTATCGTTGATGACAGCTAATAAATCAACTGTGACGCAGGAAAGATGCGTTCGTACTGTGACTGCGACTTCGGGGAATACAGTTGGAACCTTTATTCTGGACAGACTAACAAAAGAGCGTTGAAAAAGATACATAGTACACACCGTCGCTATATAGTGCACTGCTTTTGGTTGGTGCATGGCCGTTTCATTTGCACACATATATAACAAGTATCAATACAGTGTGCGATTTAGGGGAACCCCAATACTACCGCGTAATACTGAAACACCGTTAAGCGGAGCAGCGTTAAGCGGGGTCTTACTGTATATATGGACCGTTTATTTTAAAAGTGGTGTAAGTCAATTTTTAACAAAATGAGATATCACGTAATTTATGCTTTATTTAATGTAAACTTTTTATGGATAACTGGTTAATATTTAATTGCTTAAAAAGTGCCCATGTTTTGTACAATTTAAAATTGATCGGTAAAAGAAATTGAGTAATCATTGATATGAAAACCTTTAATTTTCTCGAAACAAGAGAAAGTGGACTTACACTAGTTTCTAGTTCCTAGTCTCTTTTCAAACCTTCTAATTATTATTATGTTCATGTTTATGTTTATGTTATTAAATTTAAATTAAAGAGAATATATTTTCTTTACATATATATATATATATATATATATTGTATGATACAACTTTATAATATAAAACAATCTTTTTATTTATTTCGAAAAAAATATTAAAATAAAATAAAAAATAAATAATATCAAAAATATATATTAACGTTAGTAAAGACCCGCTCAGCAAAAGTTATCTTAAACAGCTCTGAAAGATAACATTCTTTTCATCCGACATCCGTAAAAGCTGGACAGAAAGATAACATAAAGTTAACTTTTGTGAGTCATCTTAAAGATTTCTTTACACAGAGATCCAATTGTTACCATTAATAAGATGGAATTTGGATGTTATTCAATAATTTTTTTTTTATTGAATAAAGTAAAATATTTAATATTTTAATAATTTTATTTTGTGTGTTTATAGTTAATACATTAATACAGTAACGTTTTTTTTTTCCTTGAGGTTTGTTTACCCGGACGCTAAGTCTCTGGACCATTGTGCCCGGGCCCCTTGCGGGGAAAAACCTATGACCGTAGCGGTCCCGCGGGCAGCCCCGACTCCCTTGCAAAGCGCAGCAATCTGGCCGCCCCTGAGCCCACTAGGTCGAAGTTGTTGGCGGTGGTCCCAAGGACATCATTTCTGACGTCCGTGAGCCCAACGCACTGAGTTATGAGATAGAGGGGGTATCCTCCCTTCGCCGCACCTGCCGCAGACCGAGTCTTATGCAAGACCCAGTCGCGTAAGGTGCTTTCCAAAATGCCAGTGCCCGGTGACCAATCCTACAACCAGCCTCAATTGGGCTCGGTTTAGGTTGATCAACTCGGTACCTAGCTTCTCCGAGGGCCCTGAGAACAGAGCCTTCGTGTGCCTCATGCCAGGGCCTTGCACCCAGAGATCCCTGAAGCGGTCCGTGGCCCACTTCTTAGTCCTCCTCCGCATAAGCCCCCCTGACACGCTGATGTGGCACCGGTTTGCCGGATCGTGCCGTGAAGCTTCAAGTCTGGCAAGGTCGTGCGCCTTTTCGTTACCCTGAACGCCACTGTGACCCGGCACCCAGAGCAACTTTACTCTGTTGACACTGCTTAGCCGTGTCAACAAGTCGACACAGTTCTTCACCAGCCCTGACTTGACCACGGTGCTGTGTACAAGTCTGAGCGCAGTGTGGCTGTCACTACAGATGTAGATATGTTTGCCATAGTACCCCCTTTCCAGGATACTGTGGGCACAGGCCCGAATGGCAAACAGCTTCGTCTGGAAAACAGAGGCGGTACCGGTTAGGGTGTAGGACAGCTCAGTCCTAGGCCCTCCAGACCAGACCCCTGCTCCCGCGTTGGAACCCGCTTTAGCCCCATCTATACACCAGACGGGCCCCACGGGTGCCAATAAATGATTTGTGTCCGCTGCCCATGACTGTCTGTCTGGAAAGAGGACCTCATAGTTGTGCTGGAAATGGTACTCCTTTGGGCACCAGTCACCCCCAAGGCGGTTGACTTCCTCGAAGTCTCCCGTTCTTGACAGGATCGATGCGTGCCTGCCTCCAGCTCGCACTGACCAGTAGCCTGAAGGCTGCGCTTCTGGCTCTCTCCTCCGCTGCAATGTGCGGAGGTAAGATGTTGAGCAGGGTCCCAACCAGGCCCAGAATGTATTAATAGCCTTCCTGGCCTGGTTGTCGATGTGGCTTTTCCAACTGAGCTTGCTATCAAGCGTCACCCTTAGGTAGCGAACTTCCCGGGAGAACGTCAGCTCAGTTCCAAATATTGAGGGAGACCTTATGTTGAAATGCCTCTTCCTCGTAAAGAGCACCATCTCAGTCTTATTCGGGTTCACCCTCAAAGACATCGACGTGCACCAATCCTGAACGATGCCGAGCGCTCTTTGCATCTTGGGCAATCTTGGGTGATTTCCGGTGACCGCTATGCAGACGTCATCTGCAAACCCAACCGTTTAAACCGCCAGCTCCCCGAGCCTATTCAGGAGCTCGTCGACAACCATGAGCCACATCAGTGGGGAGGTAACTTCACCCTGAGGGCACCCTCTGCCGACGTGCGCCCTGATGTCTGTCCCGCTGAGGCTAGCAGTGATGATACGTGAGCGGAGCATGAAGTCCAACCACTGGACGATAGTGTCGTCGATGTGGAAGTCCCTCGCTGCTCCGCATACAGCGTCAAAAGAGGTGTTATCGAACGCCCCTTCGACGTTTAGAAACACACATAAAGTGACTTCTTTCCTGTCGAGGGCACCTTCGATCTCGCGAACGAGGCCATGAAGAGCCGTCTCGACAGACTTGCCCGCTTGGTAAGCATGTTGCGATGGCTGCACCGGTATCCTCGCCAGCGCTCCATCTCTTATAAACCTGTCAACGAGTCTCTCCAACGTTTTCAGCAGGAAAGACGTCAAGCTGATGGGCCTAAAAGCCTTAGCTTGGTCATATCTGTCTTTTCCCGTTTTTGGGATAAAGACTATTTTGACCTCCCGCCATGGCTTAGATACATATCTCAAGGCGAGACACGCTCTAAAGATACGGATAAGATGCTTGACTAGCCCATCCCCTCCATTCTGAAGAAGGGCGGGGAAGAGCCCGTCAATCCCGGGGCTCTTGTACCCGTCGAACGAGTCCAGAGCCCATAATACAGTAACTTACATTGAAATAATAATTATTATAAATTAATATAAAAATATAATGAAAATATATATATAATATATAAATAAATAAAATAAAATAAATATAATATAAAAATATAATGAAAATAAAAAAGTTCTATTAACTTATAAAATGCATAAATAAATTTTAATTTTTTGACTTTGATTAGATGCTGTCATCAGTATGTTGGAACCACGATTTTATAACTGCTTCAATATAAGCTTTATCAATCCCATTCTATCGTTGCAGCGTAACTTCTATAAAAAAAAAGTTTCATATACTTTATAAATACATAAGCAAGCTATAAAGTTTAAAGATTTAGTAATTTACCTATTACTATATTGACATAGTTTTTATTTTTTACCATTATAGTATTTTTCGCCCCAGTCCACGACATTCTCTACACTAAAATGCCAGAAAAAGTTAAGCTAAATGCTCTACGCATATGTTTGTCAAATGATTCACCTTCAACTTATTTATTTATACGTTTCTTTAGGATAGAAAGAAGAGGAAAGAAGAAAAAAGAAGAAAAAATTAAGAAACAACATCTAAAAATTGTAGTACATAAAGATACCAAAATGCGCATATAATTGAAATAATTTAAATGATAAAAAAAACTTCAGTATTGAGTAACCGCTAATGAATTTTTAAGTTTCTTTTCAAAGTCATCCCAAAATATGGATCCATACTTTTAAGCAAATTTGATGATTTACTCTTTTCTTATGTAACATAATTTTTCGGCGGCATTGACATCTTCTTTTGAAGTAATGAAATTAAAAATACATGAGGATTATTTTTAGTTATTTAACAATTTCATTTATTTAACAATTTCATCATACCGTTGTTTTCAGATGATGAACTTGAAGAAGAATCACATTTTCTTTTTTTTTGAAATGCTGTAAAAAAAAAATCAGAAAAAATTTCATGACAAAATGATAAAAGCTTACTTTTTCTTTTCAATTGATTATCTCATGAAGTAGTTCAATATTTTTTCGATCTATGACAAGTTCGTTTTTAAATTTCCATTTTTTAGGTTTTTTGGATCCATAAAAGAAGCAAATCATTCTTTATTGTTCATTGAAATACGTGTGTCGAAAGTGTCTAAGTGTCAAAGCTTCAAGCCTCATCATATTTTTCTACAAAATTGAATTGATACAGATCAATGAAATCATTCTTTTTAATACATTAAATATTTTTGCGTCTTACCACGGGTCCCAAAAACTCTGGTATAATTGAAAGTATACCAATTATCGTGAGGCTTTTTCAGCTTTGAATACCTACGCTATAGGATTTTTCGATCTATACCATCGAAAAGTACGAGACGAATAATTAATCCACGTCTCGTGGACAGCAGCCAATGTATCGTCCCACCGTACGACATAAAACATTTAGTGAGTTATGTTTTCACCTTCCAAAAAAATTAAATAAAATATAAAAAAGTTAACTACTTTTTACAAAATATATAAAATAATATATTAAATACAAATTGAAAAGTATTTTAACCAAACATTTCGAGATTTCATTTTACAATTATATAAAACAATTAAAATAATAACAAAATTGTTACACTTACTTAACCCATTGCCAACTGTCAAATTTTTTTTTTTAATTTTTGGTCGGATAAGTTATATATATGCACAAAAATTAATGTAACAGTATAATTTTATTCGAATTATGTTTTGTTTTGAAAATATTTTATATTTTTGAAAAAATCCCAAATGGGGATTGTGGCTGGTTGCATGAAATAAACAACTAATAGGAAACTCATTCTTTTATTATATGCGTTCTCTCATACATACAAGAACAGCTGTTATTTATGCCATTCTTTTATACAGTCCACATGTAACCCGACGTTACATTTGCCACATTGTTTTCTTACATTTGTTTTACACACATTTAACACATTAATTACATACATTATTTAGTCCGTCCGTACACTTTCGGGAAACGTTTTGACGCTAGCTTTTGTAGAGAAGGTCTACCATGATTTTTAGGATTAGAAGGAGATTCTCGCTGCAAATATGCTAGGACGATATTTTGTCGAAATTCCTATAATTGCATGGCTGTGTTAATATTGCAATATACAATATATAACAAAACAATCAGGCGTACAAAATATATTTTTGTCGCCGAGTGGTGTACGTAAAATTGAAAAATCCCCTAATGGGGATCGTGGCAACTAATGCATTAATGAATATATTATTTAAAATTTCGAAATATTTTCACTGTCAAATGAAAATAAATAAGTTTAAACTTCAAATAACAATAAGCGGACGTTTTTTCGTAAATTTCGCGGGAATTTAGTCAAATGCAAAGCGTTGCCTAGCAACATAAATACCACAGAACATCTATCATAGTTATCACGGAGCCTAGATAACAGGAGGGCGATCGCAATGGATTACAAATGTTCGAAAATGAGGGGACAGATCTTTTGCCATTAGAGCGCGTTAGTGTGGCTAATGTTAGGTTTTTAAAACCTTGTTTATTGTCACGGAAATGTAGCAATTGTACTCACGCGTTAGTCAAAATAAATTAACCAAATCTTATAATTAACGTTAAAAATAGCAATAAGAAAAAATTTTTTATTATTTTACAATTATTCCTAAGATATTATCGTCAACTTGTTGTGTAAATCTATTCAATTTCATCTAACCTAGTCGCAGTTGAATAAAGGATAAAAAACTAAATTAAAAAAGTCCAATTAAAAGTAAATTGTAATTTATTATCGTAAATTGCACTTTTTACAAGACTAGAAATTTCTATAGCATAACTAGAGTTAAAAAACATTTGCATCATTGCATTTTTTTATATTAATAATTAATAACTATCAATTAAGGTTATATTACCTAAGGTACAGTGAATAAAGACGTATTTCTCTGATTTAATTAAGTATTCTTATTACGATCCTTGACTCGTCTACTTGTACACCCATGAACAATACATTTATTTACCATTTTTAAATAAATATTTCTTTTTATAAATTAAAAAAATATTAATATAATTGCTAATGATGCAGTATTGTCAACAATTGTCAATGAAAAATATGACGTTATAAACCTGACATTAGCGAACATAACGAAACCTAGCGGCGTATTTCCGAAAATGATCTTTTCCTTTTTTTCCAGTCACGTTTACTAGATATTTTCCTATATCAATCGCCCTCCTAGTATCTAGGCTCCGTGATAGTTATCTAAGGATAGTGTTTGGATCTCAATAATCTGACTTTAGAAAAAAGTCATCTAAATGTTATCTTTTAGTTGACAATCAGCTTTAAAAGATATCGCTATAATGTTAACATTAAATATCAATAACATATCGCTATAATATTAACATAAAATATCTTTCTGATCTTGATGCTAAGCGAGGATAGTTGTTGAGATAAAAAAAAATTAAAATAGCATATATATATATATATATATATAAATTAAGTTTATAAGTGGGAATAATTTTTTATATTGCATATCCTTGTAGTATATCATGTACTATAAACTATTTGATGTAATTGATTTATTTAAATAAAAACGTATATTTTTGTAATACAGGTAGCCCCGCTACAACACGGCATCTTATAACACGGTTTCTTTTCAAAAAACCTTTGTACAACACTGTACTTGGAGAGTAAAGGTAAGGAGAATCATCTCATATGGGAGAAAATTTGAAAAAGTGTCCAGCTGTAGCTATAAATAAAAGTTCAAAAACCTTCCAGAATGGCGCTGGTGTAGACAAAGGGTATGGTATGAATGTAGCAATTGTAAACGAATTGAAGTATGCCGAGTTAAAAAATTTAATATTATTGGCGACTAAAGTAGTTAATTATTGAAAATTTCAACTACTTGCGTAGTACTAAATAATGTAGTGAATATAACCTTAAAGAATTATTATGAGAAAACGTGTAGCTAGAGTGATTTTAGTAGTGTGAATAGTGAATAGTACGTTTATTGATTTTTTATTATTTAATTTTATAAAAAAGTATGTGAATAACAAAACAGTTATGGATAAAATTTGTGTTGTGAAAAGTTGTCCAAGTGGGCGTAAATCCAAAAACAGAAAAAATGATTCGCCTCAGCCTCTTTCGTATTTCCAACCAACATTATGTAAATCAATTTTTTATGAAAAATTTACTTTATAAACCATTGCTAATTTTTATAATTTTCTTTCCTTGTTTATTTTTCAATTCTACTCTAATAATATTTGGCGCTTCCTTTAAAATTTACCCTGATGCTAATGTGGCGCCACCCTAATTTAATGCATTTCGACGGACACTTTTTCATATTAAAGATGATTCTCTTTACCTCTACCCTCTACAGGCTTGCCGTCTTAAAGATACAATGTTGCGGAAAGTATTTCTTTTTATCTCCATGGCCTGAAAACAAAAGTTTTTGGCTCACAGCTGTGGGTCTCATACAACACGGTTTCACACAACACGGTTTCACACAACACGGTTTCACACAACACGGTTTCACACAACACGGCATTTTCTACAAACCTATCTACCGTGTTATAGGAAGGTTACCTGAAATCTAATTGTAAGCATGTAGAAGTACGTCTATATATATTATGTAGAGACCTTCTAGGGACAAATTCTAGAGAGCAAGACAACAGCACTCACCGAAAAGAACTAAACAGGAAACGGATTTGCTTCGTTTTCTTCCGAGTCACTATCGAAATTACGCATATATATTTTCTGTTATTTGTTAAGAAATAGAATTCGATCTCCTAAATACTGGTTTTATTTTCTTATCTCTTACAAATATCTTTACACCTAAATATCACAGTTTCATTAGGCTATAATATGTGAAAATATATGAGTGACATTACGTAATTGTCACAGATGTGAAGTAACTTTATGTATTACGAATAAAATAATTCTATGTACTCGGCCTAGTATTAATAAGAAAAACATAATAGTATATAGATGCTATCGACAAGTAATAAAAAACATGCCACTTTACTTTAAAGTGTAAATTAAATATTGAAGCAATGGCTGGTTCTATAGAAGAGGTTAGAAATCCTTTGTCTACAAACAAAGGTAATTTTAATCATTTTATTAAATTACTTTTTAACGATTTTAATGCGATATTTTGACAACAGATTTTAGTTGCGACGTTCCAGATATGCTATATAATTAATTTATAATAGTTTTTTTAATAAGTATGTATGTATTTCTCTCCGTATACATAAAACTTCACATTTGTATACGTCATCTATACATGCTGTTAAATATTATTTTTTTCATCACTTTTTATTATTTATTATTTGTTAAAATCATGTTAAACAATAATAAAAATTCACTTTTAGGATTTTCTGCTGTAAGGTCGACGGTATCTTACGAAGAAATTGCTACAAAACTTATAAATGAAAAATTTTTACTAACAGCTTTGGAATTACATGCGGAATTATGTGAAGCTGGAAGAGAATTGCTAATTCTTAAAGAATATTTTTCTAATCCAAATAATTTCGAAAATCAAAATATCAAACCAGAGCCTGATACACCTATGCGTAAGTATAGTTTTCAGGTTAATTACGATGCCCATTCTTCATAAATATTTTTTACTAATTAAAAATACATTTCTAATAATAAATTTGAGTTTAATATTATATTATTATATATAATATAAAAAATTATAACAAAAATTTTTATTTTATATATGTATGCATACATATAATAGCACATATATGTGTTTGTCAAAATACTAGCTAGATCATCTAGTCAAGCAACTTTGGATTCCCTTGATAATATGACAAGGTACTCTGAAGATGGTACTGGAGTTGATGAAAGAGTTGCGATTTTGGAATTTGAACTTAGAAATGCAAGAGAAAGTATTTCTGCCCTTCGTGCAAATCTCACTGTTGTTACGGGTTTGTTCTCTTTATTCTTTTTCTTTTATATTTTTTAACGTTTCTTTACATTTTTATGATATAAATAATTTTTTTTACTTGAATAATATTTCAGAATTTGATGGCGTAACACCCGATAAACGTTCGGAAAAGAAAGTTAATAATGATAATCCTATAAAGCCTCATGAACAAAGAGCTTTAAATTTTCTTGTTCATGAATATTTGCTTACACATTTTTATAAATTGACATCAGTAACATTTAGTGATGAAAATGAAGATCAAGACCTCGAAGATTGGCAGGATGTTGGTTTGAACATTTCAAAACCTTCTGGATTATTACAACTTTATAGGGAATACATGAGAGCTAACGGTCATGACAAGCCACCTTCTGTAAATGTTTCTGTTCAAACTGAATTCGGAGATAATGAAGTAGAAAGAAAAGAGAACGAGTTGAAAGAAATGGTTTGTGTTTTTTATGTGCAGCTTATATTAGGTTGTCCGAGAAGTTCATGTCGATTTTGACAAGAGATTGAAACGTAACGAAAATTAAATTTTGGTATATATTTATTAAATTATATAAGTACAATTCTGTTCCACATTCTTTTCTTCATCTTTTAGGTAACTTGAAAATTCCGTCCTTCCAAAACTTCTCAGGTTTTTTTCACCGAAAACTTTTCTATGTAATTTTTTATTTCGACCAAAATCGGCACAAACTTTCCGGACAACCCAATAATTTTTCAATTTTTTAATTACTATTTTATTACAGGAAGAGCAAATAGAGCAATTAAAACAACAAACTGTATCATTAGAAAAAGAGAAGATGGATCTTCAGCATTATATCGATACTACCAATGAAAATTTGATACAAGATAATAAGGTAAAATGAAATGTTATTATTTATTAGTGTTGTTTTTTAAAAATTGAATTTTTATAAACCTATACATAATTTTCATTTAGCAACACAGTAATGATACAATTCAATCTATAAATTCGAATTCTACAACGCCAGATAAATTTGAAATTCTTGAGTCTCCTCCGCGCGATGTTTCAAATGCAACTCAAGATCCAGAAGAAGATGATACTGTTTCTGTAGTAGTAAGTTTAGGTGAAACTGATCCAGGAGATAAAGAATGGACAAGGATACAGTTACCTAGAGCTGATGTTACAGAAGGTTCAACTATTTTATCAAATGCACCGTCCAGGTATATAGATTTATAAATTAATGTACAATTAATTTTAAGATATGTTTAAAATAATATTTTCATATATGTGTATATTTATATATATTTCAGACTTATGGCATTATCATTTAAATTAGAAGTTCTTAATCTTTGTTTGGTGGATACTGTAAGTGATATGATAGCAGTAGCAGAAGAACCATTTAAAGGTGAAGTTTCTCTCGATACATTTGTTAAAATTTTGGCACAAACATTACCTCGAATAATACCTAATATTATATTAAACAAACGAGAAGAAGTTATACCTTTAATAATAGGCACAGTTGGTTTACATTCCGACTCGGGGGAGAGAGAAAAATTATTAAAACTTCTCTTTAATTTAAAAAAAAGGCCGCAAGAAGAGGAACGACAAATGATCATAGCTGGTTTGCATTTATTTTTATATCAAATAATCTAGTTAGAATAAGATTTATATACTTATATAAGTATTTATATACGTATACTTATTTCATAGGTTTAGTGGCAATGGCCAATCTTGAAAATGAACCTATCGGAGGAGAAGAAGTTTTAACTTTGTGTTGGGAACAAATCCAACACAAGTATCCAGAAAGAAGATTATTAGCTGTTGAGTGTTGTTCTGCATTAGCTACATTTACGATAGTTTCTGTCAGAAATTCCCTAACGTTTTCTATGCTACAACAAATGCTTTTAGATGATAAAGATCCTTCAGTTAGAGCTAGTGTAGTAAAATGTTTAGCTCTACTTGTAACACTCATGGATATACCAGATAAA
This sequence comes from Polistes dominula, assembly GCF_049000335.1. Lineage (NCBI taxonomy): Eukaryota > Metazoa > Arthropoda > Insecta > Hymenoptera > Vespidae > Polistes > Polistes dominula. Next base: position 7,767,078 of record NW_028301150.1, read on the forward strand.
TATTTTCAGGTAATATTTTATATCGTTTTTAGATGCGATATATACCTATTAATATCCTGTTATATGTTTGTAGTGTGAAGAACTTGCTTTTACAGCCTTGAATGATTCTTCTTCTATAGTAGTCAATACGACAACTTCTATATTTTTACCAGTCCTAGCACAGTGGGCATTGTCTTTAAAAAGATTTAGGTCGCATCTTTTACCACGTTTAATTTTAAAAGTAAAAAATCGTATAAAACCTATAAATTCTCAAAATTCGCCTGTTAAAGATAATATAGACGAAGAGAGAATAGAATCGTTGATTGGTGCATTACAATATTTACTTCCTCATACCATTGTGTGCGTTGCTGATACTGATATAGTTAAAAGTTTTATAGAACCTTCAATTTCGATAGAATTACGTAAGTAAATTATAAAAAAAATACAGATTTAAAAACATTATAATAAAATATTTTATGTTAATAATAATAAATTTGTTATTTTAGCTGCTGAGTTTTTGAGTATATGCAAGTGTAATATAATTAATCCAAAATTATTTTATGATAACGAAAGGCATTACGTAGGTTCACTTTTAAATACATTTTTTTTATATACCTGGGAGAATGATTTATGGCCAGAATTAGAATGGTTTACTAATAAATTGTAAGTATTATAAATTTTATACTTTTCTAGTAATTTAGAGTATACCATTTTATAAAAAATTATAATGCACCTTCTTTCAGAATTATAGATATTCTTGAAATAGTAAAATCTACGGAAATAGTACAAGAAAGTGTTATAAATTCACTACTCACATATATACAATCGTTGTGCATTGGTTTTGGAAAATATATTACTCAGACAAGGGTAATTCCTACAGTATATAATGCTATATGATAGCACTTGAATATTACAGCAGTATTATCAATTTTATTTATAGAATTTTTCTTACGTTACAGATTCAACCAATATTTTTATCGGAAATAACAGAGTTAGAAAAACAATTATCAACATTATCAATGGATAATAAAAATCTCAGTTTAACATTAATTCCGGCTTACTTAATTATACTAAGCACTTTAAATGGTATCGAAGTTTCAAAATCTATCAAACAATTTTTAGTTGTTTTGTCTATGAGTGGGATCAGTATTACAAGTCTTCAAATTGCGATTGTAAAATTATGTGCTAAAGAAGAAATGCAAGAACATGTACTAACAGGCTTATGGGATGGTAATTTTGATTATCTTATTACTATTGACTGTAATGTTGGTTTTTAAACTATTTATTATGACTATATATTACAGGTGTGGTGCATCAGAGATCTAGTGTAAGATGTGCAGTTGCAACATTATTTGGTTCTGTCATAGCTCACACTTCAGATCGATTGATAAGTGGAAGAATAGTTCCAGCTATTGTAACCTTGGCCAGTGATCAAGATATGTAAGTGACATTTTTATTTATAAAAGATAGATGAAGCTTCATTAAAATTTTTTTTCAGAGCTGTAAAAGCATCAGTTATACCTCCCTTAGGTCGTCTTATTACAGAATGTAAATTAAGAGAAGCACGTGATAAGGCACGGTTAACTTTAGAAACTATTGCTAGAGAATCACAAAATGTTTTGTCTGTATTAGCTACTCCTCTTGTTTCAACTTTAGCTTATATTGCTCCGAGTTGTCCGCAAAGCTATATAGAGGATGGTAAGATTTTTAAAGCTACAATTTAAGCGTGCTTAATGCAAATTTCTTTAATCATTCTATTTGTGATAATAAAATTTTATATTAATTTAATTATATTGAAACAAGTTGCTAACAATATTACTGCTAATTAATTTTTATTTTTATTTACAGTAATTGCAACACAATTAACTGGAATAACAACAACAGCGATTCGACGAAATCGTAAAGTAGATCTTTGCAATGCTTTGGTCGAAGCCTACTCAGTTTTAGTTTATTGTCCACTGAGTAATCAATGCATTTCTGGAGTTGTATTACCTGGTTTAAGGCATTTAGAAACCTTGGTTAATCAAAGTTTGCCACAACAAAAAGAAACTGTTAAATCTTTATTAAGAGAAGCAGAATCTCATCAAGATATTGTTAAACCCATCGAAAGGTAATGAAATTATATTTGCATTATATTTTTGTATATTAATAGAATTATTTCTGTCATTCTTCTACGATTTTAGATCAAGCTCAATGAGTTCTGGACTTTCCTTATCAATGGCGACAGTTAATGTAGGGCAAGGTGTAGAGGACATGCGACAAAGAATGAGCAAGATTTTTCAACAGAGACCTAGTTCTTCAACAGTGACGAGTATTTTCAAGAAAAAGTAGTTATATTATTTATAATATTTTTATATTCTTCGCTTTATGTATATAATTTCGTTTTTCTTTTTCTCCATGAATCTCATTAAATTTTTTGTTGATTTTATCCGGGATTTTCTTTTTATTTTTAGTCAATGTTATAGAATAAATAGTACGTATAAATACATTCATAATTTTGTGCTCATACAAGTTGATAAAATTAAAAATTTAAAGAAATTATAAAATAAAATATTACTTTTAATAAGAGCTTACGCGTTTATTGTAATGTTTTCATAAATATTATTTAAATTGTAGTATGCCTTTTAACATGAGAACAAATAGAAAATAATATATGAAAAATAGATTTTCCTATGCAGATTTTTAAATAATAATACTTCGTGTGATGTAATTGATATTTTTTTGTTTGCTTTTATAATTATAACAAATTCAGATTTTTTTTTCCAATATGTAATGGTTATGTTTGGATATAATTTTTACGTCTTTCTTTTTCTATGGTTGTGGAAAAGGATATGTTGAGCCTGTACATATTGATTAAGGATTAAGAGATAACAGTATTAATACAGTGTGTCCATTGCATAAAACAGTTGTGATTATCACTACGTATACTGTTCAAGAAGTCAATAATTAAGATTTATCATTAATAATCACTATTGTTTCTGATACATGATAATACGTAATCTCAGTATTAAGTTTTCAATGTTATTATAGTTAATATTTATTTAAATAATATTTAAAATTATATATATTAGTACTAACAGAAATATTGGTGATCTTTTAAGAAATTAGTTGTGATAATCAAGTTATATCAATAACTCTAAGAGTCTCTTAATAACATATATATAAATCTATTATATTCTTTATATATATATATATATATATATATATATATATATATATATATATTCAGTCTTGTTTCGTACTTAAAATAAGTTCATAATGTAAATAAATCATTTTTGCCAATCTATAGGCAGAGACAAAATATAATATTCTAGATTACTTATCAAGATAATTCATACCTTGTAAGAATATTTTATTGTATCTATATTTACAAGTATATATTTTGTATATATACATTACACACATCGCGCACGTGCACACACACTCGTGTCTCCGTATATATATGCGTATATACAATGAGTAACATTTTATTGTATCTCACGACCAATGTATCGTTATTATATATGTGTATATTAAATATTAAATATTGTAGCATGTATTGTTATCGAGCAAAGAATAAATTTTATAACATATTTATTCTATAAATGCATACTCAAATTCTAATTTCTAGTTACTCATAATTAGTGTATTTCAATTTACTAGAAACTCGATCAAGTGACCAAGTGGAACTTTGTGATTTAATTGTTGTAAACATAATATAATTGAACATTCATTCAATAATTTTAGCATTTTACAAACCCTGAGCATTCTAAAGCGATTATAAGATTAAATAATGTTTCCTATGGACGATACGTCCGACGTTATCTTCCAGTTTCACAGCAAGGATTCTGCATGCCTCTATTTAACGAAAGTTTTCATCTGTAACGCATACTCAATTTTGATTCCGAGTGTGAAACCTCATAAAGACGAAGAATTCATCGTAATACCTATAACTAATACAATAAGGCCTATTCTAAATAATACCTACTTTCAATTATTGAAATAATTGTCAGACGAACGAAAGAATACTTTGAGATAGTACAGAGGCTACATACAGTAATTATTAAATTATATCATTATGTGTTAAAAGACTCAAGTTATTTTCTTAGTGAGTAGCCGCTGTCTGATTTTATATATTATAACGGCATTTTGACTAAAATGAAACGATTATTTAAACTGTTAATAAATTAATATTGAACTGCTTTAATATTGTTCAAATTCGAACATTATTATATGTATATTTTCATTTCATATGACTTCAAAAAAAGTTTCCGCACATTTGTCAAAACAATAATCATAATTAATCCGATTAAATTAGTAGTACTAGCATGCTTACTATGCAGGCTCAGTCTATCAATCATCATAGAATTTCTCGAATACTTAACTATTTTATCGAAGATATAGATGTTATTTAAAAAATCTGCTAAGCATATATGCAGAGAATAAATAATCTTAATGATCGTATGAGAAATTATCTAATTATACAGGGCTAGAACAAATTTGGCTGAGAAGCGGCCTATTGGAGTCACGTTGCTCCCTAAATCTTCGAGGAATACGAGTTGCAGTCAAGAGACACTCTCAAATGGTCTTCTTTTTTTTTGTTTCAGAATTTCCAGTGAACAGATGTGAAAATTCTGCTCGTGTAGCCAGTACTCCAAGTGCGGCCTCTGTACAAAATAATGATTATATAATTATATATAATTATATATAATTACATTATTATTACAATATAACTAAATTAATATCAACACAGTTAAGTATCTATGGTAAAGCTGACGAATTTCTACTGTTACCAAATTAAATAAATTATAATTTACCATAAGTCACAACGTTGTCACCGGGTTTGTTGCAAGCTTGTTGAAAGATTTTATCAACATCCTCTGGTTGTACATGTAATGACAACCTTAAAGCTTTTCTAAGTTCTGTTAGATTAACACACTTTAATGTTTTAGAACCGCAAACCTAGATGAAACATGAATAAACATTTTTATGTGTTATAATTTAGTGTTTCTTAAAGAAATAAGTATTTTGATATTTTTCTTAGACTGCTACTTATAGAATTATGAAAAATCATTATTTTCTTTTTTCCTTTTAGAACTGTTATTATATATACATGTGTATATAAATACATTTACATTTATATAATATATGCTTACATCTAATGAGATTTCAACCATATCCAATTCACAATTAGCATTTGTCGTTGCCAATATCGTGAATATATACTCTTCAAGATCTATTGTACCCTTGCCATTCTGAAAATGAAAATACATGTAGTGAATTTGCGTTATTGCGAAAAAAATAAAACTAAGGCAATAGGATCAGTTAATATTTTACAATGAACATACTCTGTCGTGAATTCGAAAGAGCTGTTGAGTAGTCGATTCCTTTTCATCCAGTCTAAGAATTCGTGCAAATTCTTGCAAATTTACCTCTTCGCCGAATTTTTCTACTTTTTTTTCTAGAAGCTCTTCTTCCATTTTCGATGCTGTTAAACTACGAACAAACAATATTTAATTTATAAAAATTTTTTTCAATTAAAGATTTATTTTTTTAGAAGTTTTATGAGACTACACGATTAATATTAAAAAACAAACCCAAGTTTATTTCGAAGTTTGTGAGCTTCTATTATAGTTGAAGCATGTGGTATATGTAACTGATGAGCTTTGCTGATGATTCGACAATCATCATAAGTATAATCAGAGACAGGTATTTTGAGTGCTCTGAAACCCAAAGAAAGATTGTTCCAAACCAATATCGCCAAAGAACGAATTTTTAACATACATGTTTTGATTTAACAATGATTATTTCCATCACAGATGTTACTTACTCTGCCATAATACGACGGACGTTATTCGCGTAAAGTTTGGGATCTGTTTTTTCCGCTTCACTTGGTTTATAGACAGGAAGGAATTCAATTTCGCAACTACTATTTAACTGAGTCAGCGTGAGCCATAATAATTTTAAACTAAAAATAATTGACCAAGGTAACAATTCGAATTATTAAGCTGATTTTTTATAGAATGAAAAAAATTATATTTATCAGTGATAAAAAATATTTTTTTGATAAATTCATTAATGTTGTACTTACGCTCCAGGACCTTCCCATGTCCATGTGACTGTGTCTAATTTATTAGGATACCTGATACACACTGGTTGCACAGGCACACCTGGGTAGAAAGCACCTGACTTAAAAGTTATCAGGCACGAACGATTCGTGCAGGTACCTTCTGGGAAAATCATTACCTAACAACAAAATGGTTTGATATATTTTCATGGATTTCAGTCAAATCTATATTTAATGACTCAACCATAATCGTTTTACCTGTGGCCAATCCTCCTTCGAAGTAGCACGTTCGATTATTTCCTTAATCGTATTTTGTCGTGAGTTAGGATCTTCTCTCCATACATAAACCGGTTGCGTGTAGTTAATGAGCTCTGTATGCGAAAGAAAAACACATTAGATCAAAGAGCTCAAATTATTTGCTATGATTCTTTGCGAGAAATTATGATCGTGTATCATTCGAGATTTGTTCGATTTTTATCCGAATGAGATTACTTTCATGTTGTTGTACGAAAATGCACAAGTTTACATGAGCATTTACGTAAATGTGTAATTGACGTAATTGTGATCTAAATTATTAAATAAAGGTGAATTTGAGATCGTTTTCTTTTCTAACATATGGCGAATGGGACATGGACACGAACATTTTTGGATTACAATTATAGTTAAAGTTCGAAGATAGAAAATATAATAATTAATCTATAGATTATAATAGATCTTTCATTTAATTAGAAAAACGTCGATCACTTGATTTCTTATAGTTTTTGTTTTTGGAGAATTTTGAAATATATTCAGCGTTCACATACTTCCGGTAAACGGATTCAATCCTGATTCTCGTCTTACGATGATTGACGGAAATCCGGTTACGTAGACGATACCACCATCGATGAATGTTGAATGTGGTGCAACTACCAGAATTGGTGCCTCGATTCTTGAAGCCTGCCTGCCGCGTACGACGATTCTCATTCCTCCTGCCTGGTATGTCAGTCGTCCCAGAAAGCACAACCAGGGAACTATTTTGCTGTAGATTTTAATCCACACAATGCTGTACTTATTTCAATTTAACACGATAAAGCTGATCGTTGAGGACTCGATTCGGGTTTAATCAATAATTAAATACTTCAACAAAGATTCTATTTTGTTTGTTTAATGTAAGATCTAATTATATTTTCTCGTCATTGAAATTCCTTTATCTTTTTCAATCATTTTTGTGAATTTTAAGGAAAAAAAAGTTAATCTCTTGAGCGTTTGGTATGCAAAAAATAAGTCGATGAAGTCATCTGTAGAGTTCAATGATCTTGCTTATAGGAAGATCGTTGTAACTTTCCTCTTTTTGTTTATTTCGTAATATGAAACAGGAAAGTGAAAGAGGAGATAAAGCCAAAAGTCCTTAATGACAAGATATATAAATAGTCAAAAACCCGTTAGCTAATCTAGATTAAATTCACATGGTGTCAGTCCATAAGCTATTGCGCGTACTTATTTAATGTTATTTCCTTGCACAATATTACTTATTTTCTACCCACGGCACAATCCAATGAAACTGTTAATAAGTATATTAATTTTATTGTTAGAACACGGAAATGATCCCAGATATGTAATCCCATCCACCATACGTATGTACACGTGTGCATAAATTTATACAGGGTGTTAAAAAAAAACCATTTAATATTTATATGGTATATAGGATATATTGTACTGAGTAAAAAAGCTTTAGTAAACATAGGTCAACAGTTTCTGAGATATAAACATTTTTATTTGTTATTATCATAATTGACTTACTACTGAATTTTCTATGTTTACACATGATTTTTGCCATGTCTACCTTCCATTTCTACACACGCTTGGAATCTTCTTTTTACAGAGTCGCGAACTCTCTTGAAAATTCCACATTTCTGTCTAACATTTTCATGATATTTTGTAACTGTGTAATATCTACAATCGCCGATCCACAAATGACTGATTCTCAATGAAATCTACTTTTGGCACTTGAATAAGAACATTTAGAACGCGGTTTAAAAACATTATAGTTAACATCGCATGCTACGGAAGCAAGTAAGTAAATCATGATATTAGCAAACAAAAATGCTTATATCTCATGGTCAAAAACGGTTGACTTTCGAACCTGTATTTATTAAAGCTTTTTTATTAGTACAGTATATCCGATGTACCATATAAATATTGAATGTTTTTTTAGAACATCCTGATATAAAGGCATTATATCTATGCATAACTAATCATTTCAATGAAATTATATTGTTATGGAAACATAGTATTCCATAACAATAGTTATTATATTTTGCACAAATATAAAATAAATGTAAGTATAGATAATTTGTTGTTGAATTCTATAAACGAATTAGTGTTAATATTTATTTATTTATGGGAAATAATGTGTCAATGTTTTTCTTATACATTGCATGGAATGATTCGAACAGATACTCGGTCAATGTACGCTCAACATCGTTTTCTCGGCTGGCGAATAAAAAGAAAAAAGAAATAACGATGAGATGATGATAATTGAGACCTACTTCCGAAGAAAGGAATGCGGCTCGTCTCTCCTTTGGCGACTATGCTTGGTCCACCAAGGTAAACGACCGGAAGTGCATCGAAGAAGCTTGAGTGTGGTGCAAGGGCTAGCACCGGGGCATCCTTTGTTTCCGCTTGTCGACCTTTCACCTTCAGTTGATGAAATCCACCACAGATGAATAATACTCGCATCATCCAGCAGATCACGATGCGCATGTCTCTGTTTCGTCACATGTTTTATATATATGATAATAATTTCTTTTCCAGTTACGGAAATATACTTGAGTTTTTTTTATGATTTTCAACGAAAGAGAAAGGGAGGCAAACAAATTGAATGCATTTAGGTATTTACTTTCGTTTCTATGTAAAATTGGCAAATTCGCATGCAAACATTACTTCTTTAAACTATGCGTTTTCTATTTTGTTGTGTGAATGAATATCGTTGTATTTGAATTTAATTGCATACGATTTTTGAAAAATCGTCAATTTTCATCACATCATGTAAAGTGTATAGTTAAGAGATTCGATAATTAGAATCATGACAAGTTTAAATGTAATGATCCATTAACTATCGATTATTACAATATTAACATATAATCAATTGAAGGAAATGTTTCAGTCACTGGCTTTGTCAATCTATTGCTACGGAATTAGCTTGAACTTCCATTTTTTGGTTGAGGCTTCTATAGACAGTATAGATTCTTTTATTATTTCAAAAGAAGTTCTCGTCAGAATTCATTATCACCACTAACATATCCTCTAATAAAAATTTTATAGAGCGAACTTCGAACAATAAGAAGGTCAAGGATTTTTATAATACAAACCAACTGCGTTAATACTTTTTTTTCTTTTATTATCGATGATTAAATTAAAATCAATTGAAATCAATTAATTGAACGGGGATATTATTTTTTTGATAAAATTGAAGATTTTTTTCGATTGAAACAATGGACTTTTTACGAAATATCCTACATTTTTTTATTTTCTAGATAATAATAAAATTTAAACAGAGGTCTCGAGTGTGTACTTTCGATGTCATTTATAAAACGCGCGGTCGTAGCAGGTGTATGAAGGTGAAAGCTATTCGATATGAGATAGAAACTCAGTATCTCTAGTGGTTATTTATATATTATTGTGCGATACCCAATTTGTACATTTCATGCAAGTTTGTTTAAATCTTATATTATTATTATTTTACAAGTTTAGTAATTGTTTTAAAAATGATCAAATATAATACGTAGTTTATTAATTGCTGCAAAAAATTATTTGTTAAATTAAGCATGTGATCCCTTAAATGGTTAATTATTTATGATATATAATGAGAAATTCATCTAAAAGTGTACGCAATAGCAATTCTCTCTATGGCCGAAAAAATTTTAGTTGATATATCAACGATCTATTTAATCCTTTCATTACGGGTGTTAACTATAGTCGTTCGTGAGACGGACTGTGTGTACGTACTCGTAACCAAAGAATTATTTATAAAAATAGTAAAATTTGTAAATATATAAATAATTGAATACTCATAAAATATACTCATTTTCGTGTTTTTCATATAATACGACGAAACAGTTGTTACGTAGCTTTTAAAAAAGTGTATGTACAAAAGAACCCCAAAATGGAGTTGAAAGTTGTAAATGCGAGCTTCGAAGACTATTGACGTGCAATGTGAACATTTCCAGGAGCGGTGCTCCGTTCAGTGGCGTCACTCCAGCGGAGCAGACTGCCGTAACGAAAGGGTTAAAATATTATAAATGTGTCGAAATAATACTCTAATAATATTATTAGATGCTATTAATTTTAGTATTTTAACATACTAAAAGTCAATTCAATATTTTAACACAATATACGTTCAATTATTATTAATTTTTATCTTTTACATCATATTTTTCGAGTTTTTCTAACTCCGCGGGACATTTTTTCTTTTGTAAAAATTTCAGATGCCAAAGAAGGATAAATAATAAAAAAGTCCATTTTCTTTTATTTTAATTATAAATTTAGTTTGGCATGAATGTTTATTTAAATTTTTATTTAAAAAATATTAATTTATTTCGCGGGTCGTCAGTTGGACAGCATTTCTTTATATTAATCTAGGCATAACAAATTACAAATTCAAAATAATTGAATGCATCCAAATATTGATGGCGATATTATCATTAATTTTACACCGTTCTAGTTCTAAGCCTTAAACATAAAATAAGGGTTAATCATAAAAATATTGTGTCAGTTTATTTAATTAAACTAATTAATATTTAGTTAAAATTAATTTATTCGTTACTGTTGACTTCTGTAACGTTAGTCATTTCGCAACGACAGCATTATCTGCAAATATGGTGTTACTATACAGGCAATAAAAACGGGAGTGTGCACTTCAACGCGAACCGATTGTATACTTTATCACGGACCGAACATATATCTACTTTATTGCTGACATGGTACAATATTTAATTCTTTGTCGCGTCACGTAAGTTATTGCTTTCTTATAATTTTGTCATATGGAGCTAATATAATCGAAGTTGTAGATTAATACAGAATTTTAAATATATTATTAAAGTCATCGGTAATATGAAGCGAACGTGTGCTGTAATTATAGTCATGGTTGGCAATGAAAGGGTTAACAAGCAAGAGGTAAATGGTTATATGTTGTGCAGGGTTAGTCGAGAGAGAAGGTATTATTCACTAAAGTTAACGTAGTGCTGCTACCTTTCGAGCATAAAATAATCACTCGGACTTTTTTTGGGTCAACAAGAAAGAAATTTTTTTTATCAAGCTCTATGATGTTAATTAAGCTTATCCTAATAAAAATTATTTAAATATTTATTCCCAACATTCGTCGTTAGAGTTTAACATTATCAATGCTTCTATCGATTTTCAATATAATCAAGAATCTACTCTTTGTTTATATATGAATAAAACATAACGTAATACTAATCCTACATGGTAATTATATTTTAGTAAAGAAGTTGATTTGCGAAAAAAATAAAATGTTCTATATTTTATTACAACTTACCGTCTCCATCCTTTAAGAGGCGCTCGACGTAAATCTTCCTCAGAAAGTCCATAGAGACCTAAACAAGCCAAAAGCCAGGCCATTATCACCAAAGCGGTAATCGCGGCTAGCCTTAATGGTAGCAGGGCTACTGTCAAAAATGCCGTCTGTAACATGAAATATTCATAAAATTAAATTCATATATTTATACGTATGCATATTCGTATATATATCATAGATTATATTATTCATTTAAATAAGTAGCAAATATATTTTCTTAACCCATTGGAGACCACTCGCACACCATGTGTACAAAACTTTTTTTTCAAAAAGACCAGTAGCACACCGTGTGTGCATTAATAAAAATGAGCTATTATAAGTTATTTTCAATAAAGTATTTATCGAGATAAGACTTTTTATGTACGAATATTATCTTTAAAGTATAGAGAAATAAAATGCATTGATTTTCATGCATCCTTAAAAAAAAGAAAATTTTATTAGAATTATCGAAATCTACATTATTACAAAATATCAATGCAATTTTACTTTACAATCAATGTATTATTTTCTAAAAATCTATTTACAAATTATATTTTCTTTTTCATTACTCAGTTGCATTACATTATTAACTTTAGACATTTTTCTAAAATTTTATTTCTCGATTATATTACTTGTCTTATTATTAAACTTATTTTTTTGACTTTTTACTATTTCTTAAAAATTTTCTTTTCATTATATTCAGTTTTTTATTATTAAAGGCAAAACAACCATTTTATATTATCTAACTATTTTTAAAATAAATTTTTATCAATTTTAATGACGTATTTTTATTTTACCTCACATTGTACACATGGTGTTCAATCCGCTTCTGGCAATAAAAATTTGTTGAGGAACGAGCAGCTCACACCGTGTGCAATCAACTTATTTATGCGAATTCACTTACGTGTGCGAAAAAGTCGTGGTCTCGAATGGGTTAAGAAGTTATTCTTCAACGATTTTCGTTTTGTCGATCTAACCTATTTAATTTTTTTCACAAGAAAATAGATCGTTTATCCTGCAGACAAATGTTTTACCAAGAAGAAGAAAAAGAAAAAGGAGAAGAATAAGATGAAGAAGAAGAAGAAGAAGATGATGATGAAGAAGAAGAAGAAGAAGAAGATAAATATAAGAAGAAAATAAAGAAGAAAAGAAAGAAGAAAAGAAAGAAGAAAAGAAAGAAGAAAAGAAAGAGAAAGATCATAGAAGGAAAACGAGTACCGTTTGCTCGTTCCGTTAGTTAGCTTACGCTGTAACTTATCGTTCCACGTGTACTTCTCTTACTCGATCTTTCAAGATCGAGGTTACGGCCGAAAGATTATTTTCGATGCAACGACGATGCGTTTGTGGATTCAACGGTACAAGGTTGCGTGTATCGCTGTCCTTATTCTTTTGCCGGTTCCTTGGCCTCTTTTGAAGTCACGAAAAATGTATTTGAGAAAGTAGCACATTTTTCCTCGGAATATTATATAAATCGAGATCGTTATTTCGTGTGGTACTTTCATGTACCAAAACGACCCATCAAGTTCCAAATGTATTACTATTTAAGATATTCACTTTGGTCATTAACCACATGAGTCTTAATATTTGAAATATTTTATTCGCGTGATACAAAAAATTCTAACAGTACTTCGTAAGAAACTTTAACAATAAAAAGTCTTTAGAATTTATGTTAGAATTTTATTCTACTTTTTAAATTTTAATGATGTGTTTTTTTCTTTTTTCGTAAATTGTTCATTAAAGATATCTACCTTGAAAAAATATTAACATGATTAAAATTTTTTCAAGTATTTGGATTTTATTCAACCTTAAACAGCTATCTTATGTTAGTTAAATCGTTGAAAGTACTCGAAGAAAATAGGTATATAAGACATGTAGTGGAGAATCTAGTTTTGAAATGTCATTCCTAGCGATGACTTTCGTTCGAATTCTAACAAGCTATAATTTTTGATAAAAAATTTCACCATTTACGTGCAATCGTAGAGCAATCACGTATAATATCGTATATATATATAGTAGAAGTTTAATGAATTTTATTATGTTCCTGTTTTAATGAGATTAAGTTTATGTATAATTTTTATATTTATTTTTTAATATTTTAATAAAAATTTAATGAAAAAAAACTCACTTATTTAACGCCGCATTTAATTGTTCGACTGTCGTTTTTTTTAGCAAGGTAATCATAATTAATATATTACTATAATAAATGAGGAAGAAATCGGTATGGAGTTTTCTATTGGAGAGAGATAAGAATATCAGCTAATGATGATTCAATAATAATACAAAATCATTTTAACCTTCTACATTACATTAAGGTTACTATTTAACATTAGTATTCACCGTGCAAAACACTATGCAAGCGAGTTTTCTACTATAAATTTTTAACGAGCTTCTTAATATCATTTATCTATTTGTTCAAGGACTCATTAAACATGTTAATCTTCCTATTGTATCGCGTAAAAATAATAAAAAGTAGACAAACAAATTACAAAAGTAATATTATGTCGGATATTATTCTTTTTTTAATTTTTTTAATATAAGCAGAAGGTTTTCTCATATTTATTCAGATGTTAAGTTTTAAGATCAACCTTACACGTGCTATGGCCATGACCAAGAATTGTGTCAAGTTCTTCCAAAAGGATGAAAAGACTATTCTCTAACTGAACGAATTGAAGTTATAAAATTTTAATAAAGAAGTATTATTATAAGCCATTTTTTTATATCGAAAAAGAGATAAAGAAACAAATTACGTATAGATAATATCTATCAAAGAAATTTAGGCAAAAAATAAAAATAAAAATTATAGTTCTTGGTATAGTCTTTGGTAAATATTATTTTATGATATTCAAATGTTATATTTTACGAGTTTCCTTATAATTTCATTGGAGGATTTCAAGGTGTATATTACATAGAATAAGAATATCTTGCAAGAATAAATAAGCAAAGGGTGTGAATAACGTAGGCGAAGGCTCAACAATTATGTTATTCGTTCCTTTTCTTTTCTTTTCTTCTTTGCTTTTCACGCGGAATACATTTCGCCGAAGAAGACCCTCGTATTTTGTGACCTACATCTGACAAGGCATAGTTAGAAACGTAAGGGAGGCTAATTTTTGCTTTTTTCCGTTTTTCTATCCCTTTTATTCTAGGGAACAACAACAGAACCATATAGATTTTTATTATTATATTTCTTGTACTCTATTTATTATCCAATTTTTGTAAATAAATTTATTTCACGTGTTTTTATTGTATAACTTCATTAAATACATTTTTGAAGTGAAAACTTCTTTAGAATGGGAGTGATCTGAAAAGTAAATAAACGGTAACGTAGCTATGAAACGAAGCTATGTAATAAAGCTGTGTAACAAAGCTGTGTAACGAAGCTATGTAACAAAGCTATGTAACGAAGCTATGAAACAGCTGCTATACTAAATAATGAGAGAAGAAGAGACAAACATATAGGATTTAGCTTGCGAGAGAATGAGACGGAATATAGCTATACAGTTTTTCCTATTCTCGGTCTCGTCTTTATGCTATGCTTCGCTCCAGGTTTTATATGTGTGTGTTTGTGCGCGACTGCATACTACAAAGCGTGGACACGTATTCTTTCGATACTCGAAATGTTTGTAGGTACGAGCGATAGAAAGGTAAAAGAATAAACAGAGATAAGCACGTAGGTATGCGACAAAAGTATAAGGTCCAAACGAACCGACGGTCGAAATAAAGAAAGAAGGTGCGTGGTCTGTTTTTATTTTACCAAATGTGGTATTTCTTTTCTATTTAAAAACGTTTCTATTTTATTGAAAAATTAATATTAAATTATTTATTTCGCAAATATTATAATTAACAATTATGAAATATATAGAATATAATAATTGTATTGTCTGCAATATTTTACAAAAAAATGAAATGATTATCAGATACATCAGAGAAAAAAATTAAACAACATTGTAGAATATTTTTCTTATAAATATCCAAAGACATGTTTTTAAAAAAATGTTTAATATTATAAAATAAAACAACGAAAATAGAAATAGATTTTAAAATCATTGTAATTCAAAACCCGATGAAACGAAAAAAATACGACCAGAATTGTTCCCTTCTTTTACAGCACCTTCAGGTATTAGTTGCAACACAAAAAGAAATACTTGTGTGTGTTAACCCATAATAAAGATATCTCACATTCACAGAAAGTGTGAAAAGTTTAAAAGAAAAAAAATTCATCTACCAGAGTTTCAAAAAAAAAATATATTATATTTACTTAGGTTAAGATAGGATATCTTTCCACCGACAAACATTCTACCATTTTTGTTTATATCTATAGCTATCGCATTTAGTATTCCATTTTTATTGCTTGAATTGGAAAAAGTGTACTTTTTATCAGCTATTCCACCCGGAGACTATACCGGTGCCGTTTGTTATTTTTATTATTTTAATTATAATATTTCCGTATTTAAAAATTTTTTACATATTTTCAATAACGTAGATACATTTTTAAACTGAAGAAACTGGAAACGTGACATAAACAAATAAACCTTTGCTATTATATTTCCATTAAAAATACAATAATACAACTTATTTTTAAAATATGGAAAAAAATTTTGTTTATATTAAAAAAATTAATAAAAAAATTTATAAAATAAAATGACAACACTTGTTTCCTTCTTTTTCAAGCATCTAAAGCTATTATTTACAACAACTAAAAATACTTATATGTGATAACTCATGATAAAGATATCTCCAATTCAAAGAAAGAATATCGTCTACCTGAGTTTCAAAAAAGGATATACTATATTTATTTAGGTTTGGTCGATGTATTTTCCATTGACAAACATTCTACAATTTTTTGTTGTTGCGATTTATAGCTAGCGCATTCGATATTCAATCTTTTTTTACATCGTGTCATATCTTTTCTATTTAAAAATGTTTCTATTTTATTGAAAAATTAATATTAAATTCTTTATTTCGCAAATATTATAATAAATAATTATGAAGTACATAGAATATATAATAATTGTATTGTCTGAAATATTAAAAAAAAAGGATTACCAGATACATCAGAGAAAAAGAATTAGAGAATACTGTGGAATAAATGAGGAGCAGCTGACAAATATCATTCAAAAGCAAGTAAATTACTGTCACATTTTTATATTTTGCTTCTTTATAAAATATATTTGATATCTTAAGATAGAATATGTCTATTAAATTTGATTTTTATATGAAAAATATCCAAAGAGATGTACTGACCCATGCATATATGAAAATTATATTACAAATTGTGATATTTGCGTATTTAAGAAACTTTTACTAATTTTTCAATAAAATAAAAACATTTTTAAGATGTTGAACGCCCAGCGTGAATCGGTGGAGCTTACCACGAAGCTGAAATTTGAGACTCGTAGTGTACACAGTTCGATAAGCTGAGAGAGCGATACGATTCAATGCATTTTTTAGATTTTTCGTTGTTCATATCTTTATTTAGATGAGAGTATTTAGAAAGATAAGTTTGTGGTTACAGAATAAAGACAAGACACGTTATAAATAATAAAGGGACTCGAAGTGTGATAGGCTACATAGTTGAAAAAACATTTCTAGAGAATATCTTTATTAGATCTTTCATTGCATTTTACCAGAACCTTCGTTCAGTCCAGCAGTATTTTCCATATGTTTTTCGTTACGTGTTTATTTCATCTATCCTAAAATGTTTTCCCTAAAACGGGAAATAGAAAACCATACTAACAAAAAAAATTTTATACCTAAGTTTCCAAAAAAGGATTATTTATTTTTACCTAATTTTTGACGAATTATATTTCCTTTGATAAACATCCTACCATTTTTGTGACTATTTATAACTATCGCATTCAGCATTCCGTTTTTATTGCTTGAATTGTGAAAAGTGCACTTTGTATCAGTTATTTCACCCAGAGACCATACCGGTGACCTTTATTATATATAGTAATAATATTATAATAAATAAATCCTACAATTATCTTACTCTTAAAACTGTGCATTCGTCTCATTCTCACGAAACTCAGACTTTTGAAGGTTTCACTTCTAACACGTGTGATCTGCACACATGATTTTTTTTCAATGTGTGTGTGTAATATAAAATAATATAAAAATATATAAATTATACAGGATTTTCAAAAAAAAACATTTAATATTTATATGGTATATAGGATATATTGTACTGAGTAAAAAAGCTTTAGTAAACATAGGTCAACAGTTTCTGAGATATAAACATTTTTATTTGTTATTATCATAATTGACTTACTACTGAATTTTCTATGTTTACACATGATTTTTGCCATGTCTACCTTCCATTTCTACACACGCTTGGAATCTTCTTTTTACAGAGTCGCGAACTCTCTTGAAAATTCCACATTTCTGTCTAACATTTTCATGATATTTTGTAACTGTGTAATATCTACAATCGCCGATCCACAAATGACTGATTCTCAATGAAATCTACTTTTGGCACTTGAATAAGAACATTTAGAACGCGGTTTAAAAACATTATAGTTAACATCGCATGCTACGGAAGCAAATAAGTAAATCATGATATTAACAAGCAAAAATGTTTATATCTCAGAAATGGTTGACTTTCGAACCTATACTTATTAAAGATTTTTATCCAGTACAGTATATCCCATATACCATATAAATATTAAATAGGTTTTTTTAAACACCCTGTATATTATACAATGTGATATAATATAAAAATATATATTATTATATCCTAGATATTAAAATATTTATGCTACTTATTGCTACATTATTGTTGTTCTGATAAAAATAAATAATCATAGCGATTAAAAAATAATAAATAAATGATTGAAGAATTTCATCTTCAAATCGTTTTCTTGTGCATGTGATGTATATTAATAACGGAAAAATACATGATTTTGTCGCATATTTTTAAAAGGGTTGTCTGCAATAGAGACAAGAAGAATAAAAGAACAAATTGCACTACATAAGGTTTATATCGAATGTCGGGATGTTTGTGGAGAGAGTCGGAAAGTGTCGAAGAATAAAGATGAAAGGCGTCAACGGTCTACCTTTATAACTTTTCTTACTTTACGAGTTTAACTTTCCGATTCGTTTATGGTAACTTTTTTTATGTGACTATGATCTTTCGAAAATACAAAACACCGTTAGAATAAATTTATTTACAAACAATAAAGTCGATGCTCAAATATAATTTCTTTTGTAAAGTAAGACAAAATGTACACAGATATAGAAATTTAAGTAGGTAAATACATAAAAATTATATGTATGCATTAGTTTTAAAGGACGTTGGGAAAACACGAAATTAATTTTCTCTAACATAAATTGAACTTTATTCGATGTGACCTACTTTTTTCTCTGGCTTTCAAATGAAGATGTTTGGTCCCTTTTTGAACGCTCGAAACATCAACGAGATTTTATACTTATATTCTTCTTGGTATTTGATTTAATCAATTTTATATATTTGAACGTAAATATTTTTGTTTGATACATAAAAAATACAATAGATGTTCACTTTTATTTAAAAACAAGCAAGGCATAAAAGTTTTGGTTCATAAAGGTTAAAAACTTTTCAACCCACCTTCGTATATAAAAATATTTTAAATATTTATTTATTTGATTGTTTCGTCTTACAATATGTGTATGCATGTTTGCAACATGCATTTAACGTATTTCGAAAGTAGGACATTCGTTTAATAGTTCTCTTAGATTTGCAAATATTCCTAACGAATAATAATTATTCTCCGTTCATCGGCTTTCGCTCGATGAACATTTATATTCGAGACTTGTATTGAAAATCGCTTTCACTGATTAGCGACATAAAATTGAGAAGCATTATCCGGCGCGAGGCAGTTTGAAATTTTAATTTTCTAGTTGAGAAATATACCATGTTCAATTATGTTTTGTAAAACGCGGTGCTTCTTTTTCCTATCGTTCCTATCTCAAATTTAAATATAGTACAAATCTAAATATATACTGTATTTTGAAATGTTTATTAAGAAGGGATCAAATGTAAAAAAAGTTACTAGATACACAGAAAGAATTGTAGTTAGAATTTAAATCTTGCAACAATTTGATTATAGCAAAAGACAATATAAACTATTTATTTTAATACAACTATACTTTTCCTAACGCTTACGTCAATCTACATATATATCTATGTATATCATGTAATACTTTGATTGTTAAAAATAACGCGAGCATATTATAGTTATAGATAAGTGTTCGAACAATAGTTTTGTGCATAAGAAAGTTAGACAAATTTGTAAATTAGTATAAATTTTTATTAATAAAATGAAGCAAGAGTGAATAAAATAGTTCAATTTAATAATAAGCTTATACATAAATAATCTATTAATGAGTAATCAACAAAATGTTCTGAAATTATTTCATAATATGGCTAAGCAATTAAATTGTGAATAAAACTTATAATTAAGTTGCATATAAATAAAATGATAAAGATAATATTCATTTAAACATATCGCACGCGTCAATTCGTCATGCACTAATTTTTATATGAAAAAATATCTACGAACATAACTGTAAAAACAAATGTCACATCACGTACGATGGTATACATGTATGAAAACTTTCTCTTTCTCTCTTTCTTTCTTTCTTTCTTCATTGTGCAAGCTGGCATATGTAATTGCTAAAGAGATTTCTTACTCCAAACAGGTTAGATTTTGCTAGGCTTCAAATATCAATATTATACGTGGGTATTTTTGCACATTTCCTTTTCTCATTTGAATCTTCTCAACTTATCGAATCTTAACAAAATTATTATGAAAAATGTTAATGATAAATATTACTTCGGTATAAGATTCCAATACTAGTTATTAATAGAAATCAAATAGTTCGAGAAATGATCTGGAATGATTTGTTTTATATTGATACAAAAATCATTAATTATTCAAATTTTAACTTGAGAAGGTTTATTTATTTCCAATTAAGGTAGGCATGACAATATATCGGTTTACAAACAATAGTGTTGAACTTTTAAAAGGTCTTCTTTTCATCGAGCATATGTTATAATGTTAATAATTTATTATCATTGTAATCATTTTTTTTCTTTATCCGCTTAAATCATTATTTTTCATAAAAATAAAGTTACGCTCTTTTTTATATTTTTTTTAATTTAAAATATTGCTATTTCCTGTAACTTTAAGAAAAAATTTGCATGTAAATTTAAGAAGTGCTTGTCATTTATTTAACAATAAAGCATAAAAATCTATCAGTAAGACGCAGTATTTTTTTCGTAACGTTCAAAACGATAAGAGCAGGTATTCAGGTCATACATAATTACCTCTTCATTTTGATGACAAAATGTAAATCTTGTAATAAGTTTGAAAATAATGTAAACAAGGAACACAGATAACTAAAAGAAAATATAATTTGTATTGTACAAGTACACCTATGCACTGTATAGAAATAATAATGTTGGAAAGACTTTCTACGATCGAAAAGGTGCAAAGTTTGTACGAGTGAAAGTAGAGATCTGAAAAGAGGAAATTAACTTGTCTTTATATCGCTTTTGTGTTGAGTTTCATACCAAGTTTTGAGTCATAAGAAAAAATTGATAATAGATCGAGTGATAGAATTAGGTCAATCACGCCAAAGATACCTATTTATTTCTTTTTTCTCATTAAAACAGTGATTTTTCTTATCCTTTTTTTCTTCACTGTACAACCTATATATTAAATCTTTTAATGTCATAGGCACTCTACTTCTTTCTATATAACCACCTGTACACACTTAAGAATGTTAATTTGGTGTTGAAATATTAAAATGAATATAATTGAATGTTTTCATGAAGACGATTTTTCAAATATCCTTAGTTCAACAAACTTTAGGAGAAAGTAACGACTAACAACGTCATTGGGTACACATTAATTATGTTTTAGCACTAATTCAAATAATGGATAGCTGATGTCCTTTTTACCAAAGTAAACATTATTTCGTACGTAAAACAATTGATTAAAGTATTGAATTTAACTACGATGTATAATTGCTACAAATGATGAAATAAATTGATCCTATTTAATAGCTACATATACTATATTTACATAATATATTTAAATTTAATAATATATACAATTGGAATTGAAAAAGTAATGAAGCAAACGAAAATCCGTGCATTAAGAAAAATGGTAATTATTAAACTTAACAGATGATTACTTACGAAAAGATATATTGTATACACATTTTAGAAAAGGGAGAGATTAAGACCTGTTTCTTACGCTCACCCCTTATGACTTACCCGATTCTGAACAGATGCGCGAGAATCGATCCCAAGGGAGGATTTCTGCGTGTCAAAGGAGTGTGCTCATTGTTAAACTAACGAAAGAAAGAAAGAGAAAAAAATACTGACCTTGAGTTTATCATAGGTCGTGTCAAGCTCAAGCCGATGAACGAAAGGATTGAGGAGATCAGCACTGAGGGATGCAGCGTCCACCTCTTCGTGTCTTTTCCCTATCCTCCCATTAATTTCCTCCATTTTCTTTTTCCTCGTGAATTTTACTTATACTGAATATTAAGCTAAAACGTTCTCAACGGTTCGTTTATTCGTCTTCCACCGGTCCTCGATAATTTCTGACACGATCAAGGGAAATAACGACGCGTCACTCTTCGTCACCGACGATTATTCTTCTTAACAGAGAAACAGACTGACAATGAGAAGTAACGCTTGTTTCTCGTAGGGAAGTGGGGGAAGGTCAAAAAAAGATATAAATGGATAAAGAGGGATAAAGATAGAAAGAAAGAAAAAGAGAGGAACAAAGAGAAGGGAAGAAATATAGATATACAGAAAAGAGAGAACGAAAAGTCGATGGTCAGTTACGAAGTAACACCGTCACACGCGTGTAGGGGTTGTCAGTTCACGACGTACTGTGCCTCGCCGCCCGTTTAATATCGTAAAAACGAATGACCAATCGCCGTGCACGTTTCCTTGTCCGACCACCACCGAGCTCTGACGAGTATTCTCGAATCATTAAATATGCGCGCGCATATCGGTCTAGAGAAATGCTTTCGCCCGTTTTCGGTAGCTATCCCTTTGGAACGCGAAAATACACGAGCGATCTTCGGAACGCTATTTTTTTTCTTTTTTAACAATGAGGGTGAATTTACGCTATTTCCCGTCTGCGTTGTGCAACGGAAATATGAATAAGGCTTTGATGCTATTAGTCCGTGCAATTTCTTCTTTTTTTCGACGATTGTTTTACTTTGATATATATAGAGACAACATTTCTATTTTATTTTTCATTTATATATATATATATATATATTTTTTTTTTTAATGAAAATATAAAATTCGGTAAGTGAAGATCCCAATTATAATTAATTTTCTCAATGATCTCTCTTTGAATGATCCTTTATTGATATATATGAAGAAGTAAAAATAATTCATTTTTGATACCAATCGTTGTAAAATGGTGATGTATCTAATAGAATTTACGTTCGCATATATCTATGCACGTTAAAGATCAATAGTGCTTTCAAAGAGGAATCGTGCGCATCGTTCTTCTGAATTTATCCTTGTTATGTTGGTTTCGTGAATCAAAAATTACTAATTGAAATTACAAACGTGAAAATAGAATAAAATAAAAATTAACTCCTCCACTATAGTTATGAAATAGCACGAGATTATTTTTTTCAAATATTTAGATGAAATGTTGATAGTTTAAACGAATTTAAAGGAATTGAACTTTTCATGTAAATTGCTTAATTAAATACTATGTATCTCAACTACAATTATTTTGGATAATGTTAGTTATTTAGTATCATATCAGTTGTGTTATCAATTTTTACCGCATTTAAAAATGCTTACATGTAAAAGTTTATCTATAGAGATTTTGAATATACTTTTTTATTTTCTACTATTTTTTCATTTATAATTTAATGATATTGATTATTGGAATTTATTGTTGTTAGATTATTTTGATAAATAATTATGTAGAATAAAAGAACTTGTCTTCACGTTATTTTAATAAAATGTATATTTTATTATCTTAACATATATATGCACGGGAATATATATGATCGTTTAAATACCGTTACGTATTAAAATTTTGTCCTTGTCGAAAATGAATGTGAAATGTGTAGTTATTTTGTTTGTTTCGAATGAAAGAAATCGCATTAAATCATATTATTTAGCTTACCTAATTGAACATTTAAAATTGTCTCGATAATTTCGATATTACAATTTTTTATGAAAAATTTGGAATAATCGGAGTATGTCTATTATCGACATAAAGATTTATCCGTGATTAATAATATTCATGTTAAATTCGTTAGATTGCGATTACTCAATATGTTCCAACAATTGGAAATGATGTAATCTGTGAATTTTCGTACGTTAGCTGGCTCGTTAAAAACGTCTTAATTATTACGACTTAGAACTAGTATGCACTATACACTTTAATGATACATTGTTCGAAGATGATGCGCTTTCTGTATTTAATACTAAATATAATTGCATATAATGAAATCATTCATTTAATCCTTACGATAATTATATCTTTCAAAAAGAATCAAACAAAAAATCATCATATTTAATATAGATAAATAAAGAAATTCTTTTTTAAGAATACAATTGCACATATACCGTTTCGTCTGTAGTTTCTTGTCTCATTCGCAGATGGTATAGTCAGTGATTACTCAACTAACAATCGATATATGTATGCAGTGTATAATTTTGTTCATTTAACATTAAAAAAAAAAATAAAATTTCATATCGAATAAATCAAAGTTTTTTATAAATAAAATGTAAGTTGCGTAAGATGTTCTATTTTTATTTGTACAAAATATGAATATAAATGATAAAAGTAAATTTCCCACAAGCATCCTATACAAGAAATCAATTTGAACTACAGGCTCCATCAGTATTGAGCGGTTAGTGAAGTAGTCGACTTAACCTATAAAAACATTATGGCGAAAGAATTGCATATGAGTCTAATAAATTACTTTTTGCATCTGAAAGAATTAGACGAAAAATGGCTGGAATTATTCAAAACTGCGGAACGACCGTTGCAAGCTTTAAAAAATCAATGCGAACAATTACGCCTTGTTTCGAGGTAAATTTTCATCATTTATTCTTTCACATTATCAGATTTAGGAAAATATTTGACGATAATTCTCAAGTAAAAATTCACATGGAGTTAATTGAATAATATCTTTAAAGATGTCGCTTTTTTACAGCAAAGATGTCGATAATGAAGGAATTTGTATGATCGATTACGCGCGAGAGAAACTTATTTATAAAATTTTCATGGGTATAGAAAATGAGATTTCACTTTTATTAGATTTATTGAAGTCTTTTAAAAATACTTTTCAGGTAGTCATTTCAAAAATTTGGTAAACATTCTTTAAAATAGATTAATTTATCGACGAACAATCGAATGTTGCGAATTATTTGATAAATATGCAATATATTTCGTATTATTTCAGGATTTAAAAAATCGATTAAACAATTTGGAAAAATTTCGGAGTAATGTTTCGTTAAGTGATGAAGATATGAAAGATATCGTAAATGGAACACCTAATCGGCCAAAATTAAATTTACTTTTAGAATGGGCTATCGATGGTTTTCAATATTATCACGAATTGTATCCTTTAAAATAATATTATTAAAATGATTTTATTTTCAGAGTTATAGTTTAGAGTAATTTATATCATATAAACAATACTTCATAAGTAATGATTTTTATTTTATACTAATCATCTTATTATAATTTCTTATCTACGAAGTATAGATTTCAACGTGTTGAGAATAGTATAAAAAATATGGATTATAGAATTGAAGAATCAGTTAATATATTTGCCAATTCCTTTGTAGAAAATCGATATAAACGAAATAAATTCAATAGTAAGATTTTCTATATAATTTCATCTAATAATCTAACGTATTATATTATAAGACTTATCTATGGATTGTTTCAGGGATACTAGCATTTACTCAATTCTTAATTATAGAAAAGGTTTAATAAAATCTTTTAAACAGTTTGTACTTTTTTATTATATTCATTTTTCATTCCTATTTATATATATCCTATAAAGATTTTAGGAGATAATCGAAATTACCAAAAATGGCGCCATGAATTTGGTAAATGTTCAAATTATTTCCCAAATTCGTCTTTAAGATCGATTGTCCTAACGAACTATAATTTTCAAATAAAATTTATGTTAAAGTATAAATTAGATTTTTAACACATTTGTTACTGGTGTTATTGATTTTAATTTTAACTAAAAATAATGAATAGATTTTATGTGTCTATATTATAGTACTTAAAATATTTAATATACCAATGTACTCAAATATACGTCATAATGACTTTAACGACTTAAAAAAGACAAGCCGTTTTGTGATCTTTTAAAGTATTAAATTCAGTTTCTATGTTTTCGAGTTGCAGAATATCATCATTTTTTAGAACTGTGACAATAAGACTAAAAAAGGGTGTTGAGCTTTCTAATGATCAACCAATCAGCTTACGGTTACGAAATACACATATTTTAGATCGGAGTGTTTTGCGAAAGCGTCGGGGCGCCGGCGCCTGCTATTGATTCCGGTTTATATCGTGATTTCAAAAGTTACCATCGTGGTAGAGGGTGCCACAGTAGCCAACTCTTCCTCGTACTCAAAGGAGACCCTCGCGCTTTTCTTCGTTTCACCCTTACAGGTCAGTGGTGAACTTGCGACGATAGTTTTCGTCGGAATACCAATTCATTTTTTTTTTATATTAATCATTTGTGTTTGCAACATGAGAGTATGTTATTATATCAAATATTTTAATTAATATTTTAATCGTTATAATGGAAACACTATTTTATAGAGGCATTCGCGAACAAATATATAATTTTTTTAAATGGGTAGCATTGTAGATATTACAAATGATAAAAATTCATTGAATACCGAAACTATATGGTCATTTTTGAGAAATTTGCTTATTGTCTCCAATGTAAATGACGTCAGTGGTGTACTGATAAAAGCTTGTATCACCTGTAAAGGATTGGCGCCTCGGAAATTATAGGTATACTATCGATAATTTATTGTTTCTAAAACATATCACATAAATACCTGTTCGTGATAAGAATAATAATTGTACAACCTAGTTTTCCTACTAGATAAATAATTATTTGCAATCTTTCAAATTTTAAGTAAAAAATTTGCCTTTTTCTCAGACGATTTTCTACATATGGTGCGAAATATCTACATATGTTATTTATAAGAAGATAATAATTTTTATAAATGTTTCTATTAATTAAACGTTTTTCTTCTAATCTTTCTTTCTAATCTTCTGATTAATTTTTATGATTTTTTGTGATATTTTATATATACATATACACCTATCCCTCGATTTACACGGAAGATCAATTCCTCAAAATACCGTGTTAATTGAAATCGGTTTTTTTTTATATATAAATCGTGTACATCGAAAATACACTAAAATATGCATTATTTTTTAAATTAAAAATTTGATCTTTGAATCATTAATGTCTTTTTTCTATTTTCAACTTCAATATCTCTTATGTATGAAGCTGTGCTTATGTTCGTACAAGTTCCAGCTGCTACACTTTTCCTAACAAAGTATTAATTATTTCTTACAGTTTTTATTGTGGCTTCATTAATAAAATATAATTTAGTAACTTTTATTACTTTTTTCGTTATGTTTACGTAGACTTAAAATTTGAATTTTGGTTTCTAAATATATTACTTTTCTTTTCACTTGTTTTTTTTTTGTAATTTCTCTCGATGTGATATAGTCTATAAAATTTCAAATTAATTATAGAAATGCTACAAAAACTATAATTGTTTATCACTAACTGATAAATATACACAATTAAAAAATTCAGTAAGAAAAAGCATATCGATATATATCTTTCTTCTGCTAAAGATCTACTGAGAGATTTATTGTGCAAATTTATATGAATAGTTTTCGTGTGTATACAAAAAAGAGAAATTTCTTTTTTTAGAATTAATGCCAATATTATTAATTAAATGGATTTAAGAATAGACTGTGAAAATATGTGTACAATAAAAATGTTTATTTTTAACAATGTTATTTTTTAAATTCGTTATTTTAAAAATAGTATGAATAAGGTATCGTGTAAATAGAGTTATAGGTTTATATACATATGTAAAAATTTTATAATTTAATAGAGCTACAATTTAATCGTAAAATATTATTTCGATTTTTTTCTAGTGAACAATGTAATAATTTTTCTTTGAGACTATTATATAAAAGAATCTGTCAATAATTTTTTTGTGAGTAAGATATATAAGTATATAATATGTAACATATGAATATATAAGGATCTATATGATTCATGTATTTTCTTTGCTTGGTTATAATACATATACATATATATTTAACCATGTGGGATATATGTTATTAATCTTTCGTGTTTGTCGCATGACACTTCGTTCTATAATGTATATGTTACGAATAAAATTAATGACGTAATTTCGCATTTTATATCATTTTTAATATTCAAATTAATGTAGAGTCGCATATAATTATCTGCTAAACATATCCAAATTGCCGACGATCAAAGGGAAAGTTTATGAGAAAGATATCCAATTTTATTAGTACATTAATAAAAAGCTTGTGTAATTTGTAAAAATTTAATTAAAATTTCCGCGTAAAAAACCTTAGCGATGTGATCGTAAACTTTCAATGTATAGTTGTACAGTCTAAGAAATAATAAAGAATAATAGAGTAAAACTTTTATATAGTTTTCAATGGATCGAGATATATAAATTAAATTTTTTCATGGTAGGATGGAGTCCGTAGGTACGTGTGGAATATTAGTTCGATCCTCGTAATATAATAACGATCAAAGGATAACTGGACCTGGCAAAAAAAAATAAAAAAGACTGAAAAGAAAAAACGAAATAAAATGGCAAACACGGCACATCTAGTTCGTCGTCAAAGTTCTCGGGATTTAAAACCACAAAAGAATGTCGATAAACTGGAAATGAAAGAGATGAGAGGTAGATTAGTTGTGGACAATCGTAAAAATATTACCAGTGTCAATTACGGAGCTACGAACGCAGCCTTTGATGATTCCAGTCCAAATAAAAAAGTATATTGTACTTTTATTATATTCTTCTTTTAAAAACCTTTTTATTGTATTTAATTAATTTTGTAGTGTATATGTTTTGCTTTTTTTAAGGTCACTTTATTTATGTTCATTAATTCCTATATTTATTGCAGAGTAAGCCGGTGAACGAAGGTGGGGGTAGTAAATTAGGCAGTAACGAGGGTAAAGGAATTTTTCGACCAGAAGCTGGCGAGGATGAACGTGAAAATTGGGATAGCAAGCTCACGTTTCTTTTGGCTACTGTCGGTTATGCCGTTGGTCTCGGAAATGTATGGAGATTTCCTTATTTGGCACAAAAAAATGGCGGTGGTACGTTTACTAAATTATACATAATTTTATATTATTATTATTAAACTATATTAGTTCAAACGGAAGATGTAAATATTATATATAGGCGTAAGTTTATAACTATATCATTTACATCTATCTCTTTTATTTCGGAGAATATCTTATACAACGAGGACAAGTGTTTCAATTAACGATGATGTAGGTAATATCGAGAGGCATAGATATATATTTTGTATGAATATTTATTACAAAAAATTGAACTGTAGTTAATGGTATATTAAATGTTCGATGATTATAATATGTACATTAATCGGTCTATTTTATTACAGGAGCATTTCTGATACCCTACTTCGTTATGCTAGCTATCGAGGGTATTCCAATATTTTACCTTGAATTGGCTATTGGCCAAAGATTAAGAAAAGGAGCCATCGGTGTTTGGAATCAGGTGATTTTAAAACATAATATTGAAATATTTACACGGTCAGTCAACAGGTGTCAAAACAAATTCGACTTATATGGTAATAATTTATATGTAATTCTGTTGTTGTTATATAGGTTTCACCATATATGGCTGGCATCGGAGTTAGTAGTGCTGTCGTTTCTTTTAATGTAGCCCTTTATTACAATACTATTATCGCTTGGTGCCTCTTTTATTTTGTCCAGGTGAGCCATGAAGTTATTTAGCATTTTGCGTGGACTTTTAAATCAATACAAGATCGTCTTTTTTTAAGAGTTTTCAATCTCAACTACCTTGGGCCGAATGTCCGAATAAATATTTTCAAAATGGATCTTATGCGCCGGAGCCAGAGTGCTTGGTAAGTATCATTTGTCTTTATCGGAGAAATCACAGGTTTCGTAGAAATCTGTGGATGTTATTTTTATAAGAATGTGAAAAATAGATTTTAATTTATGTCAATCTATAGCAAAGTAGCCCAACTCAATATTTTTGGTATCGGACGACTCTGATGATATCTAAAGATATTAATACACCGGAAGTATTTAATTGGAAGATTGCATTGGCTCTAATTATCGCTTGGATATTGGTTTACATGTGTATGATCAAGGGAATTGCATCTTCAGGCAAGGTATTTGATTTTAATTTTATAATTTGAGGGCGATAATGGCCACAGGCGCATTTGGGGGGAGGGCTCTTTTTTTGTTACTAAAAAAAAGAAGGAAAGCCAATATTTTTTCTGGAAAGGGGGCGATAGGATAAAAAAGTTTAAGAATTACTGATTTATATAAATTATAAGATAAAATTGTATTATTTCTATATTTATTACTTTTAACAGGTCGTTTACGTTACCGCTACCTTTCCATATATCGTATTAATTATCTTCTTCTTTCGAGGAGTCACTTTACCGGGAATGTCAGATGGATTACGGCATCTCTTTACACCGAAGGTACATTTAACGATTATTTGAATAATATCGACAATTTTCAAGATAATAAATTGAAATTTGATCTGCCATTGCCAGTGGTGGACTCTTACAGACCCAGTAGTATGGTTGGAAGCTGGTACTCAAATATTCTTTTCTCTTGGCTTGGCATTTGGAGGTTTAATAGCCTTTTCCTCCTACAATCCAGTTAACAATAATTGTTATCGCGATGCGATAATGGTCAGCTTTACAAATTGCTTTACCTCTATGTTTGCTGGGATAGTTGTTTTCTCCATTATAGGTAAACATTCAAGAAAACATGATGAATAATCAATAGATATTTTAAAACTATTATAATAACAGGATTTAAGGCCACTATGGTTTACGAAGAATGTTTGGCAGAACGAAATTTGATGTTAATAAATATTTTCGGTGCCGACGACAAAATACCTGATTTTATTCCTGATGCAAATACTTTACTTAATATCACGTCTGGCAATGGTTCTTTGGACAATTTAGTAATGCCAAAATTACCCGTATGCGATTTAGAAAAAGAATTAGATAATGTGAGTATTATATTTATCTAATTCATATTTTTTATTTATTGTGTATGCATCTACAGATTAGGGCAATAATTCTGTCCACCTTGAATATCTACTTGTTAACAATCGAATTAAAAATTTTCAGAGTGCAAAAGTTATACTAATGCGAGGTGGTGGGGGGTGGGGATCTAATAGTTGAAAGAATTTTTTCTCACGGTCATTTTTTTACGAGATTTCAAATGGTTTTTAAATGGATTTTAGTGGATTTTAAATGAAACTATATATATTTTTGTGATATTTTTATAGAGTGTGAAAAAACGATTAAAAATTATCTGCATGACCATATTTTTTAGATCATTTATTCTAGAGATATTTACATTTTAATATTACTCTATTCACCTTGAATATCTCTGTTATTTGTAATAATATGAAAAAATATATGATATAGAATTTGCATAGCATAGAGGGGGCTAAAATAATAGGTTATCTCATTTAAAAAAATGATAATGACTTTGAAATCTTCTTTACACCTCTATCTACGTAAAAGAAATAGGCATCATAATATATCCCCCCTCTATTTCATACAAGTTCTGTACTAAATATTTTTTTATATTATTACAAATAACAGAGATTTTCAAAGTGAACTGAGTTATTATCGCATCCTGTATATGTTATATTTATTTCACAGTCTGCATCAGGTACTGGTTTAGCATTCATCATTTTCACTGAGGCGATTAATCAATTTCCTGGTGCTCAATTTTGGTCTATCTTATTTTTTTTGATGTTATTTACGTTGGGTATCGATTCCCAGTTTGGTACTCTCGAAGGCGTTGTCACAAGCATTGTTGACATGAAGCTTTTTCCCAATTTACGGAAAGAAATTTTAACAGGTTTGTTATATGATTAAAAATAAAATAAAATAAAATAAGAGGGAAGATATTATTTTTTATTGAATACTATTATTAAGTAATTAAATCTTTTCATTTTTTGTATTAGGTGGAATTTGTTTGGTATGTTGTGTCATTTCAATGGCTTTCGCTCATGGTGCTGGCAGTTACGTCTTTGTGCTTTTTGACAATTTCAGTGGAAATTTTCCATTATTGATTATCGCATTTTTCGAATGTATTGGAGTATCTTATGTATATGGATTGAAGAGGTATATTAATCAGCTATTTTTTATTCAGTTGTTTGTTATAATAATGATAATAGTAAAGATGATTCGTCATAGGTTTGCCGATGATATAGAATTAATGACGGGTAATCGTCCAGGACTTTATTGGTTGATTTGTTGGAAATATCTTAGTCCTTTGGCGATGTTAAGTATTTTGATTGCTTCATTCATTGAAATTATTGTGGAAGGAAGCGGATATCCTGCATGGGTTTCAAACTTGGGTACAACGGAGAGACACGAATGGCCAGTATGGGCTCTCATCCTTATTGGTATTCTTATTCTTGCATCTGTTCTTTGGATACCTGTAGTTGCCATTTGCAGGTACTGTTTAATATCTATGATATAAGGTATCCCAAAAGTCGTTTTATCGAAAGAAAAAATATAACACAAATAATTATTAATAAAATTTATAAATAAAAATCTTTCGTTGTTCTTTTTAAGATATTAATCTTCAGTTACAATGTTGTTAACAAAGTATAAAATGCTATTCCAAATATCAGTAAAAAAATAATTTATAATTTTTTAGTACATTTAAACGACTTTTAGAACGCCTCGTAAATCTCATTATCAGTTAATTATTTTATAAAACTTTATTGATTATTATTTTATTTTATTTGTATGTTAGATATTTTGGTATTTTCATCATTGATGACAATGAAAAAGCCTGGTTCCCTGCAGCAGATCTAAAAGAATTTCACGGAATCGTACCCCATGAAGTTACTGCCGCTGAAACACTATTGTTCTGCATAAGAAGTGATGGTACAGAAGGATTATGTTGTCCGACAGGTGGTCCTAGCGATGATGACGAGGATCTCACCTAGGAAAGGTCTTACTTATTTATTTCATATTAAATACGTGTTTGATTGCTTTTTAACTCGAGAAACAGTTGCTTCTGCTAACAAAAATAATTAATGTTATTAATATTTTTGTTTAATCGATTTCATTACGATTTCAAAGTATTTTTTAATTACTATCATTACTAATTATATTTAATTGTCAAATTTATCGAGTCAATTAATCTGAAAATAATAGGAGGTATTGCATTTCGTGAGTAATAATACTATACGAATGCTTTTATGAAATTTTATTATTATTGTTTCTCATAATTTTAAACAACATTATTAAAGTCCTCAAGTGTGTCAATATTAGTCAAGAGAGAAAAAAAGGAAACCCGTTCAAAGTTTTGGAAATTTACAAAAATTAGATATTAGGTAAGGAAACATACATTACTAATATTATTAGTAGCAAAAAATGGGTATGAATCGTTATTTTGCTTTATCCGTTAAACAAATATGTTTAATAATAAATGAATATTATATAATGGATTAATAATAACGGATAAATGAAAGGAAATTCGAATTTCATGAGAGAATATTATCGCGACTTTATTTTTCGTACGTCGAATGTATTGCTATTATGCTTAGCATTGTCTTCGACGTGTAAATTTCTATTTACATATTATGAAAGGAACGTATTATATCGAAATGCGATGCAATTTACAAGTTTTTAAAATATCTTACTATCTTTTTCTCGTGCGTATTATTATTATTTATACCAGATAATATTTGTCAATGATATACGATTTTATATTCTAAATTATTGATAAAAAATTATTATTGTAATATTTTTGTGTATTCTATCTATAAAAAAAATTGAAAAATATAAATTGAAAGCTTTTAAATACTACTATTGCTTTACATTAAAGTAAACGTATTAAAATTAAAAAGCATCGTATTCCGAAAACGGATATTTGAGATTGATCGTAAATACAAATGCTAGTGGAAAGATCATAAACATATTAGCATGTAATAATGGTATGTCGTTTATAGAGAACCTGTTATATATTTAGATATATTCACAAAAGTTATTCCGGAAATTTGTGGTATATTGACAATAAATATCAGCAATTGCAATTAATGTGAGATTTAAGATTAGAGTAGGAGCCGTCCATTTAATAAGTTAGTAAGAGACGTCTCCCAACTTTTCATTCTTCATTTTGATGTTTTCCTAAAACTTTAAACAATGCTACTTATAATTTTAGCCGATTCTTTATTCTGCCTATCCTGACTATTTCTAATAAATTTTTATACAAGGTTCTATCGATAATATTTAACGTTATATTAAAACAAATCTGATTTTAATAGATATATAAAAGAAGTTTTATGATAGAAAATTACGTTCTTTTATTATAGTAAATATTTGTTTTACTTGAAGAAGCGGAAATCAAAAGGTACAAATTACTGTCGTTTACTTTTCAAACGATGGCTAGAAATATCTACGTTCTTTAATGATCAAGGTATGTGTTTCATCTGTTTAATTTACAATATGACTCAAACGATAAGACAAAGTTTCATTAATAATATGTCTGGATGGCAGGAAGAATTGATCGGCAGAATTGGTAGCTTTATCACATTGAAAGTATGTCAATAGTGATAGAAATGAAAATGGAAACAACTGGCATATCGTAATGGCACATTTACTATGTGTCCAATGTACCTATAATCAAATTTATTCATGATTTTAATGTAATTCGTCAGTCGTAATTCTAAGACTTAAAGACAATACAAAATGATATAATGCCTCGATGAGGGATTTATGATGACAATAACAAAATTTAATCGTAATTATTGATGGAGATGTGACGACAATGTATTAACGTATCATGATATTTACGTCAAAATAATTTAGAGGGTAGTTTCGTTAGATATGTTGTAATATTATTTTTAATACAATATTAGAAATGTTGAAATATGAAGACTGTTCCGATTGAGATTATATTTAGAAAAAATTAAAAGAAACAAATATAGGAATTGTTTTTTTTCTTAATCAAAATAACTTATTGAGATAATTTACTTTAGAATGTTTTTATTTATTACAAATAGAAGAGAAAGCTACAGAAGAAACCTAGTAAAGTAATTAGTTAACAAATACACGTACAATATTTTCCAGACAATAGAAGAAAATGAGTAGAGATTGTAATCACTCGACATAGGCTCATAACTAATAATTAATTTAGGTTAATTATATTTATTTTGTTCTTCGTAGAATGTTTTTTCACATAGCTCATATTTACTTTATTAATACTAAGGTGCTAAACTATAATATAAGGACGATTAAATTAAAAATCGATAACGACAATTCTATGTATACACATACAGTAACGTTTACTTGTTAAGAAATCTATAAGAAGCTGTCGATTGCTTTGACAATAATTCCGTTGCCTTGAATGGTATAGCGATTTACAAATACTTATGCTGGGTTTATTCTTGTTAATATAATGTATATAATTATTGATATTGTCTATAAGAATTTTATCGACGATAAGGTATCTGTATACTGACACACGAATGCGTTTAACAAAAAAAGAATTAATTCCCTGAGATTCGAATCATGACAAACCTATATATTTATATTGGATTATTTCGTAATAATTCGTTAAAAGATTTATTCGATAAATTCATTAGATTTGAGGAAATAATAGCAATGATATATTTATATTAAACGTACAAATATTATAGACAATAATATTTTAGATCTCATATCGTTTGAATTTCTCATATCAGTAATAGTAGGAAATAAAAGTTATGGAGAAATCGGCATTAATAAATAAAAATGAATACGTATCATGAAATCATATCATGTTTTACGAATGAAAAATATAAACAAGAATTTGATTAAATTTACTTAAATTAAATTTAATTTAATTTAATTGAGGTAATTAATTTAATAAATTACAATATATTAATTTTTTTTTAAATATATATATATATATATATATATATATATATATATATATATATATGTATATATATACAGTGACTCAAACAATTGATCAAATGTTCTCACAGTTTTTAAATTGTTACATAGCTTTCGTAATTCACATAGTACAGAAATAATTTAAATATGTTACACATTATACATAACTTTTGTTATTTATATAGTACAGAAATAATAATTTAAATATGTTGCATATTTTAAGCAAAATTAAAGAAAATTAACAAATTCGGGATTTGATTAATTTTTTGTGTCTGGGAAAAACAAAATTTTAGTACTTTGTATACCCTCTTTTAGCTTTTAATACGGCTTTTATGCGTCTTGGCATGCTATATACTAAATTTTTGTATTCTTCAGGCTTAATTTTTTTCAAAGCGACTTTTACTTTTGACCACAATTCAATAATACAGCTCGAATTATGATCGAAATTGACAACTGCTCTTTTCAGTAAACCTCATAGGTGTTCTAGTGGGTTCAGATCGGGAGACAATGGGGGAAGTTTAATATATATATATGCTTTCAATTATTGATTTACAACTATATTTTGAAAAAAGCAACATATTTCAATAATGTATCCGCGCGTGTATCTATAAAATTTCAATTAAACGTGAAATTAAGCATAATATAAAGTGACTCTAATTAGTTTATTATGCTACGAAGCATTTATATCATAATAATTAATATCGTGTAATTGAAGTTTTATTATTGATATATTATACGAGATACGATTAAGATGTAGTTTGTGCAATAATTAATAGAATATAAAAGCGAATAGTAGTTATTGTTATGATTATATCATATAAATATAATAAATAAATAAAATAATATATACCTATATACACTGATGTATGTATGTATGTATATAGATATATATACATATTAACATATAAAATAATATTGGATATACGTAAAATTGTACATATATATTGTTGTCAGTTGAATGTTGAAATAAATGCCGTGCCGATAAGATAACTCTCTATCTTTTCAAATTATCAATAATGAATTAGAAAACTTCCTTATCAACTGATGGTTAGGTTTAGGGTTAATTCACAATATTGGTCGTTTAATTTCTCTTCTAGTTATTCTTAATCTTCTATGGATTAAATGAGTGAAAGCATCGTGTGAATAGTGTGGTTGGGGTTTTCTTAAGAGTTGTTTATATTTTTTGTGAACATTTAGAATTTAATATTATTTTATGAATTATTTATGTGTTAACTATTTAAAATTTCTATTATATTTTCAAACAAGCATGTATTCATACGATAAATATAATATACATTAATATTTCTTTCTCTGATTTTTAAAAATAAAATAGTATATTAAGTAATTTAAGTATACATTTTAAAGAAATACTTTTTTAATCTGATATTAAATAATTCACATTGGTTAAATTGTTTTTCTTTGTTTTTTAGTAATTGATCACATTTGTATTTATTTAATCAATAGTATTAAAAATTGTATAAATTAGTGATAGTCTGAAGATCATATGCTTAAATTATTCATACGTCGTTTATCTGCTGGTAAAATGACTTTATTCACTCAATGTTTAAATCCTATTACGGGTACTGCGACTTGGGAAGAAAAGGACCAAGATTATGACTATCACCAGGAAGTAGCTAGATCAGCATTTGCTGATATGTTGCACGATCATGAAAGAGTTAGTATTTTTAATATAAATAATACAATTTTTGTATAAGAAAATAAAAAAGTGATGTTTTTGATTATGTAGAATTATAAATATAATGTAGCACTTGAGGCTGCTATTAAAAAAACATCAAGCTGGAGAAGAAGCTAATGTACTTGATATTGGTACTGGTACTGGCTTATTATCTATGATGGCAGCAAAATGTGGAGCAGATAGTATAACAGCATGCGAGGTATTTTATTATGCTATATATAATATATATATATATATATGTATTTTAGTAGTCAGTTGTTTGGATACTTTCAAATTTTTTTTATTTTTGCATGTTTTTCATATAACTACTATTATAAAAATTCATCAGAACCCTCTAATTATAAATAATAAACTTTTGTAGCAATCAGTATTTTTTATAATATTGTATTATAGTACTTTAGAGAGGTGTTCAATTTTGTTTTTGATGTAATGTCTCAGTAAATTATTTACCTCTGCTACAGTTAAATATAAATGATACCGACCAAACTTTTATTTTTTTATTTTTAGGCTTTCAGTCCCATGGCTATGTGCGCTGTAACAATTATAAAAGAAAATGGTTTCGCAAACAAAATAAAATTGATACATAAACGTTCTACAGAAATGACAGTGGGTGAAGGTGGTGATATGGCTAAAAAAGCAAATATTTTGGTGACTGAAGTATTTGACACTGAACTTATCGGAGAAGGAGCATTATCTACATTTCGTCATGCTCATGAAACATTACTCGAAGTACTATTAACAATTTATTTTTAAACTGATAGATATTTGAATTACTTACATATATTTACAAATATTTTTTTTTATTAGAAAGGTAGTATAATAATACCAAATAGTGGTACTATGTGGGCACAAGTTGTTGAAAGCAAATCCGTTTCTGCATGGAATAGAATAGAATCAATCAGTGATACTAGGACTCAAAACACTTTAATAAATGCTCCATTATGCATAAAATCATGCTCCGGGGCAGCAGCTGTACATGACATTCAATTATCGCGTCTTCCTCGTGATGAATTCAAACCTTTAATATCACCACAACCTATTTTTAGGTGAGGATATATATACACATATATACTAGTATTATAAGATGTTTAAAAAAAAATATTTAAATTATTTATGTTTTAGATTTGATTGGTCTGGGACTACACCTCTGCAGTTTAATGAAAAAGTGTGTTTAAATATTTTACCAATTGATAGTGGTATTGCTCATGCTATATTTTTATGGTGGGATTTAGACATGGACACAGAAGGAAAGGTAATAATTAATGCTACCAAAGTAATATACATTTTTGATAATAGATATTTAATAGGTTATATTAAGCTGTGCACCTGTATGGGAACATCCTGAGACCAAAAATTCGAAACATAATAACATAAATCTTAATGAACTAGCTGATAATATTCCATGGAGAGATCACTGGATGCAGTCTATTTATTACCTTCCATCTGAAGTACAAATAAATGTTAATAATAAGTTTAATCTTGTTGGCTATCACGATGAATATTGTTTTTGGTTTGATATAAAAAATGATCCAATGTATGTTTTATTTTTTTATTGCATTGATTTCATTGTTTTGTTATATATCTAACATTTGAACTTTGTTTTAATTTTAGATTAGATATACCGAATTGCGATAGACCAGTATGTACTTGCATCACGCACATTGCTTACTGTAGAACACGCATAGGGCAATTGAATGATAAGGAACGGAATATTAAATACATAAAAGCATTATCTAAAAAGATTCATCCAAATTCTGTTTGTCTCTGTTTATCAGATGGATGCTTATTAGGCCTAGCTGCTGCACAACTAGGTGCTAAAAAAATATATGTATTAGAAACAAATATATTGTCTCGAAGAACTATTGAAATGTTTATAAAGACAAATAATCTTGAAGAAAAAGTAGAAATTGTAACAAAAGATGATTTGCCGCCAGTTATTAAAGTAGATTTAATTTTTGGTGAGCCATACTTTATTAGCTCCATCGTACCATGGGAAAATCTTCGATTTTGGTATCTTGCTTCACAATACTCAAGTATTCAAAGAATACCTATTGCAGCTACAATAAAAGCAGTTGCTGTGGAGTTTAGAGATTTATATAAAATTCGAGCACCTCTTGGAGTGTGCGAAGGTTTTGATTTATCTAGTTTTGACAAACTTGTTCAGGTAAGGCACTCTATATATGTAGAAGTTTAAAATATCTTATTCTTTTTTGTACAATTTTATATAGGAATCAAGTGATAAAAGTGATAGTCCTATAGATGCACAACCTCTGTGGGAATATCCAGCACGAGCTTTGACATTACCTTTTACTATAAATACATTTGACTTGTCTTCAAATGTTCATAATCATAAAAGTATTCAAATATCGGATAACGTTCCTATTTTGCAGTAAGACTTCTTTTAATTGATGCATATTTAAAATTATATTATTTCGGATGAATTTACGAATTATTTGTCGTATTTAGAAATGGATCATGCAATGGGGTTGCATTGTGGGTTGAGTGGCAATTAGATCCCGAGATAAGCATATCTTGTGGGCCCACTGAAGAAATAGTACCCGGTGAGAGAATATCATGGGATAGATTTACAAGACAAGGTGTGCATATCTTTCGAAATATTAAAGATGTTTCATGTACAGATAAACTGTCATGGTCCTTTAGTTTTGTACCGAAAAACGGAAGTATAGAGTTCAAATTTAAGGTAAATACACCAAAAAAAAATAAGAATGGTTAACACTGATAATGATTATCTTAATTGAAAATATTAAATAAAAATAAATATTATTTTATGCCATTTGCATACTTATTCGTTGTAGAAACTTATTTTACTAATTTACTTTATGCCTTACTTTACTAAGATTCTTCAGGTAACATACGTAATTGTTTAGCTAGACGTCTGCTTATAAGTTTAGGGTAAGTTTTCTGTTTCATTAAAAATTCTTTACTCTGATGAGTTACTGCTCCATTTTCGAGTTGAAATCTAAAATGCATATTCTGTAATCTTTTTGTAATACATTATAGTAAAGTACAATATATAATATAAAGGATATAGAGACTAATTAAACAAAGAAGTATTACTAACTTGCAGAGGTAATGTAAAGGCCCAAGCATAATATTTTTTAACTGTTGATTTCCTTCTAAAATTGAAAGTGCATATGCTCCTGTTTCAAGAGTCGATAAGCATCCTTCAGTTGGTTGTGTTCGTATCACATATTCGCTCACTGGTACGCCTACTAGTTTGTAGGCTCGAAGTAAATATAATGCAGGGCTTGCATGATATATAGCCTATGGTGTAAATTCTTTTTTGCATATTTGTCTTATTAACAATTTTACGCACATATTGTTAACTAATATTTATACCTTTGCCTGAGGCCAAGTACCATCCAATAAAATTAAATTATATGGTTTTTGACCATTTGTGCCTACGGGATCCAATTCATTCAAAGCTACAGCTCCAGGTGATGGATACAATAAAATTGTATTTTTGTCATTTAAAATTTCTGTTAAGCCTTCATGTTTCGGTGATGGGAATTTCTTTCCTCTGTAAATTGAAATATCAGTTTCTATTTGTGTTTTTAACTTTACAATTGTTACCTTACCGAAAAGTTAAGCACTTTCCATCCTCTAAACCAAGCGATAGCATAGGAGCTGTACGTAAACAACGTTTCACTTCTGCTGGATGCTGTAAAATGATGATCCTAGATTCAGGACACAGTCGCTGTTTTGGAAGACCAGGACACCAACATACTACTACCGGTCTTCTGTAGCAAGGAACATAATGGCACACTGAATTTCTTAACAACTTGCTAATTAGCTAAAGGATTTTTTTCTCAATGTCATGGTTGACAAATTTCAACATACATTAAATAATATACACATAACCTAAGAAAAAGATAATGTAATTAACTTTACAAATGCATAATGATAAAAAATGAAACAACCAAGATACAGACATAACCTAAAAGTAAACAAAATGACATACTTGCATTGTACACATTTATCTCTTGCTTTAGGAGGATCTGCGGATATTTTTGATAACTCCTCCCACGTTGTATCTTCGTTTGTCATGACAAAAATTTGTAAATTTTAACAGACAAGCTATTAATTGACAACTGCCTACGC
Source organism: Polistes dominula (assembly GCF_049000335.1). NCBI lineage: Eukaryota > Metazoa > Arthropoda > Insecta > Hymenoptera > Vespidae > Polistes > Polistes dominula. The sequence continues at coordinate 7,808,708 of NW_028301150.1, forward strand.
ATAATAATACGCATTAGACGAATACGAACTAGAGTGGTTACTGGAAGCTACTATTGCTAAGGATAGATATATCTCGAGATAACTTCGATATATTTATCGTTTCGGAAATATTTAAAAAGAAATCATTAGTTGGGTATTTTAATTATAAGTACAATTTTTCTAAATATCTATGAAAATGCAGTTTCAATAAAAATTACGAAGTGATCTTTTTTATAAAAGTTTTTTATTTTTAAATAAATGAACAAATGTTATTTTCTAGTTAAAGATGAATGAATTATCGATCACTGTGAATCATCATTACGAACAATGGATCTAATATTTCAGAAGGAGTATTATTTTTTTTTTCACTCGTGATAGGGGTAAAGATCGAGATGAAGAGAAGACGAAGGTGATAGCAAATAAATAAAGAAAAAACAAAGTAAAGTAAAGCAAGACAATCGGATAGTGAGGTGAAGAGGTATCGGAAAAAGAGCTACAGTGGCTACGTAGGAAAAAGAATACCAGTATTTTTAATGGGAAGCTGAAAGCGAGTTGAATAGAACGAGCTTTTGGGGTGGGTACCGACACTCAGTTTCTTTGATCAATAATGAAACTTTTCTCTGTCTCTCTCTTTCTCTCATTCTTTCCTATCTACCACCCTTTTGCCATCCACCCTCTTCTCTTATAGCCCTGCTTTTCTTTTCTCTTTCTATCTATCTGTTTTCTTTCTATTTTTCTTTCTTTCTTTCTTTGCTTCCATCGTTCTCTATCTTATCTTATACATTTTTAACCCTTATTTCAATCCCTCACGAGGACATGGTGAGGCTCTACGAGGGTTCAAAGCGAGAGCCAAGTTCTAACAAGCCTCAGGCTTCGTACCTCATGGCCCCTGGATGTCTCTTTTAAATAATCCATCGGACGATCCATTCGTACGAAAGTACCGTTTTTCTACGGAAGGTTTAATAGTCTTCAAACTACTAAAGTTGGCAGTCTCCTAGAGTGGTCTCAAAGAATTTCGAATCTTCGACTGCAAATATTCCGAAGTTCTATCAAAATTCTCATCTTTCATGAATTTTATTTTTTTTTGTATAAGATATGGTAAGACAACCAAAAGTAAGATACCTTAAATAATATACATTATCAAGATTTTTAAAGAATATAGTACTTTATGAAACTTACTTTGAATAATTTAAAATTATTCTTTTAAGATTGTTCAACCAGCATGAAAAATTCTGCTGATATTCGCTTCAGTTATTGAGATAATAGCTTTAGAAAAAGTTACGTCGACGATTCTCAAAAAATTTGTCCCTCGTTTTTAAAAGAAAAGTCCAGGTAATTTATAATTTATCTAGAATAATCTTTGAAATGGCAGATTTGTCATTATTCTTGCGTGGACACACTTTCTTGTGTCTGTTAAATATTCTGATATTTTAATGTTGAATTTCTTTACTTTATTTTTGTTCTTTCGTCTATTCAAGGAAGAAAAGTAAAAAAAGGAAGGGTTAAGAAAGAATTTAACATTTTTTTAATTTTTAGTGATCTGATCTACTATTGTCATAATACTCGTCTAACCAGAGACAAAATCCTTGCATAGATTTCTTATTCTTTCTCGTAGAGTTCTTCTTTCGTGTCTTTCGCTTCTTGACAAAGAAAGCGAAGTCGTTCTCTTTACTTGGGGATCGTAAAGTCAAGGAGATTCGAGAGTATAGGATATGGTGAGGAACGAGGGAATACGATTTATGAGAAAAAGAATAGAAAAAGAGATAGGGAACAAAAAGAGGGAGGAAAAAGAGGTTGGACCGCACAATAAAAAGCGCAGGCGGGAGGTCGAGGTGTACACGGAGAGAAATAGAGAGGAAGAGAAAGAGAGAGAGAGAAAGAGAGAGAGAGAGAGAGAGAGAGAGAGGTGCGGAATAATGCTTAACAAGCCGACATGAAAGGACGGCCGCCATGTTGAGTCAATACTTGAAAGTCTTTGCTCATTAAGAATATTTTACATCTGGCTCCTCCGGCAGCACTGTCGAGTCTCTAATTCCTCTTTCCTTTCTACCATTCGGTTCGTACCGAAGCTGAGCTCGCTTCGCTCATCTTCGAAGAGAGAAGCTTTCTTTTGCTTCCTCTTACTCTGTCCCCTTCGCCCTCACTCCCGCCTTCACGTTCGAGGTCTGTCCTCCTGGTGCCTGGTTGCATACCGGGGGTGGTTGGACCCTCGAAGATGGAAGTTATTTACGCGCTACTCGGAACACCCTCTACCATCGTGAACTCTCTCTCTCTCCCTTTGTGCCTACTTCTCTTTCTTCCTTACCCTTCGCACAATCCCTCTCATCGGTTGCCACCCCCTCTGTTGCCACTACCGCCGGCGGCCTTGGCTGGCCATCACGTCCGCCATTGCTTTCCTTTTCTGACCCCTTAAGAACGACGGAAAGAATTCCTTCGACTTCATCCACGAATCAACCCTCCGTCCGCACTTTGCAGTCTCTCTCTCTCTTTTTCTTTTTTCTTTTTCTCCTTTCCCTTTTTCTTCCTCCTATCGTTCTCCTACCATTGCGTAATCATCATTCCATTTCGTGGCGTTTTTCCTAATTCCTACCCAATTCCGCTTTTAGCATTTCAATTTATACCCGTGGACCGATCCGTCGGACGTGCCTATCCTCCGGTAACGATGGATTATTATCGAAGACGTACCGCTTCGAATGGAAATTTTCGTTGAAAGCGGGAAGAGGGGTGAAATTGTTCTTTTAGGCGTTCGACAGAAAAATCGGCATCGACCTCTTTTGTTGTTCTTTTAACTTTCTTTTTATGGATAATTATTTATTCGATCTCAAGATAGAAACATAATTGAATTTACTTACTTACATATAAACACATAAATGGTCAACAGACTTATTGAAGAATTTTGATATTCTTGTTTTTGTTATAATTTTGTTCGTTAGTCATAAACCGTTAGATCAATTCACAAAACGATAAATCCGTTGCTACCCCTTGTCGCGAACTGGGGTTTGGCTATAAAAATAAATCACATGTACACATCGGTATTACGTTTCTCGCGTTTCTCAATTGTATCAACTTTAACCCTTTCATTGTTTCGCTTTTTTTCGTATCGATTCTTTCTTAGTATTTCACCAGCTTCGTTCGCGGACCCTTTCTCGCGCGTTTCGTGTTAGGAACGGGCGAGGAGATTCGAAGTTTGTCCGTGCGAACAATCGCTTGCACGAATGGCATGTTAGCGTACATAATAAGCTGTACAGAAAGCGAGCAAACGAGAATGAGAGAGAGAGAGAGAGAGAGAGACAGAATGAAACAAAAACTGGTCTCGTGAGGTAAAACAATAGGGGGTTCCTTCGGAAGGGCAGACAGAGAGAAAGAGAGAGAGGAACACCGTACAATCCCGTAGAGTCGCAGAGCCATGGCACGACGTGTGTGAAATTCAAGAACCTGTAGCGCGAAGAAGAACAAAACGTTGCTGCCAGCTGCGCGGTGCATACATTATTAGTGTGTCGTTTTGTCCTTTTTTATCGACATTCTTACTGGAAAAAGAAAGAGAAAGAGTGAGAAAGAAAGTAAGAGAAAGAGAGAGGGCCAAAGATCATAATTCCAACGAGACGGTGCAACGCGTTAATATACCGATTCTCTTCCTTCTTCTCGGCAGTCTCTTTAGCCTACATTTTCTTTGGTACTTTTTATTTCCTATCCTTTCTCATTCTTCTCTCTCTTCTTCCCCATCGACCGAGAAACAGGTTCCTCTTTATTCGGCCCGCTTATTATGCAACTTATTGTTTTCGCCGAGACACAAGGGTCTCCGAGTGGTCCTGAATCAGGCGAAAAAAAACGAGTCTTTGAGTGACTCGTTCCACGGCTCTGGGTTCTCATACTTTCATCTTACATACTAAATTATCATAGTGTTAGATTTTTGTCACTTTGACGGACCGCTTTTTTTTAACCGGTAGATGACATTGTAATATTTGGATTAGAAAGGATCCTTTACAGAGAATGTATATATATAGAATAGTTGGTAAAAGGTTCTGTATTGTATAGACTAGAAGATCATATTCCATGCAGGATGTCTTCTTTGATATTTTTTATTTTTTTTGAATACTTCTTCGACGATATTCCCATAGACCGATTAAAATAACAATTGTGACATTTTTTTTCCTAATTTCTTTATAAACGATTAATAATCATGTAATATGGTTCTTGGTACATTGCTAAAACTATGCAGCACCAATAAGCGGCAGATGTCCAGAAGCAAACGAAAAAGATTTTCTTTTCATTTTTACTTTTTCTTTTTTTTTTAGTAAGAACTCCCGTGGACCCGTCCAGGTGTCCATTGTGGGTCCGAGTTACGATTCTCAACCCTTAATCCTTAACCCTTTGGCTGCACGCATCCGTTTGCAGACGCCCATTTACCGATTCTGAAACAATACCGACCGGACCGCACCCCGGATGCGCACGTTTATTAAGTAATGTCCCCCTTTGCTTTTCATTTCGCAGCTGGCCGAGCAAAAAAAGCACTGTTGCTTTTGTCTATCGTTTCTCGCAGTCCAACGATGCTTTCCTAACGACTTCTAGCGATCATTATGTCATAAGATCGAATGTCCGCTATGCTTAACGTTGAGATGTCCTTTTCAAGATCCGACCGATTATTATATTTTTTACACACGACCATTAAATCGCATTAATTTATTTGTTTCTTGTAACCTTAAATTGCAATTCAATTTTTTATTTAAAAAATTTTATATCCTTTCTTGTTATAATTTTGATTGCTCATCATATTGTTACCTTGGATCAGTTCACAAGATTATGATTTTAAACGTTAAATTGTAATAATATACTATGAAGTCTATATAGCTAACAATAAGATAAACTTTAGAACATAGTAATTGTAAATCTTTTTTCTTCTTTTGATTTTTCTTTTTACAATCCCTCTCATCGAGTTTTTTTATTATTTATTTTTTATCTTTTATTCTTTATTAATTTAAAAATTCATAAAAACAAAATGAGTTTAATAATAATGCATACGTTAATTAATTAAATACGAACGTTATACCAAGCAGTTATATCTAAGAATGGAAAGTTCATAATAATGATCACAATAATCATTCTTGCAAGTATATTTCCATTGATTTGGAATAAATGATCTTTTTTTCTTCATAGTCATCTTTTGTATTTTCATTTATATCTCAAGTATAATGCATCATGTTCTGAAATTCTTGTGTAAAATCGATTTCTTGAACTGTTGATAGTATTCAAATAACGTACTTCGTACTATTCAAAGACGAGTAGTAAGGGGTTAAGCGAAACCTGACCAGATCTGTGGCTCACCCCACTACGTGGCCGGCAAAAGGGTGGCCCTTGGCACTAGAACCCGTCCTTCGTTCATGCAAAATGCAAGAGGCCAGTTTCTAAACGGCCGGCCATCAAATATCCACGCCGTTACTATTTCCAAATAAAAATTCTTTCGCGAGCTGTTCGAATAATTTTTGTTTTCTTGTCACGTTAGATTTGATTTAACGTATTTTTTATACTTGAAGTGACGATACGCTAAAAATATTGAACGTGATCGATGTGATAGAATCACGAACGATGTTTTTATATTTAGATCGAAACATTTTACAAACCAATTGTAATCGAAAGTGTCGTTTAAATCGAAAAGACAGACGATGGTGCTGCCAAATTGATTTACTATCAAAATGTTATGCTTTTTAGAGTGACGATTCGGATATGATTTTAGAGTTGTATAATTTTACAATTAGATTATTATTATAGGAATAGTATATCTTAACAGTAATTTTACGGAAAAGAGAGAATAAAAATCAATATTAGTTTATTAATAAAATTATATTATTTTGGTTATCATTTTAAGATATGAATCTTCAGTTATTGTGTTATTACAAAAGTATAGGATCATGATGCAGCGACTCTACAAAACAATATCTATAAACAAAATATTTAAATTTTTTTAGTTCGGTGAAGTGAATTTTAGGATACTATGCATACGCAATATTTTTTTGTTTATTATTTTTTATAAATTGTTTTGAAAATATATAGTGAAAGCAAAGCTAAGAAAAATATTATTATAAAATCTAACATCAAAAATAATGTTATAGACGGTAGAATAAATAAATGTTTATTGTTAGAAATTAATTTTGAAGATTACAATTTAGTAAGGATTTACTCATTTTTTATCATTCTGATTTAATTCCATTACCAACAGATTTTTCTCAATGCACCGTCTTGAAAGGTTGACCTTAATCTCAGGAGGATCAATTAGTCTCTGATTAATCTTCGCGTAGCATTCTCTCATCCGTTTTCTCTTCAATTGTCTGTGAAATTATCGTAAGTAATTTAGTTCTCGTAATGGTCTGGACGGCTTTCCACTCCGTCAACTTTTATAAAGTTGCCGACTTTACTCGTTTGTGTGTAATTACTATTAATTAAGTAAAGATACAATTAAAATCTTTTCAACTCAATTTGTATGATAGAACGAAGATGCATTATTATAATTATTAGATATTATTATTATTATTATTATTATTATTATTATTATTATTTCTTCTTTCTGGTCGAGTTAACTCAGGGAAACTTTTTCTCATGTAAGATAATTAATAATTATATAATAATCAAAATAAATATATGATTAGATGCACCAAAAATTATGTAAAAAATTTTGAAAATATGTAATAAAAATATGTAATAGAGGTGGGAGGGGATGAAATGAATAAAGAGGGTGTGGTTGCTTAAAATGTCGGACCTTAGAGTATGTACGACCATATTCCGCTTGCCTGCTCCCTTCGTAAGCTTGACAGTGGAGGAGGTAAACCCCACCCACCCCTTTGTATGTAGAAGGTACGGAGCCATTGATTTTGAATATGTAATCGGAGGCATTTTATTATTCCATCGTACTTTGATCGGGGTAGGGGTTTGCTGTTTCTCCGCATCGGAAGGGGGTGGTTCGATCACCATACCACCGCCATCGACTTTCGTTTCTCGTCCGTGAAAGGAGAGTGGGATGAGCAAGCGAGTAAGCAAGCGGGAAATAGAAAGAGTACGAAAAAGAGAGAAAGAAAGAGAAAAAGAGAGAGAACGGAGTTGATTCTCCTCGGCAACTACCATCGTCAGAACCGACGCAAGCACCACCACCACTACCATACCACTACCACCCTCCAGTTCTTGACGCGTGATTGAATATTTTTTCGCTGTGCGCGATTGGTTCGTCGTAGTCGTGGCAGGCAGAACGAACGAGTCTAGAGGGGTAGTACGGCATGACGGAGGAGAAGGAGGACGAGGAGGAAGAGGAAGTGGAGGTGGAGGTGGGTGGGGTGGGGTTTGGAGCCACCTGTCAAGCAAAAGAATCGCCATGGTAACCAGGAAACCAGGCACCGTCGCCATCGGCTGAAGGGGCTGCTTGTTCGACGGGGGTTGTCGACCGGATCTTTCAGAGATACTCATGGAGCTTACATTGAATTTTAAGAAAGTTTCTACCATCGGAATAAGATCTTTATTATCTGGTGTCCAAGAGAGCCTAGACCCCATTCAAAAAGAGGATTTGCTAAGATGTCGAACGAGACTTCTTTCGAGAAAACTCTATGTAAACTATTTCGTTAAATGATGGATAAATTGGATTTCGAGCAATGTTTACGAAACGTATATTGAATTTCAATGTTTCTGAAGAGTTGTTTATGTTTGCTTATTATTTCCATAATAAGATGTTTTGTTTGTAAACTTTACTATGTTTTTTATGAATTTCAATCAGTCTTAATTTATCTATCGCAATGAGAAAATTTATTGAATTAGCGTCGGTATCTTTACGATATATTTGTAATAATTCGCAGAGTTTGAATACTTCCTTTTTTGTAATATTTCTGTTTATTAGAAACTGATTCCTTTTTTTGCAGAAGTATCTTTCTTTATTCCAATGTCATCATTTTTTTTTGTTCATAAAGGTTGTCATATAGTTTATAAGTTTCGTTTCACCGACACACTGTTCTCCGAAGATATATAGGAGGGTCAATTAAAGATTACGTGCTGCGTTCAATAATGTTGCTTCCGAGAAAAGGGTTAGATTTCCTTTTTCTTACATTCCCAAAGGAGAAGAGATACTCAAAGGAAGCATCTTTGAAGTCGTCCATTTTAATTTTGATGAAATTTTACAAGTTGATAGAACGAAAGAAAATCGATGGCATTTATATACATTTTCTTATACACGATAATTCGATTAGAATAGAAGCACATCATTCTCAAAGTTAGAATATTTTTTAGTTATAACCTAATTAAACATATCACTATCGGTTTTGAATTTAGAATCAAAACTCTGCATTCAATGTTATTGCTTTCTTTTCTTTTATTTTAAGGTAATTATAATTATAAATATTTTGCTATTATTATTTAATAATTACCTGTACTAAAGTGTCTATTATGTGAATTGAAGTGTACAAAATATGAATTGTAATAAAAACCAGTTATTGGATCGGTTACGGTGTAAATAAGAATGAATACATTGTCGATAGGTTGAATATTAATATGATATACTGTTTTTTCCTATGTAGAGATGAAAATTATATTGAAAATGAATCGTCAATATTTGATACGTCACTGAAAACGATTTCAACGGAATTAATTCGAGAAAGATCTTGAAGGCGACATATCAAGGAGCTTCTATGACTGGAGTTCGCAATCTTCCTTGTAAAAGTAGCGCGTGGAAAGAATCTGCACCCTCAAGGGGTTCTGAAAACGCAGGAAAGCGGAAAGGAAAGGAGAGGAAAGGAAAGAAAGGTTGGGAGGCCACGGGTGGAGGAGGGTGAATGAAGGTCCCTGTAATGATCTTACGGCCGTGGTAACTTTTTTAATCAGCGCCCGGTTTAATTATACGGTCGATGAGGAAGGTGCTCACTCCCTTCTCTCTTCTCTGGAACTCCTCCAGGCTCGTGCTCGAATCCCTCCCGGTCGGCTGGTCGGTCGGCTAGCCATCCAGCCAGCCAGCCGCCCTCTTCGTTCTGCCACAGCCTCCATCTTCGAGCTTTCCTCATCAACCCCTCTCAGGGTAGACCCGGCCAGTCGTTCTTAACTAGGTACCGACTCGCAAACAAGATTTGACTTATTGCGCTCGAGCGATTTCTCCTTCGTTCTGTGCTTATTCCTCAGGAAATCCCAGGGAATCTACCTCGGGAAATTTTCAAATGTTTTTAATTGAACGCCGTGGTATCAACGTCGAGAAATCGCGATTATTGCGGCTCCCACATGAGCTCTTACATACTGACGCAGTAATTGCCAATTTTATGGTAAATTGTTGTTGATTATTGATGCGAGTATTAAAAAGTATTTTATTTATAAATCATATCGTTCGATATTATCTTTTATTTTTCATGCAAGTATTTGTTTAATACGCATCTCAAGTTTTATTGTTCGTAAATTTTATTATTCAAAGATTTGTTTATTTATAATGCAGTGAGTAAACGTATATTTTTTATTGTTATACACGTGTGTTTATTTCATACGTTATAAAATATTTAATGAATTATTGCGAATATAAAGAATCGTTTTTTGGCCGTCGAGCAATGGAGCTTACACGTATAACTTGGCGCACATTGAGAAGGGGTGGTTAGAGTGGGGGATTAGAGGGTGGGCTCTCCTCTAGCGTTACAATTCGAGCTTCCCTTTTGAATAATGGCGTCTGCTATATATTTAAGGATCTTCTACTTTTTTTTATATTAGTACAGATATCGAAGAAATATAATTAATATATTGGTTTACTTTTCTATTTTAATCGGATATAAATTAATTATAAAAGGCAAACCAAAGTTTTTTATTAATTTTTTATAATTCAGTCTATATCTTAAAAAATCTAGATATATATCTATCAAATCTTAGAGACGGCATTGAAATGACTTCAATTCAAGTGGCTCGTGACCTGTAAAATTTTCTTAAAAGGGTGTATTCAATACCAAATAAAAATCAATCCCTACGTGCTCGAATTTGACCTGAACCCGTGCTTGGTACCTGCTATGTGAGATACAGAATCGAAATCGATTCTATTAAGCATAAAATCGATGGTGTGAAAGTAATAGAGGGTATTCGTACCTGTTGCATGGCAGCCCGATCTGTTACCTGGCACGATGCACCCTTTTCCGTAGTGACAGGTAATTCGATTCATTGCATCGGATCATTGAATATATAAATCGTTATCACGAGCGATAATCTGATCGTTTTAATAATAATCGATTACATTTGATCTTTCTTGCATTATTTTTTCAAAGAATATAAAGTCTATCAAGAAATGAAGCCGACAATTTTCATAAAGGACTGTATTTAACGTTTTAATTAAGTTTCGAATTATCTACATAAAATGTATAGATGATTTATATTATTTGTTAATTTGTCATTATATCATAAATAAATATATGTATGCTAATAATTATGGCAATAAATCAAGTCAAAAAATAGGAAAAATGAATTTTATGGTTTATTTTATATTACAATTATCGATTTTATTAATTTGTTGACTTAGTTCATTGTCACAATTATCGGTACATATGTAATTATAAAATTTAAACAAAAATATTAGGAATTCTAATGGTAAGTTTGAATTATTATATCTAAAATAGGACGATCATACATCATTAAAGTCTCTTTTTGCGCATTGACAACATTATCGAGATAGCCGTTTCAAATGGCTTTAAAAAGAAGTTTTAATGACGTCGAGTTCGTATTTCTTGTAGTATTTCTTTTTCACGATTGTCGATAGGCGCCATTGTAAAGTTTTATTCTACGTCGATAGCGATAGGAAGTTAGGAAGGATTTTCGTGGTAAACGGTACAAAATTGCTTCGTCGACTTTCTACAGTTTCCCCTCGCTCGGTGACAACGACGAGAGTTAATTACGGCATAATTAACGTGTAAGGTAATCCGCGGCTTATGTTTCGCCCGAACAAGAGAGACAGAGAGGAACAGAGAGTGATGGGAGGGAGAGTTGAAGGGATCGCAATTAGTGCGCCGTCTTGGAAGATCGATCTTCTTTAGGGGAAGCTTGTTCGTTCTAACAGGACATTCTCGAAGAATTTTGAAAGGCTTGATGCACTTTATTACCAGATATATTATTCCTTTGATTGAACTTTCGGCAATTTTCAAGATAGTAAGCGTTTTAAATATGCATAAATTGCACTCTTAAAAATATTTTTGTGATAACATTAAAATATTGTGTTAAATTTCGTTATTCTTTATAAAAAGAATAAAAAGAATAATTTCAGTCAATAGTCTACTCACGTTGGATTACGAATTTCCATCAAATCATTGAAGTCAAGAGTAACGTGTGAGCATGATTAGTAAAATGGATAGGTGATCCATTTGGAAAAACAAAAACTGTGTGCTATTGACTCTTCTAAAGAGGTGGGTAAAAAGATTGCTACTTCTTTGGTAGTATTGAATAATTTAGGAAGGTTTAGTAGAGAAGTGGCGCTCAAGTTTGTAAAAATAGAAGTAAAAAGACAATAATAATATTTTCGTCCTATTAATTTTAATCATTAACAAAATGTTGTAAGATTTGCCAATTAATCAAGTAATTCTTTCATCGTAAATTTTTACCTTTTGTTAACTTCATGAAATGTTTTTTGTTTTTAAAATTTGTTTATCTTTTTATTTTCAAGTCTATCAAAAAATAAAAATATTATTTAATGATTTTTATAAATCGTATTATATTTAAGATAAGTAAACTTAAAGATATTCGTGTTATTTTGATCTCATATTTATTTGATATATATTAAATGAATTATTTGTACAATAAACATTGTTTTTTTTTTCATATAATTGTTTCATATTTTATATAAAAATTTTTTAATATGATACTTTATTGTGTTTATATATAATTATTAAACACCCTAGAAAAAATTATCAACTGTGCACGAGAAAATGTTTGAACTGTTAGTGAATAGATGTCTGTGTATTCTTTCGGCCGTACTGGGCTCTGTAATTCACTAGACTACATTGTTAACATAGCACTCTACGTTATCGACGATACAAGGATGAAGTAGTAGATCCCTGTTCCACCCTTTTCAGTGGCTCTCAGTTATCCCACTTTTAATTTTAACGTTTGGAAATAGTTCACGTATTTGAGAGGAAGCATTAATTCGCTTCGAAGCGATTTATGCGTGTTATAAAGCAGACTTTCTCGCACTAATAATAGTCAATAGTGATTAAATTGCTTCTGTAAATATAAATTAAAGATCTAGCAGGTTTAATTGCATTCTTGGGTAGTATTTTAAATAAATATTCTAGGAAGTTACACTCTTTCTTTTTCTCTTTCTCTCTTTCTCTCTCTCTCTCTCTCTCTCTCAATTACACACCATTACGATTTACGTTTAAAACGAATAATTTTTAAAAGCAATGTATAATAAAATTAAAACTGAGTATTCAGAATTCAAATATTTTCTATTTCTTGAACACAGATTAAAGATTAGGAAAATTTCTTAATAAGTACAATCAAACAATATTTTTAATAAAATTGAATATAAAGTCATGCATACAATCGAATATATTAAAATGTCTTACTCGAAGTAGGATCATGTCTCTAAAGAGTCGCTTTTGCTACGGCTACATATTCTCTGGCTGTAAAAACAGTTATTATTTTTCCGACGATTGTTCGTCACAAGCAGATGTCTACCAAAATACTTTCCTCTTTTTCTAACCTATACTTTCTCATTCTCTTTCTTTCTTTCTCTCTCGATCCTTCAAATTTGCATATACAGGAACGAATCGCAGCATCCGGAGTGACGGCAGGTAGCGATGGTACGTACGATGGTGTGCGTACGGTGAAAATGAAGTGGCCCAAGGCATTAATAACTGTACAAAAGGGCCTTAAGACCGGGGTGGGAAACGTGGACCATGTTGCATAAATTAAATCAAAACGAGTTTCGCGAGGCAACGGCTTTAGAGGGTAGTTCGAATCACTGTTCTCGTTTTATGTAGTACTTTAAGAAGACTAAAATGGCACGACTGTTTCCAATGAACTAGTGATTTATTTCTTTATCTTATTTGTATAAATTTAATTTTATCGAAACAGTACGGCGAATATTTGTAATTTTTAAATTTAAAAAAAAATAGGGATATAAAGAAACTTGCGGAGAAGTTTGTGGACGACTTTGTGGTTTCTTAATGTCGTTATCTTCGTTAAAAAGATATCAGATAGAGATTAAAACGAAGAACTTGCACCGGCGGAACGATGAAAGTGTAAAAAACCTATCTACCAATACCAAGGGATGTAAAGACGTTAGAATCTTTTTTCTCATCTCTCTTTTCTCGGTCTTATGTCTGTCTTAAACGAGATAGAAATGTCTCATCCCCTTAGACCGATAATCCTTATAAATTGGTGCGATAAATCCTCATCAAGTTTATTAAATTAATGCGAGCTCTTATTAAAGACACAGCGATTTCTTAAACATCAAGGCAAACCCTGTATCATCGATCGAATCTTACTATTTTCCAGAACGTTTGAGCATATCTCTCTCTTCTTCAATGAATTTTCTTTCTATTTCTTTTCTTCTAACGATATTATCTATCAAGATAAAGATAGATAAATAGAAAAAATCTTTCGGAACACTATTATTATAAAAAAAAAAACCAATTACTTCCGATCGATAAAAAAAATACGAAGATAAAGAGAAATAGTTTTAATGTTACAGAATTGAATAAGTTCATTGTCAAGTCGTTGATATGATATTTTCTTAATTTGCTCGTTTCACGACAGAGTCTGTCGAAAGTTTTCGTAATGGTTGATATTATTGAATTAAAGGAAACGAGGTCTCTTTAGAAAATAAATTCTATATAGAGTAAAACAAATAAAACAATTCTATCGGGATCCTGGAGTCGTTGCAGTAACTCATCTTGCAACTTTCACCCTATTTGCCTCGGCCAGAGCTGGTAGATAGTTTTGTTTCTTTTTCCTGGATGGAAAGCAATTGTTTCGACCTGGCAGTTTAAAGAGAGAAAGAATAAAGGCTGGAGAGTCGTTGAGAGCTAGAGTGTGGGGAGACAGAAAGAGAGAAAAAGAAAGAGAAAGGGAGTAGAGAGAAGGGAGAGAGAAATTATAAATGCGCGACTGGCAGCGACACCCCATTACTCGGTTGGGTCCTCCGCTTTTCGGCGCCATTGCATCGAAAATGCTCGCACGACCGAAAACAAAAGAAGAACGCGGCAGACTCCCTTTTACGAGTTTCTCTTTCTTTTCAGCTAACATTAATGCACGAAGCAAATATAGGAAAGCTAGAGAATCACGAAATCTACCCGGACTTTTGTATCTGCCGGGTTTTGTGCTGTTCTTTCTTTATTATTTTTTTATTTTTTTTTTATTTTTTACGAGATAAAATTCAGTAGAAAATAATCAATGTTATTAATAATTAATTTTGTATTAATTCTTATAGTAGCAAGTATAAAATAAGTATATATATTTTTTGTAAGAACCATACTTATTTTTCTTTTTGAAAGAAAGGAAGAATTTCCCTCCTTCTATTTTTCTTTCTCTCTTTTTCTCTTTCCATCTTCCATTGCATCTCTTTTTTCTCGTCCAGTTCTGCTTTATAAATTCGCGTCCATGTTGGTCCGGGGTTGAGCGCGCACTCCGACGCGCATCGATCCGAGGCCTTGCGAAGCCTGCCGGTCTTTTTGGATTCTAGGCATATGTTTCCCTTCAAACCTGCCGACGAAAGTCATATTCGACCTCCTGTTACCTTTCATCCTTATCTTTGGAACAAGGAAACAACTTTGTGTATGAACCTAGCCTATATACTAAAACTTTCTTATGCACGTTATATAGGCACCTATATTTAAAGCTTAAGAAATAACTTCGGAAAGCTTATTACTCTCTCCGTCAATTATCATTCTATAAGCTAGTTGATTATGGTTTTAAAGTTTCTTAATATTTACCGAATTATATTTATTACTAATAATAATTTTAATGATGTATTATGTACACAAATTCATTGATTTACTTTTATGTCTTATATTAGATTTTTAAAAATCATATTCTAGAGTTTATCAAAGGTGATCGTTTCATAAAACTTTTTTGAGGTGAAACAAACTTCTTAAGCGGCAGTAATGATAAAATTTTATGAAACGACATGAAAAAAGAGGGAGCATAGAGAAAGGAAAAGAGAGAGAAAGTAAGATCGATACAGTTGATCGACAGTTGAACAAAATTTTGAAAGGTCTAATGCTAGTGTGTGTGTGTGTGTGTGTGTGTGTGTGTGTGTGTGTGTATTTATGTGCTTGATATGTACATATACATGTATGGTAGGTCGATCGATAGTTATTGTAAGATGTGTTTGTTTATGAAAGGATGAATGGGGATGTAATGTACCTTGAGAGTGTTCGATATACTTCAAATAATTATTAATTAATCGAAGGACATGTATATTGTAATTTAAAAACGCAAAGTATAAGTTTGATGAACCATCCTCTTCGAAATCCAACAGTAGATTGTTTCATAGTCATCTATAAAAGTAATTTAAATATTTTTATTAATTTTTGTTTATATGATTTTACGAAAATTAATATGTATAACGAAAATAATAATTGTAATAAATAGAATTTCTACCTTCGGAAAGTCATATGAACAAGTATCAATAAAAGAAATTTGATTGACTTTCATACAGGACTTCGAACCAGTTTAACGGTGGATTTCGAACAGGACGGTGCATCGTAGTTATATTCCGTGCTTCTAGATTATAATACACATTAATTTTTAATTATTTGAGGTATATCAAACACTCTAATGTACTCTACTAATATTTTAGGTTGTTTAAACTGAAATACATCTGTTTTAACTTTCCTTGCTAATGATAACTTTATTGAAGATTTTCATTTAATAAAATATTAAATCGAAATATTATTTAATATGTATATTAATAAATATGTAATTTTTAAACAAATTTACTTAGGTTTATTTTTACTTTAATAAGTATTAAATTGATTTTGGTACTAAAAAACTTTTAAATAACAGTAAAAACAAAGGATGACCAACCAATTGCTAAACATGAAGAAACCGAATATGCCCCCATATTATACCAACACACACATGTAGAGTTTTAAGGTACAAGCATTTTCTGTACATTTTTTCGTATCTGTTTAATTCATTGGTTATTAATAAAGCTTTCAAGTTAAATTCATTAAATATGTAATTAATGGATACTAACGTATTTATTTCTAAATTTTTTTTATTCTAACTACTCTATGTCAACAATTTTCAAGAAAAAATCTACTAAGGACAACGGTGTACGATTTTAAGAGACAGTTACTGTATATATGAATCAATTGATTATTTTCCATATGATAATATGAGTTTTTCTTCTACCATGCGTGGAGGTTACGTAAATTATTTTCTTTATTTATTTATTATTGTACATTAATAGATTTTATTAATGTTCGGAAACGATCTCGTAAATTTCAATATTTAATTTTACCGTCGAAGTTATCGACGATACGTGTCTTGATAAAACGTAGGTGGAGAAGAAATCCCCCATTCTATGGGACTGGTTTCTCGTATTTCCTGCCTCTTTCTTGCATCCACCCGCGATCAATAGCGTGTATTCTTGACGCGCACACATTGTATCCAGAGTGAGAGAGCGAGGGTGAGAGAGTGTGGAGGGGATGGAGACACAGGGAAAGAGAGAGAAAGATATGGAGAGAAAAGGAGAGAGAAAAAGAAGAGGGAAAAGGAAAGATACAAGTACGCGCGCGCACACTTATACGCGTACACATACAGGGGCATTCACACACGTTCTTGAGCACGTTCACCGATAAAGCGAAGGAGTCGACGGAAGTACGGAATATGCGAACAGCGCGACGACTCGCATAAGCTTCAATCTTCGTCTTCCATCGCGAAATAGGAAAAAAGAGGAGGGCAAGGAAGAGAGAGAGAGAGAGAGTGGGAGAGAAGAGAAGAAGAAAGGGATGGAAGGTCGGAGAGAGTGGCTCAGAGAGAAAAAGAGAAAAGATCGTTGGGGTGGATCCATAGAACAACTTTTATCCGACTGGCATGGAATTGAAAAGCTTTTTCCAGCTTTCGAACTTTTACACGCTAGCTCTTTTTCTTTCTTTCTTTCTTTCTTTCTCTCTCTCTCTCTCTCTCTCTCTCTCTTTACCTGCGAGAAAATAATCGTATACGGCTTGAAGACGAATACTTTACTTTAGTTTTTCCATCAACGAATATATATAAGATTAAGATTGAATTTGTATTATCTGCTCGAGCGTAGTAAAAGTTCATTTAACGGAAGGATCATTTTTGTTTAACCGTTAGACCATTTAGAGAAATGTTAACGTTATCCATGACGGGACAATCTTCCCTCGGTGGATTTCCACAAGTCATTATTTCGTAAGGAAAAGTAATTCGTTCGCCAATCAGACTGTCTCTTACATTATCCGCCGGCATAACGATCTCGATTCGCCTATATTCTTATTTTTCTCTTTCTCTCTTCCTTTCTATGCAACTTCTTCATCTTATTCTTCTCCTTCTCCTAACTCTTCTTTTACAAGCAACTTTTTGCGTCCTCCTTACCCGTCCTCGGATGTCAGTGATGAATGGGTCCTGGCAAACCTCCAGGAGAAGAGGAGGAAAAAAGATAGGTATTCCAGTCCGTGCAAGAATTACTCCAAGACGAAGACGTCCTCCTGCGCTATATGGGGGTGTGAAAGAAGAAACGACAGCACGAACGCCGCGAAGTCTGAGACAGACGCCGAGCGATAAAACTGGGAAGCCTGTCCTTGACGTTGTCTTTTCCATGATTGATCGAACCTAACCGTAGTTCGGGCAAATGATCGTTAATGATATCCATCGAGTGAGAAACCAATGTATTATTAACAATGTTGTATTTTTTCGAAGTTGTTATTAAGTTGATATTTTTAATTATTATATATGTTATTAAACAAGGATTATTTTATATATCAGAATGAAATGAATGTAGAACATAATTATCAGACATATTTCAAGCTTAAAATGTCAAATTCGTCACGCATAAATTCGTTCCTGATTTTACAGTCGAGACATCCGTAAGACTAGGTAATCGACTAAAAATATTTTGTGTTTGCTTTAAACGTGGGAAAAAGTCAGCCCTTTCTTTCCTTTCTCCCTTCTCTCTTCCTTTCGCACCTTTCCTTCCGAGTCGAAGATCCTATAAATCTGCATATGCATGCATGTTTGCATTCATCGCCGATAGAAAAAGATTTCGACGCTATTACATTCCAAAGATGAAGGGTTGTTTTTATTCTGGTGGAGAAGTTTTTAGGATCTATCGGAAAGACAAAGGGAAGGGTAAAAGAGGGTACGAAAGATAGGCGAAGACAGGAAAAGAGCAAGGGAGAACTCGCTATTTGAATTTTCCATTTCCAAGAGGATGAATCCTTTAGAAATACTGCAGTACCTACTTGTGAATCGAAATAACATAAATAATATTTGTACGAAAAAATTCATACATATATTTATTAGTAAAAAATAATCGTCGTTAATATTTTCAAAATTTATATTATTTGTTATAATTAACAGATCATAGATATTTTTCGTAGATGATAGTTTATTTTATAGCACGTGTCATCTAAAAGCAATAAATCAAAATCGAGTGCATCTTTCTACGACAAAAGATCCCAGGGAATTTTACCCTCGTTCTTGGGAGACTCGTGGTTTTCAATGGCGGTACAGTACAATGGCTTCGTGGTACAAATATACCTTAAAAGGCAATTAATCAAAGTCACGGATGAAGGTTGGAGGTCGAGAGTCATTTGACAGTTCGATATACGATTGCGAAATATTATCATCTAACTTTCAAAAGAAAGTCTTTATGGTTTGTCAAAACGTAGCTTTTATTAATGCATAGACATTCATCTAGCCCGTACCCATGTTTACATTAGCATTTTGGTAGACGATCAAATGGATCTACACAAACAATTAGAAAATTTCGGGCAATCTCAATTAAAGTTCATCGTTCCATCTCTTTATTTTTTTCGCATCATTTCACTTTCTTTTACCTTCTCTCTCTTTCTCTTTCTCTCTCTTTAAATCTCTCAATTAAGTACATCGGCGGTCGTGCGCCAATGCGCTCGTTTAACCTTCCATTTTTCCAACACCTCGCCCTCTATTTATTTTCTTAGTAAATTATTTGAGGACGGTCCGGGACATGACGAAGGGGTGGTTGGCAGGGTGAATTGTCAACGTGGAGTAAGAGAGAGAGAGAGAGGGAGAGAGAGAGAGAGAGAGAGAGAAATGAGAGAAAGACGAAAAGAGGCGATAGCGGCAAGACAGAGAGGAAGAGAGTTTAAAGACGCCTACACCCACCTGTTGAGACGCTCTCATAATTAATTCCATTTCACACCGCCACGCGCTGGCTTTCCTGGATTCAGAATAGACAAAGAGAGAGAGAGAGAGAGAGAGAGAGAGAGAGAGAGAGATAGAGAGAGAGAGGAAGAGAGAGAGAAAGAAAACAAAAGAATGAAAAATGCAGTCTTTTTCTTGGATCATAGAATGAAAAATACCTTTAACGAAATGGTGGTTGTTCGGTTTCTTTGTTTATTAATATAGCTGGGCTGATGTTCATTTAAAAGATATTCATAAGCTTATATAAATAACATCGAAATGTGTTTATTCCTTAAGAAATTTTAGTTAAAAAAATTTTGGGAAATCTGTTTTGAGGAGGATCGAAGAAACGAATAGAATTCACTTCGATAAAACTTCATTTCGCATCTATACCTTAGCGCGTTTCAATCTTTCTTCAAGTTTGGAAAGCCGCGGGGCCGTCTGTTACTTCGGGTAGTTCCATTTCAATTTCATTCCGTCCTTCCTCCACCACTCTCGGCGCCATCGTTCAAGCTCGAAGCTCGCAAAAGAACCAAGGAGTATCTACATTATGCTGATACGAATGAACCATTCCTTCTACCACCAGCTTCTCCACCTCTATAGTACACCCTGCTATTCCTCTCGCCATACTTACCCTTCTGACTTCTCTTATCCATCCTCCCAACCCTCTATATTGAGAATATCCCATTTACCTTTTCTTTTTTTCTCACCTCTAATGTAAGATCTGTCAGTAGACTTTCTTGTTCTTTAAAACAAAGAGACGATATTAATTTTATAAATTTTGTGTACACGTATATGTTTTTAATATCTTTATATATGCAAAATTGACAAAATGTTTATTTAAAAAAGCGTCTAGAAAAGAAGCTTAACATTACACTCATGTTTTCTCGTTCCTTCAAGAAATACAAATATTATCCATAATCAAACCCGTGGGACGTTGAGACATAATATGTCGAAGTCGAGAGTCAACCAAGCTGACGCGCGAAATAGGAATAGCGAAAAAGGGAAAAAAGAGGAAATAAATAAAGAAAATCTAAGAGAGAGAGGAAGAGAGAAAGAAAGAGAGAAAGAAAGAGAGAGAGGGAGAAAATAGACATAGAGGGTGAGAAAGAAGAGAGGAAAAGCGTATTCCGCGAAGGGTTTCTCTCCAACGTTGCTTCCACCTTCCACCACTTTTTTTCCGGGAGAATTCACGCGAAATATCGATTCGCCATGGCAGCGTGGAGCATATAAATAAGAAGAGTTTTCCTGCGTGCACACGCGTCACTGGCCACGCCACATTCTGGCAGCCCCTCCAGTTGCCTCCTCGTTTCTATCTATCTCTTTTTCTCTGTTTTTATATATATATCTCTTTCTCTTTTTCTCTCTTTCTTTCCCTCTCGACATTTGCGTCACGCTGGGAATGAGAGAAAGAAAGATAAAGAAAGAAGGAGAGAGTTGTCGCTGGGTGCGGGTGGCTTGGGGGATGAACGGGACGTGCGATGGAGAATGCGAAAGAGACGGGCCAGAAGGACGGAGATTATCCTGCGGAACTTTTCGACCGCCGGGGGGAGAATCTACTGCCTGCGAACGAAACATCTCCCTCAAAAAGCACCCTCCTCCTCGAGTTCCTATTCCTTCTCCTCCTCCTATACTCTTTCTCCACCTCTTACTCTTTCTCCACTCTCCTCGTGTCCACCGTCCTACCCCGCACGTTCACCTCTCTCGTATCGATTCATCCGCGATCTCGGCACCGCCGCCGGATATACCTCCACGCGCGTTGGGGGACAAAAAGGAGAATTATGACGCTGCCGGAGGAAGAGTGGAGGGATAACCGAACAGAGGAGTTCGAGAGACACGAAAGATATTTCGCTTTTTCTTCCTAAAGTTTGTTCCTCTATGTGTCTCGGTAGTAATAATTTTGTAAAATATTCTTTTTTATACCCCGATTAAAACTCGAGTAAGGTGTTTTATATCTTTAGGGTAGTATCTAGTAGGAAAGTATTATATATTGCATGGAATCGTTCGTTTGATAATTTTTCGTTAACACAAATTGGATGGAAGTTTACGGTACACAAAGTAGTGTCCTTAATGAATTCTTAAACTCAAATTAAAAGTTCGAGATTGTCCGCGAATGCAGTCGATGAATGCGACACTTGATTCCGTAACAATACAAACTTTAGCTCCTTCTATACTCTCTTTCTCTTTTTCCTTCTCTCCCACTTATTCGTTTCCAATTTTACTATTTTTTTTTCTATTTGAGTGAGCAAAGGAGAAGGTAAAAAAAACATGAAACGAGTTATTGGATGTTTCCCTTACGATAGAGGACTCGTAGAGTTTTCGTGTATTGTTCTTGTTGTTGGAAGAAACTTATTTTTCTTTATAAACATCAAGATGTTCTTTTAACGAGAAAGAGGTTTCTTCGATTCTAGTTCGATTTATATGCTTTGTTAATTACGAACTATCTTTTTTCTTCTTCTTCGAAGAAACAACAATGTTCGGTTCTTTAAAGGCATATAAACTCTTGTTTATTTTCTCGCAAGATTAGTGTATCGTGAGGTATAACAAAGTATATGTATATTTTCATAAATGTATACAATCGCCGGCATTTTATCATCAGATAAATGATGCTCGTTTACTTACTTAATTAGGATGGTTGTAAAAGGAGAGAGAAGGCATTTCACGGAAATTTTTGTCCTTAGGAAACGGCTAAGTACTAAAATCGTTCGAAGAAATCTTCAGAAATATAAAGTTACACATTTTTTACTACAAACTCCTTCCGTTTATCGAAAGGATAATACTTTTATGCGAACGATGAAGGAAAATTTTTGTTCCTACCTTATAAGTTTTTTTTCTTTATTTATTTCTATCTTATAATAATTGATTGCGATCCAGAATTTCGTTCGTAACAAATGAGATAAAGATAGGCACAAGTTGAAGGAGAGAGAGGATTTAAAAAAGAGAAAAGAAAAAGCTCGAAAATGGACTCTCAATATTTTTTTTTATCGAAATAAGGGAAAGAAAAAATAAGATAAAAAAAAAAGAAAAGATAGGAAAGAAAAGAAAAGAAAAGAAATGAAAAGAAAAGAAAAGAAAAGAAAAGAAAAGAAAAGAAAAGAAATGAAAAGAAAAGAAAAGAAAAGAAAAGAAAAGAAAAGAAAAGAAAAGAAAAGAAAAGAAAAGAAAAGAAAAGAAAAGAAAAGAAAAGAAAAGAAAAGAAAAGAAAAGGAAAACAAGAATAAAAAGGAAAAAGGGAAAAAAATAAGAGGAAAAAGAAAAGAGAAAGAACGCTTTTACCCTGATTCCGTGGCAAAGTTCGTAGGTAATTTTCCACGGGAAATCTAGCGGGCTACATCATTACCTACTATATGCAGCTTTTGGGTTCGCGTTTACGTGAGAGGGGAAGAAAAAAGAGTGTGTGAGAGAGAGTAAAAGAGAAATAGAGGAGCGATGGAAGAAGAGAAGAGGAGAGGATAGGAGAGGAGAAAGAGGAATAGGGGATTACTACCCCCTCTTTCTCTCCCACCTTTTTCTCTTCTTCCTCCTCCTTTTTTCCCCGTTTCGTTCCATGCAAAAAGCGAAAGAACTTCGTTAGTTCGCGCACTTCGTGTAGGGTTGCCTTCGAGCTTTCTCTCACTCTCTTGTCCCCTCTCCTTCCCTCTTCTGAGCCGAGCACCCCTCCATAGACGCCGCAAAAGCTAAAGGGTAGGGGGTGGTTGGCGGTGGGCGTTGGTTACCGAGGGCTTCTCGTCGACCTCTACTCTATCTTTTTCTTTCTACCTCTCTATTTCTCCCTTCCTTCCTTTCTTTCTATTTTTCTCTTCCCCTTCTTTTTCCATCCACCCGAAGCCATCCCTCCTACCACCCTCGAACACGCGTTGGGAGGGGTGCGAGGATTGTATATTCGAGATAAACCATCCTCCCCTTCGCCGGCAATGTCACGCGTGCACCGACCATTTTCCTGAAATATAATGTAACTAGCAACGATGATAAAATATGGCGCGGCTGTACGAATTACACGTATCCCTGCATCTAATAAGGACACGGACCTTTTCATCACTTTCCTTCCCCTTGTGTTCTTTTATCTTCATTCTTATCACCATACTATTTTCAACGTGCATCAAGAGCGAAAATTTATTTTTTATGGATTTTATTTTATTTATTTATTATTATTTTTTTATTTTTTTAGTTAACAACTTCTTTTTCGAGAGGGAACATGGCGACGAAGAATGTGAAATCTAAAAAAAGTAATAGTCGAGATTGATGGAAAGAATTTTGTTAAAATTTTACGAGAATAAACGTTAATTTATTTTTCAATAGTTTTTATATTTTATTAAAATTCACTTTTTTATCACATTATCATATTAAAATGATCACACACAGGTTTTTAGATACAAAGTTATTATACGTACTAAGTTTTATAATATATTCGTACGCTATACGAAATTACAGTATTTGTAAAATATTCGAAATTCACAACGTTCCAATTTAATTTCACATGCTTTTCCCGATTTTAATTAAATGATCACAGAACATTATCGGGTTCACTTAATTTTCGAAATACCGAAATAAAATCACTTTTCGCTCACTCGTATTTTAATAGAGTAACTGAAAGTAAATTACTTTCAGTTATGAGTTACTTCGAGGATATCTCGTTTCGGTAGGAAATCAGAAGTAATCAGAAATTCGGGAAGCGTGTCAGTCGAATTTCATGTTGGAAGATCGACGGGATGTGCGGAACCAATGTACCGAGCGGTCAGTCGTTTTGCGAGCTACTGACCACTTGCAGTTGCATCCAATGCATGAGGTGCATTCACACACGCGCGCGTGCACGATCGTTGGTCCGTCGGGGTGGGGCCAAATCGCACGCGAACACCTTTCTGGAATTGGATTTTATATATGTCCAAACGTGTCTCTTCAAGCTGATTGATCATTCTTTCACAACGTGAACATTAACAAAATAAAAAGGACAAATAATATTTAAAATTAAAGATGTTTTTGTTTCTACGTACTCGAATATTTAATTCCATTCTTTTTGTATTAAACATTCCCTGCTATTTTGACAAACACGCATTTCTTTTTTTTTGATGATCGAAGCTCCATGACAGTTTCCTAACAACTAATGGACCTCACCCCTTTAGCTAGCAAAGTAATTCTTCCCTCTCCCTCTTTACTTGCTCTTTTTCTTTCTCTTTCTTTTTCTCTCTCTCTCTTTCTCTCATCTACAGCCCCGCTTTCCGAGCCATCCGGACAAAGGCTTCGAATAAATACAAATAGCGCTTTCGAACAATGGCTATCAAGGTCTCCGCCTATAACGTTGTTTATCTCGTTGGGTCCTCGATCTCGTTCTTTTCGTGTTACTTTTTTACTCGATATCGATTTTCTTTGGGAGACGGGACTATATCGAGGTAGGCCTATGAACCAAAAAGGAATACCTGCCGCGAATCGGTCTTCGCGCTATAATTGGCTTTGCTAACGACGTATCACGGCATCGACTATCCGTTTCTATCTGATTAGCATAGTCGATTCAAGATCTTTTTTGTCACGCGCATAATCCTTAAGTTCGCGCTTCGAAAAGGTT
This sequence comes from Polistes dominula, assembly GCF_049000335.1. NCBI lineage: Eukaryota > Metazoa > Arthropoda > Insecta > Hymenoptera > Vespidae > Polistes > Polistes dominula. The sequence continues at coordinate 7,833,573 of NW_028301150.1, forward strand.
CGTAGTAAAGCTTTATATATATATAACTTTTGTGATGTGTCCTTTACAAACTGAATATCAATTTCTTCTACAATTTCCTCAAGGTTAATGCGATCACGAGCGTGACCATTTCTCTCTCTCTTTCTCTTACTATTGTTTTTCTTTGGAGCGAGAGTTTTTTTTATTTTTCTCTTTTATGCAAATCGGATACGGGTATGGGATTACGGTAGCAGGGTAGCAGGCTGTGCTTTTGCCAGTCAGCCCTGGTTTTGAATAATTCTTTTGCGACCCATTCGAACGGTGTTAGTTGGGTGAGTGAAATTCGAACGGTCGTATAAGGGCGATGAAAACGAAGAAGAGTAAGGTCGATGAAAAGCGATATTTACTTTCGTTTGTGGTCACAGTGTTGTTAGCCGTGCTACCATGCTATCTTAACAATTAATTTTTTGTACCTAGGTTTCATTTCATAAATAGACATCTTGTTAGCAGTTGAAACATTTTATCGTTGAAAGTGAATGTATATGAGGAGTACTTTCTTTGCTAAGAGAAAAAGAGATTGTGTAGAAATAAAAAGAAAATGACCGAGATTTTATAAGGAATCGTTAAGATTTGATTCATAATTTCTTACATAAATTTCATGACTGTTGTGGTTTGTCGGTATCAAAGTCGAAGGGTTTTAATACGAGGTCAATAGTACTTGATGAAAGACTCGAAACTCGAACGAACGATGGGTCTGTTGACCTCCAAGATTTTTTTTTACTGGAGGAACTGAAATCGGAACACCCTGTCATTAGCATACAAAAGATTCGCTCTCGGTGGAGTGCGCCTTGCGGTGGTTAACGACAGTCATTACCAGAGACTGCCAGCTCGTAAACTTTTCTCCTGGTCCTTCAAAATTCGTCCCTTCTTCTTGCAAGCGTACTTCCGCATTCACCTTACTCGTTTAAACATTTATTTGTATTCGCTATTGCCTCGTTCCTTAAGGGCGTGTTAGAGCGAACAGCCCTAAATGTGTAAGTAATTGTACACATGTCGCAGAGCTGCATACAACTGCGATGTATGTTTCGTTTAAGAACGAAATCTTTTTCGAGAATACGAGCTAAATTATGAGCCCTTAATAACGAATACAAAATTCGTAACACATGCACTTCACTATTCTTCCTCTCAAATCGTTTTTCTTTACAAACGAACTAGAGTTACGATCGAATAATATTGAAAGGGACTTCATAGATCTTGATAGATCTACGACTACAGATCGTAACATATGATGATTGTCCAGTCCTTCAAAAGTCGAGTTTCAAAGAGAACGAGTTTTTTTCCTTGTGAACTTGAAAATGTTATAGCAATCCAATAGAACGATGAGGGGGCTCTCTTTCATATCCGCTTCCGTTCTCACAGAACGGCCAACGCAAAAAAAGGAGAAGAAATAAAAAAAAGAAGACAAAGATATATCCGTCAGTGTTTTCGAGCTTCGTACGGTCCCGTCGACAATGAACGTGCTAAGCAAGACGAGGTGGTACGGCTGTCTTGAGAAAAGTCTCGCCAGGAAATGCTATCGGCTTGATGAAGAAGGAAACGTCTCTCCTTTTTTTGCGTCTCGCGTTCCTTTTTGTCGTCGACGGGTGAAAGGGTAACTAGACGACGAAAACGTAGGGAGAGAGAGAGAGAGAGAGAGAGAGAGAGAGAGAGAGAAAGCGAAAGAGAATGGGAGCAAAGAACGTGGCAAAGAAAAAGAAGGAGAGGATGAAGGTCGTCGACGACGTGTGGGAAACTGGCCCACGGTATGCAAATCCAAGGAGTTGTGAAGCAAGCGAAAGGCTAGGGGCAAAGAGAAAGAGAGAAAGACTCAATGCAAAAAAACACCAATATTCACATTCGTATTGTGCTCGGCTCCCATAATGGGACAGTGGTACCGATCTTATGTAAATCGAGCCAGAGATCAAAGACTCCTTCCTTACGAAAGCTTGTTCTGCAGATGCACACTATCTTCCGTAATTTCCAATTCCGACCTTTCTTCTTCGTTTACTCGAATTGTTCACATGCATGCTCAAGCACATTGGTCATATCTCTTTTTCTTTTTTTATATTTGTTATAGGAAAATTTTATTCTTTATTTGTCATTAATATTATAAAGTAATGTTTATAATATATAATGTGGTATAATATAATAGTTTACCATTAATTACTTTTTTCATAATCTTCTTGAATATCTACGGAAGATTTTATGCGTTGAATAAGTTGATTTAGAACTGACATTTGAATTATATCGATGTCTTCCATTGGGCAATAGTCGTCCTCGACAGATCTGTAAATAAAAAAACACCTTCGTTAGTTTTGATTAAGATTTTTAACCTTTTCGCTTCGAACGCTGGATATATCAGGCGTTTTCGCGTGCTTTTGAGCGAGCTTTCGTACATAACGACACTTCGGCGGACTGGACTGCCGAAGCGAAAGGATTAAAATGAACGATATTAGATATGTGAAGTTTTCAAGTCAAAAACATTAAGTTCATTTTATTATTTTTGCAGAAAATAATTCTTCTTTAGTATTACTAGGATGAAATGAATTTGTGAATAAGAATTAAAATCGCCCCTTGTACCAATAATCATAATACAACTCGTTAAAATAAACCACTCATGTTTTTACGTCGTTTTCACTTTCACTTTTTGTCTCTCGTCTGGTTTAATCGGTCCTTGGCAAAACTGTGAAAGAAACTCAGAGCTGTCCAGAGGCGACATCCGGCGGCGTTTCCGTGTCTCTCCCGGAAGCTTGGAGTGTTAAAGGGCGAGGGATTGGAAGTGGGCCGAGTGGGTGAATCGATTTTTTTTTCATACCATCTCTGAAAATGAGGGTGATATTTCTCTAATTTCGACGCGAGATGGCATCCAAGTATCCATTTACGAGAATATTCTCTAACATAATTATGTTTATTGATTAATTTTAATTTTTTGTTAACACTATTATTTTGTTCCGACTTTAATTTTATATTCGATTGATAACAAAAATTAACGTAACCGATTCTTCTTCGTCATCTATGCATAGAAAAGAAATAAAAAAAAGTTAAAATAAATGTATAGACATCACAGAATATGATTTGTTTTACCAATTAGATATATGCTTTTAATTTATTATTTATGGTAGAATAAATAAAAATTCGCGATAATTGATAAATACAAAGATGAGTATTGCATATTAATATGGAATATAGTTATGCATATCATTGCATCTTGTTCTAACTGTTCGGATCATATAAAAGTGTTCCTTTTAGAAAGGCCATAATTAGCGCCTAAAAAAGCGATTTAAAGAAGAGAGACATCTGTCGACCAATTCCAAAAGGTTCAAGGTCTGATTTTGTGCACCCCTATAAAGCCCTCATCCTACTTTCGGAGAAGGTGGAGCTTGATGGTAGTCTAACGTCTATGTACCCACCCTTCGGACGGCCCTTCTATACCCACCACTTGTGTAACCTCCCTTTTTTCTCTTTCTAACCCTCCCAGATTTTTTTTCCGTACCATCTGCAACGTCGAAATCTATGTAGAAACAATGGTGGGACGAATTCAATTTGGCACTCTTTAAAAATATTCGATAGCCGAACTTTTCAACCACTTTTTTTTTTAAATTACGAATAATCGAGATCAAGAATAAATTCTTGCATTGGCATAAAAGAATAAAATCTTTTATTTTTATCCTTATCACAAATTGAAGATCGATATTATATTTGATTATTTTGAATGAATTTGTTTTCTTACCTCGAAATAGTAACGATGGTCGGCTCTCCTGGTAAAGCCTCTAAGAAGTTTGCAAATGTTATGTTTATCAGACGTTGGAGATCGTGTGGCGAAGTAACATGATGTGGTAGTTCGGTGTCATCTATAGTGCAACCAGCATCGTGTATTAAATTCCAATTGATTTCTGTATCTTTGTATGCTTTGATTACTTGCTCGTAAATGAGATTTACAGCTTCATATCTGCAATGAAAAATAACAAAATATAATGTAATTAAATAGAAGTGAATAAGCTTTATTTAAATAAATGTATTTAAGAGTAAATCTGTACTTTGTTATAGTATAGTAATGTTTTACATTTCCAGTTGTAAACGTCATTAGGTTGTTATTAATATAATATCTTATAAAATATAAAGAGGGAAATAAGGAAATAGAGAGAGAGAGAGAGAGAGAGAGAGAGGGAGAGAGAGCGAGAGAGAGAGAGAGAGAGAGAGGAAATAACGATATAAAGTTTAAATGTATAAACGATAATATGGGACTGCGAAAGTCATGTGAAGCATTTCCTGAAAGCACGCGAACAAAGTTAACACAAACATGAGACCGGTTCCGGGTGCTTGTAATTTGTATCGTTCCTCTTCCTCCCTCTCTATTCTATCACTTTTTTTCTCTCTTTCGAGACTCTCTTACGTACTTATACCACCCTCCGCTTTTATCTTTATCTGATCACAACTTTTACATGTTCTCTCTGCAGCTGTGGGTACTTCCGTGCATTTATATTGCCCCACTAATAACAAAAATATTCAACGTAATGATCGAGTTATGTTTTTCGTTGGCTGTATACAAGTTATTAAGAGTCATTAAGTATGATTAGTTTTTAAAATAAATCGGATCGAATTTAGAAGACGATGGAGAAACGGATTTTGATCAATTAAAAAAGAAGAAAAAAAGAAGCAGAAGAAGAAGAAGAAAAGAAGAAAAAAAGAAATTTTTTTGATGATTCCGTGATGTTTATTATCGACATCCTTCGAAATAATTGAACTTGGAATACTCGAAATATCGAATTAAGTAGAAGAAGAAGAACCAGGTGCCATCGTGGAAGCACAGCGGTCTTGGCTCGCTAACGCGTTAACTGTTTAAAAGAGGAGACCATCCTCCCCTTTTTGCCCTCTTTTCCTTCGGTGAATATTAATTATTCTCTTGGAAGAGAGCACCTGCCTTCGTCTTCGAGCTGGACGTAATACTTACGAATATGTCTACGTGCATATTGTATATGGATCACGATTCTCACCACAGATTATTCTAACAGTTGTGCAAGGAACTTAGTAACGATCGCTCTCAGGGATAGGAAACCGGTCTCGCTGCTTATTCGACCTGTTATTTTTGAGATGTTTCGTGCCGCTTGTGCTACCGATGCACCTTGTCGCAGAAAATAACTACTCATTTTTGAAGATCCTTCTTAGGAAATCGGAACCATCTATATAGACTCGTTAAGGGGATCTAGTTATACCTGCGACCTAACGATACCTACTTGGAAATTCCTTATTTAACGAAACAGTCAAGACTAACTCAGATTATCGGTAGTAACAAGATTTGTGTGAACATCATTTTGAAAAGCATGTTTCTCATCGTGCACGTGTTTTAATCCTAATTAAATATGGCCCTGAAGAAGATAGAAAGATATCAAACGGTTAACATTTTTTGCACTTATCCTAAAAGGCAGATGTCAGGATGAAATTTTTTTCATTCTTTTGCCTTAACAAATCTCGACATCGTAATTCATAATTTTCCTATTGTAACCGGTTCTGTCGTTCTCTTTCAACCTTTTTTTCTGATACGCTAACAACGAATACGGAGTAGAAAAATGTATAAGTTCTATAGACTCATGCATATGTTACTTACACATTCGTAAGGAAGAAAGAGAAATAGAGAGAGACAAAGAGAGAAAGAAAATTAGGAAAAGAGAGAAAGAGAGATGAAGTTGGTCCATGTCGCTCGGCGAATGAATTACGAACAACGGGCAACGTTAAAAAAATAAAGGAAAGAGAACGACAGGAAAGAGGAGGGGGCCCTCATTAGGAAGTGCGCCCCCTGTGTATTTGTCGATAAGGGGACCTATATGCAAATGGCGTCCCTCGTTGAGAGGCGGAAGAAAAAGTTTCTCTCCCTTTCCTTTCCTCCGACAATCCATCTCTTTCTCTCTCTCTCTTTCTTTCTCTATCTACCTATCTATCTTTCTTTGTCTCTCGCTCTCTTTCTTTCTCTCTTTCTCTTGGTGCAGGAATAATACTCTACGATGGCATGGCAACGTAGAAAAAAGAGGGTATAATGTATCGTAATCAGATGATCAATTATTGAGAGCGCGGCAAAAAAACAACGAGGGTTGACATACGACTGACAGGATAGGAACGTATCCGGATATGCTAGGGGAGCTCTTTCCATTTCTCTCACGATTTGCTTAAGGGGGTTCTCTTTGCTTTGAACTCTCGTTGTAATCTAACTTTGAGAAATTTTTGTCTCCATCAAATGATAAATTCATAATCGATCGATGTATTTTATTACGAGTACTTTTTGTTGTTATTTTTATGAACTCTCTTTTAAATCTAATTTTGAGAAATGTTGTTTTTTGATAAAACGATAAATTTATTATCATTGGAAAAATTGTATTACGAATAATTTTTTTCTCCAAACAGTAAGCGAATGTTTTTGTAAAAGGAAACATAAGAGTCTAGAATTGAAATCATTTATTATATTGAGGACTTTAAAAAGGATAGGTAATAACATCTTGCGGTTTGTTAGCTCTTCGGCTCTCACAGCGGAGTCATTTAAACCGATGAGAAGTCGTGTCGACGAAAAAGTAAACACCCGTTGTATGAAGAGGTTCGAGCGAAGCATTAACAAGATATCCTGCATTGAAAACGTATCGTTTTTTTTCATTCTTCATATTATTCCTTCTTTTATACCGTAACTATGCATACTTCTTGATGTATACATGCTGACAGTGCAAGGACAATGCACCGATATCGAGTTACTAATTTGAGTAAAGGGTGCTCATTGGAACGAGACGACGGACACAATGGGAGTTAGACTTTTGAAATTTTACCAATACCACATTTCGTTATCATACATAATTTATATGAGCATAACGAGAATGTTTCTTATATCTCATGAGACCATAATATAAACTTTTGTAACGATGAAAGATTACATTTTGAAAATTTCGTTTGTATCATTATAATTGTTTAACTTTTAAAAATTCTCCATAACAATCAAATGAAAACGTTAATAATAGGAATTCAGAAAAAGTCTGCTCATAGCAATTTACGAAAGCAAATAGTCAGTTAATAGATCAAAGTATCTGTCTAACGATCTAAGTATCTTTTTCTCTAATTTTCTGTCATTATGTTCATTTAGAACACAGTTTTTCAAACATGCGAGCAGGTAATTAGAATCGTTTGAATTGGCAATGGCTAATAGTAGGTAGGTATATCTTGTTAATCAACAAAATATGACTAGTAAAAGATTATATATTTTTCAAGAGGGATGTCAAATGCATCGATCAATTGGTATCGAGAATCGAAAAATAGAAAGAACATTGTGTTAGGTTGGGTATCGGTCGATGTACCTGTTCCTAGGCACGTGGCGTCGAAAACACGACGATTTGCCACGTACAAGTTGCAGGTAGTCCGGATGTGCTTAGGGTTGCAGCAGGTATGGTATATGGTCGCGATACACTGAAGGGAGGCCAAAGCCAATCAATAGATATTCATCCCTCATCGAACGTGCGATAGCATTTCAACCCGAAAAATGCAGGTTGCACTGTTGTCATTGATATACTGTACCAAACTAGAAAGAGTAATTTTTATTAATAAATTATCACTAATGGGAATATTTCCTTTTCCATATTTTATTGTTGAATATTTTAATTATTTTAGTTAGTTATAATTGTAAAGAAATGAGCAAATAGGAAAAATAGTCAAGTACCTAGATAATTAATTCTATTTGTATGTAATGACTGATATCAAGTATTTAATTAATTAACAGTCGAGCCATGAAAATGAGCATGTTCGGGTTAGAGAAGTCGTCGTGTATGAAAACAAATCGTCGGTTGAGATAGCGAAAGGAGAGAGGGAAAAATGCGCGCTATGGGGTTACCTATGCACGTCCCACTGAGCGAAAATTTGCATGCACGTTCCGGACTTAATTAGGTTACACGCGAAACGGGTTGAAGTTCACACGCTTCATTAGACATTCCGAAGGGTTGGCACGTTTTGATGTACGCTTTTACCTTGTCTGCCCTTTCTCCCTTTCTTTTTCTTTATTTTGCATTTCGCTGCGTCCTACATACCCTCTCACGGTCCACTTTTGCTATTCTTTGCCTTAGATGATCTTTTCGGAGGAAACAATCATTTTTTAATGTAACGTTTTATTTTCTCACAAGTATCTCTCAAGTTTGCCTAAGTTCGATTATTGATTTTTATGTCTAGATATGTTATTACGTTGCCTTATTTATTCATACAATCTCATTTATCATTTTTTAATAATAACGTTATATCGGATATAAACCGCCAATCTTTTCATAACTTGTGACTTTTGGTAAAGTTTCATTGGTAGTATTTTAATATGTCAAGTAGACCTCTCGTTTTGTTAACAATTTGTAATTCTGAACGATTGATCGCTTATTTTTTCTGTCATTGCGATAAGGTCTGTTCCCTTTTTTTTCATTCTTTTCTTCCTCAATTTCGTCGATAAGTTGACCGCAGAAACTGTTAATAATGTATTATGCTTTTAAGCCGTCGACTCTCGAACTCTTCGATCGTTGAGGTAAAAGGAGGCAAAAAAATTCAGATGATGGTCGTTTTGTTCGTTTTAGAATTTCCTTAAGTGTCGTGGTAGAAAGCTGATTGGGGAAAAAAATAAAAAGAAGGAAAACGTAGAACGTCCATTAAAAAGGTAATTAGCGAAATAAATCTGGAAATTCTGTGGCGTACGGAGAATAAATTAATGTAATTATCACTTGAGGATCGATGGATACTCGTGAAACGAAACGAATAATTAGAATTCTCGTTCAACAAATTTTCTTTTCATTGGATAAAAAAAACTGAAGATTTCAAATGACATTCCTATTTCGTTTCTCACGCGTCACGTTGAGAAGTGTACTCGATAATAATTGTTAAAAAAAATTTCCTATACGAGCGGATCGGCAACGTACATCTTTTTAACATTCCAATTAACTTACCTTCTTCTCCCCGTATTCCTAAACTCGTTTTCTAAACGAACGGTACTAATCTCTGCGGGTGGTGTGCTTTAATATGCTAAACACTTTGTTAGTTTACCCTTAAGATACGCACATATAAATGTGAACTTGTAAACGATGCTTCTCACGAATAATTATTATAGATTAACTCGAAATATTTCAATAAAATAGTTTAAATAAATATCTGTAGCATACTAACAATGTCGGAATAAACTATTGTGAATGTATACGAACAAGAGAATTGATGAGCGTGTGTGTAAGAATGAATTATGTATTGATGTATGATTGGTTTGCATAAGATCTCACTATATAATTGACAATTTAGAAAAAACGACAAAAGACGTTGGACGCTAGACGATAACGTTGAAAGCTATAATGCAGTAGATAATATTTGTTGGAGGAGTACTGTAGACGTTGGTAATTAAACGAATACAGTTAAATTTTAACAATAGAAATAAATGTTAGACGAAAATAGACGAATCTAGAAGAGTGTAGACAAATAGATGTTAGACGAATAGACGTATAGACGGAATACACGTTAGATGAATAAATGGCAACAGAGTAGAAGAACGAAGAAGTAAAGAAAGAAGAATTTTTTATTAGTATAATTTTAGATATGATTATTTAAATCCTTTGCAAAGAGACGTGTTGCACGGAGTATAAAATAAAAAAGAGTAACCGTTGTCACTATTTTGTTCTATTGTGTTACATTTTTTTTAAATATTCAAATCCCGCCTTTGGTACATTCGAATGTGGAATTGGAACGTTCTTCTTTCGTAGATCATCTGATGGCAACGTGATCTCGCAAGAATTAACGAGCTCTCGTACGAATAGAGATGGGCGCGCTTGTATAAGTGTATACGTGAGACAAGATAGAGTAAAGAAAAGAAAGGACAAGAGAGAGAGAGAAGAATTCGTTCGAAGGCTCTCGTCTTTCGTTCTTCTTTCGAAGATGTAGTATTCCGTTTAGATTCTCAAGCATGGGCGTGAGTAAATATGCAAATGAAATAACGAGGGAGCTCGGGGACGCGGTTAAATCATACTTGTGTCTTGCCAACTTGCTTTTCGACTATTATAAATCAAATACAAGCAAACGAATGCAAAGTAATTTTGTTAGGTTGATATTAAACAATTATTAGATGATGGATTTATTTTTATATAATAATATACGTTCCTCTCTTACATTATCTTTCTAAATAATTTCTTGTTATAGGTATATGTTTTCGAAATAAATCTTTATAGTTAAATAATCTATAAGAAAAACAATTGAAAGGATCAAGGATGGGTGAAGTATACCTTTCGGGGGTACAGCACTGGTAAAGGTGAGTTCTTGAAAGGATCCATTACGCGTGAGTCGAACCCGAAAGGAGAAAAAACGACACATTGTGATGGTATATATGCGTATGGGGTCGTACCACGTACCGTGGGACTAGAACAAAGGGTCGTGATAAAAACTGGGCATGAATCCAGGCCTCGGTAGTCGACAACGAGAAGGAGAAGGAACAGGAGGGAGAAGTGGGTCAGCGGGGGCCTTGTGCTCTTACAAACCTGCTTCTACAGTTTCAGTCAACAACGTGCATATTCGCTACACGTTTGCTTGTTCGTTTCTCCGTTCACTTTTATCTACCATCAAATGTGAAGTCAAAAAATTACTTAAACGATGTCAGAAGGTTTAGCACGTTTTTTCCTGGGATATTCGGCAACTATTTTACTTAACCAGTTTTCAGTTCTTGTGTTATCGTGAAAATAATCATCAAGAAATATTTTTTATGTAAAATACTTCGATCATCTGTCGACGGTTAGAAAACAGAAAAGGTCTAAAAAGAGGCTTTGTTCCAGACTTTGTTCCGAAACGTGGTCCATTTCCGTGCTTGAGCTTGAATTCGACCTATTTTTTTTGCTCTCTTGAAAGTACAAAGCTAAATGAGACAATCGAAGAGTGTATATGTTGAATGGTATAAAAGAAATTTTTTGCGCGCCTTTTGCATGCACGGACACAGTTCAAGGGTTCAAGCCATTTCGAAAGGAGAAGCAGAGAGTGTCGAATATTAAGAACCGGAATTATCCCACCCCTCCGCACTCTTCGTATATTTATGAGCGTTTCGACCTATCAGCCTTCTACCTTGCTTTCGGAGCAAGCAGTTTTTAAACGAGCGCCGGTCGACTCACTCCTTTTACGTGTGGACGAAGCTTCGAGCAAAATCGATCCTTGCATTTAAAGAAGACCACGGTGTTATCCTTCAAGTTACGAACTTGGCTGGATTTAGCTGGAAAGCCACGAAGAAATTTCGACTTTTTTCGGCTTTGGTAACGAGCCTGGGATCGAACCGATATTGAGGACAATTTTATTGGCGAGGGTGTTTTAAAGATGGCCGTTTCTATAGCAATGGCCGGTGATATCGTGTGTATGTGGAGCATTGGGGCATAGACAAACAATACCTTCTCTCATATGCAGTTGGCATAGGGGTTCTTGTATGGCCGCTTAAAATGGAGAAAATGATGATTACTTTAGATTTTTTTAACGAGTGAACCTCGCATCTTCATAACTATAGATTAACAATCGTGCTACGAACTTTGATATCATAGATGTGGAAACAAAGAAGACAAAAATATGCCTATTGCGCCATTGAGTTTCAAACCACAGGGTGCTTTGAAAACGATGAAAAAGCTTCTTGCGTCGTTGTCAGACTTCGCCGGTTTCATCCCTTCACTCTCCTCCTCTAAGATCCTATGCTTCTTACTCTACCGAAGAACCTGCACCCTCGCCCTATCCATCTTAATTTTATTATTTCATTCCGCGAGGCTGTTTTTCAAGGCCTCCTTCCTCTCTTCCACCTATAACATTGGCCTTTTTCCTCTTTCGACCTAATCGTGCGAACTTTCCTTCCCTTTAGCACTGAGAATCATCTTTTGTCCTTTTCTTTTTCTCATCACCCACGTACATCTCCTCTTCCTCTTCTGTCACTGGCACCCTCTACTTCCAACAGCACCATCACTTACGGATCAATAGGGTATAGAAGATAAACGCACCTAGATGGATCTCGGAGGGGATGTGACCGAGCAGAGTGAAAAAAAAGAGAAGAAAAAGAGAGATAAAACAAGGAGGAAACGAGCAAGAGAAAAAAAATGTCAGAATGGTAGCCACATCATATTTTCGCAGGATTTTTCTTCCTATTTATATTCGTTCAAATTTCATGTCTATCTTTATAGTGTTCGTAGATTTCTATGTTCAAATAATGATACGCATGAAGAAAATATATATTTAAAGCATATTTTTCGTCACTATCCAAAGTGTCTCGTACAGAAACGAAGGGGAAGACGGAGGGACATTCACCGTCGCTTCTTTTATCGAAGGATGAGATGGAAGGCGGGCTTACTTTTTTTCTTTCTTCCTTTTATTTCCTCTCTCTTTCTCTTTCTTTCTTTCTCTTTTCTTTCTTTCTTCCTTGGTTCTCTCACTCTCTCTTGGAAGGGGGAAATCGTTAGGAAAGCGACATGCAAATTCGTTTGAAAGTTTCGTGCACCTTTTCCCACTTCCACTACCCTCTGGGCACGAAAAGCGGGGCAAGGGTAGGCAGTGAATTTTCATAAGAGATAGAGAAGTAGAGAAAAAGAAAGAAAAAAAAAAGAAAGAAAAAAGGGAAGAAGAGGGAACGGAAGAAGAAAAAAAGAAGAACAACAAAGGTCATCGCAAATATTTCCCGCTCTTGTTTTTTTATTTTTTATTTGTTCGAAATTGTAATATATTTAAAAAATAACAAATTATCGAAGAAAACAACGAAAATTGGAGAATGATTTTAGGTAAGACAAGAATAGTAAGACTTTATACAAGAGATGAAATGTTACGAACAATGCGGTTTCTTAATCTCCAGGGAAATTTCGAATTAACTATTCGAATTCTTTCTTACATTAGTGAAGATAAAAGAAAAACAATGTTATCTGAATTTTCAATGATATTATACAATCATTGAGTAAAATACTCGGATGAAATAATTTTGTTTGTGTTAAAAAAGTCCGAGCTCAGCGCGTTCGAAAAGACGCGCGTTTTTTGAAAAAGACATTTTTTATATTAGACTTTTATTCGTCGCTTCGACAATGACAGTGAAATAATTATACAAAATTTAGAGATCATGTCTGCCTGAACGAGTAAAATACTTTTATCCTCATTTAGAAGGATTATCGCGTTCGCGTCGTATTCATTAATATTTGGAGAAAGAATTCAGAAAATTCGATGAAAAGGTTTTCACCGTGCTCTAGATACGTGAAATTTCTATATGTTCATAAATTTCAATTGAATATTTTCGTGATTGTGTAATATGTTTAAAAGGAGGATTTGTAGTAACTTTGCCGAAAATAGTAGGTAAAATGAAAAAAAAATGAAAGCATAGGAGAGTGAAAAAAATGTCGATTTGGTTGGTTTCGGATCACTGCAATCGCTTCCCTTTTAGCTCTTCTTTCCTTTTTTTTTATAGTCCGCGTGCCGTCGATGTAGGGGCGAATAGCAATATACGAACAGAGCGAAGCCAAGCCCGTTTAATATCGCAGATCGAGGCACAAATGAATATTCATTAAACACATTTTTCCGATTTTAATTACATCCCCTAAGCGGATCTGGCCTGGGCTTACGCAGCGTTTCCCCCACTATTTTTTCCTTCTTCCTGCGTTTTCCTCCTTGCTCTCGCACATAACCCTCCTCCTTCTCTTCCTCATCGGAGGAGATTTCTTTTTCTCCTTTCTACTTTCTCTTTCTTCATATCCTCGTCGTCCGCATTCTGCGTGCTCTTTAATGAAATCCCCGCGGACGCCATTATTAATATCACCAGTCTTATCTTTGAACGTAATAAAGAATTACTTTGTTATTAATTCCAATGTCTGTCTCTCCTTTTTCCTATCATCGAATAAAATTGGAATGCCGGAGGATCGGATCGGATCGAAAGACCTGTCTCGATTTGATGAGATACTTCTTGGCTAAGCCTACGGTATCCGTCTCAATTGAATTTAAAGACTACCAACAGGATGTTTGTGGCGGGAGCGTGTCACTTCGATGACGGATACAAATTTTATATAGTCTTTTAATAGACTGGAGGAAGCAATTATTTTAGTTAACAACTATCTCTCTCGCTCTCTCTTTTTCTTTCTCATTTACTCGTATAATTTGGCATGGAATATAAAAATATAGATAAATTATTTTAATGCATCTAGGCTGTTTTGCATTTGAACATTTTTCGATGAACTCTTTTAATTTTCCTCTACCCCTCTTTACTCTCTTTTTCTTTCCTCTTTTTACAAGCCGCACCTCTCTCCCGCATATCCCCAAATTTTTCTTTGTATCGCGTCTGGCCTGCTTGGCCTCACCCTTACGCACACACATGACGTGATGGCGAATGGCGAATCGTGCACGCATGCGCTCGATATGATATTTCCTTTCTCGCGACGCACGTCTCACCCCCTCGACACCAGCAGCCCCCACCCACCTGGTTCTGGAAGACGATGGGTGGTTTGGCGATGGTGGTAGAGTAGCGGGCACGGCTCGACAAAGTAAGGGTGTTGCCAAGGGCAACGCTAACGAGCTCCATGAGCGACGTCAGACAGGGCAACACACTCCCATAGCACTATCGCCTCTTCTCTCCCTTCCTCCTACTGAGCGTCAGAACAAACCCTCCTTTTCTCTTTTTCTCTTTCTCTTTCCTCTTAATTCTCCACCTCCTACAAACTTGCTTATGTATAAATACATCCCCTTACGCCTTTAGCAACCTCGATATGCGATGTCGCGATGTCGAGAAGTTCTCGGCCTACCCTTACGAAGAAAGGCCCTTTAGACATAGAAAGCTGGAAATATAATGTCCTTATCCATCTCTCGTCCTTATCCACGTGATTCTATATATCCTTTCGATTCCAACTCACCTTTCATCTTCCTTCATTTATTTTCATCTACCATCTAATCCATCACGTTCTATCCATCCTGTTATATACTTTCAAAAAAATATCTCTACATTAAAGCGTATGGATTTGATATATTATAAATTAATATTATTTATATTAATAAATTAAGAAATTTTTTTTATGTTAGAAGACGTTTAAAAAGTTTTGTCTTTTTAGAAAGATTTGTACAATACGGTAAGAGATCGTTCGGTGTGGAGGGTGAATCACCGGGAGTTTATTGGCCACGACATTCTGTGGCGGAGGACTCGTCGGGGCGGGAAAGCAATTACGTAATCAAGTAATTAGTCCCTGACCTCGGGTAACAGGTTCCGCCTTGCTATTCAACCAACCTGACTTCCTTTCGAGACTCTTTCGATTTTTTTCTACATTGGTATGGATCTTTTGAAGGGAAACTCGGAATGATGGTCTTATATTTGTTTAATCACCATTAATAATTAAGATAATAGATTTCTTTTGTTTTATCTTATATCTTGACTAATTTGACCTTTTGAAAAATTATATTCGACCAATTTTAATTCTTTTTCTTCTTCTTATTATTATTCATTTTTCTTTTTCAAATTCATACTTGATAAAAAAGAAAATAAGAAATAGGAAACATGTATTATACAATATATGCGCCGTTCGTCGAATCTTTATTAGAAAGTTCTTTTAACGTATCTGTGTGTAATTTATCCAACCTGCAGATGACATCACGAGGATTTTATTTTTGCCCTCGGAAAACTGAGAGTACGCGGGTATAAGGGTGGAATTACGACTGGGGTTTGGAGCATGAAGCAAAGTAGGAAAGAGAGTGGAGGGTAGGTATGGCGGAGAGTAGATATGGGTGAACCTTACTTATTGTCATATTTTAATATAACGACGGTGTAACAACGCTTCCACGTCTCGCAACATTTATTTCAATGCCAGACGTTTCTTTTTCATTTTCTTTTCTTTTTTCACTTTCCTCTTTTTTATTTCTAAAAAATCATCAAAATACAATGTAATCTATGTTAGACAGTGTGACATGATATTTTAAAAGTTGTAATAATTTATAAATTGATCTCATGCATGAAAAAAAAAATGTTTTTCATGCGTGATGCAAATAAAATAAATTCTAATATAGAGATTTTTTTTGTATAAATAAATTTTTCCTTAATATAGAGTCTAAATATTTTTCTTCAATTTCTATTAGAACATTGATCAAATGTCCTTGTATTAATTATCAATTCTTGCTTGAAAAATTGGAATATATTTAATATTATTTAAAATGGTCAATTACTTGTTAGTTTGTATTTAGTATTTGTTGTTTTCAAGTAATATAATTTTTGTTTCCAATTACATAAAATATTGAGGCCATAAAAGAGTTAAACGTAGATTGTAAAATTGTAATGTTTTTCTATATATTTATTCAAATGTCAAAATTTAATGAATATTATATATATATATATATATGCAACTATACAACAATGTAAATCCAATGTAATTTTTGGTACGACGGGAATAAGAAGGAAAATGATTGGATATTAAAAGAAAATGAGGTACGGCTTCTGTTTCTGATAGTTATTGTTGAGAATAAATTATCCGCCGGCTTTTCGATGCTTTTTGAAGAACGTGCAGCAGCCACCGACGACTTGCACCTGGAAGAAATGAGAAGGATTGAAAGAACGGAGATACCCTCGCAGTCAAGGAGGAATGATCAACGAGGAAGACGAATCACCAGGCGGTGGACTATTCTTTCTCGATCATTGTAGTAGATGGCACAAAGACTCATCCTCTTTTTCTTTTTTTTTTTCCTTTTACCTTCTCCGACTCTCTTGCTCACTCTCACTCTCTCTCTCTCTCTTTTTCTGTCTCTCTCTGTCTCTCTTTTTTGTCTCTCTCTGTCTCTCTTTTTCTGTTTCTCTCTGTCTCTCTTTTTTATTCAGCTATTTTCTGTTTCATTCTCTTTTGTATCAGTTTTCCCTCTCGCCAATTCCACCGTGCTGGATAATGCCGGCCTCGAAATAATAATGCCTCCGCGCAAAGCACAATGCGACATTTTCTCTTGTTAAATTATCTCTATGTCGCGCTTTTTTAAGTCTCTTCTTCGTTCCGGCCGATTCATCATTCTCGTCTTATCCAGTCTTCATCTTTTCTCTGTATTTTCTTTATCATTCTACTCCATCGTTATTCAATGTGATTTCTTGTATTTGATATGTCGATCATAATTGTTTTTATTTTTGTTAAATCCTTTGTCGTAAATATATATATGGGTATCTAATATAAAAATATCATGTGTGCAGATCACACATGGTAGAAGTGAAACCTTCAAAAAACCAAGCTTCGAGAGAATGAGACGAATGCACAGTATCAGAAGTAAGCTAATTGTAGGGTTTATTTATTTATTATAATACTGTTACCATATATACAAAAGGAAACCGGTATGATCTTGGAGTGGGGATACCTGACAAAAACTACCATTTTCAAAATTCTAGCAATCAAGATGGAATGCAGAATGCGATAGCCATAGATAGACACAAAAATCATAGAATGTTTGTCGATGGAAAGATATCCTGTCGTAAACTAAGTAAATATAATTTATCCTTGGTTTGAAACATAGATATATGTGAACCTTTCTGTGAATTTGAGATATGTTTATCACTTGTCAACACAACCAATTATTTTCCATTGCAATTAATTCCTTTAGATGTTTCGACATAGATCGGAAACAATTTGGTCGTATTTTTTCGTTTCATCAAGTTTTGAATCACAATGATTCTAACGAAATTTTCTCTCCAAAAATCGTTGAAAAACAAACACGTTATTATTCAATATTATTAATTATTAATAACAGGCGAGGATAGTAACAGGCGTGCTTAACAACGGTTTGAAGAGTGAAGAGTCGGGATAACAACACTTAGATATTCTCTAAATTATATATGAGAAAATAAATGAAACTCATTCTCAAAAATAATGAACTCATATTATACAAAATTCATAGTAAATAAAAATAACAGGAAGTATAATGCTTCAAAAATATTATTGTTCTACGGAGTAAGCATAGTAGTTTTAAAATTCAATTCCTGTAAAGCGGAAAGAAGAGCTTACTTCCATTGAGACTACTGGTAGTAATACTAACACCCACAAGTTCATACTCCTAGTTTCTCTTGTCTAACCGATTGTTAAGGGATGGTACAGACTATACCACAAACGCGTCCAAATAAACCCAGATTGCCAAGTACGACGGATATTATTCCGAAAAATTAATCGTTTCAGGCACGCTAAAAAATTAATTTTTGTTATTCATATATATATAATATATAAATATTATTTAATTTATAATTATTAAAATTATTATATTCTAGTACTTGCATAATAATGTTGATTTCTTATTAAAATTAATAATGTTAGCAAAAAAAAATTCACTCGCCCTATAATACAAATGAACCATTTTTTTAAATATATTCCTTATAAAATTAATATAAAATGCTCTAGAAAAAAAGAAAGAAAAGAAAATTTATTAAGTTTATTTCACTGAGATATGGTATAGATTTCACTTGATTCACTTTATTCACTTGAGATATGGTATAGATACTGGCGACATCAGGGACACAGAGAGCGCCGCTAACAATAAATTACTACACTACTACAGCTAACGAAATAAGAATCTATGTGATATGTTTATAACCGTTTTTTCGCAAACAGCTGAATATATAAGCCATGTTTAAAATCACGACGGATTACTACATTACTATAAGTGTGCAAAATTTGAAAAAAATCAGAGGGGGTCGATCTGACCGTCCCCTTGTGAGAGATTTAAGAAGTCTCACAATTTGAGGTATGTATTTGAAAAAGAACTTCCACCCTTCGTCAATTCCAATCAAAATTTTTTCCCTCAATTGTGAAAAATTGAAGGTCTACGCCAACGATGTACTTGGATTCTATAAATATTTAATTTAAAATTTGTTTATATATCTCATAATATATTTTCTAATATATTGAATTTAATTTAGAAAAAAATCAATATAGGTAAAATATATGATAGGCAATGCCAATGCTCGAGGAAAACTATTATCTTAGCAGAAAAAGTGAACGATATCATGGAAATGAATGCATAAAAAAAAAGAAAGTAGAAAAACGTACAATAGAAAAAGAAAGAAACGTTAAAACGAATTGCAATCATTATAGAGTCTTCGATATTTTTACAAAGAAAGGTTTAAATTTGTGTGAGAAAACACGTACTACGGTTTGTCGTAAAATAATCCCCTATACCGACTTATTGATCAGATCACAAGTCGTTGGAGCACACAAACCCTCCCCTTTAGTCCACCCCTCTTTTCCGCCGTTGCCGCCGCCTCCTTGCCACAGGGAACAGGGCATTTTTATTCGTGCAGTTTCACCCCCGTCATTCCTTCCACTTTGGCCTTCCCTATACCTCTCCTGTCTCTCGCTTGGCGACACGGGGGTGGTAAAGTCGTGGGAGCGCCATTTTTTATTTTACCTACGTCGAGCTACAGTCGCATGGAGATTCATTAATAACAAGCTGCCGCGGTTCCTACGAGGATTAGAGACAGACTGAGGAAAGAGGAGTGACGGAGTGATAGAAAGAGAAAAATGTCTGTTCAAATCAATTTTCCGACGAATATCGGAGGAAAAATAGAAGGAAATCGCACGGTACAGCGTCGACTGCGTAAAATATCAAAACGTTTTTTCCTGCCTGTACAAATAATGATAGGAACGCAAAAGTTATACGAGAAACTTATTCTTCTTACGAGAGAATATATATGAGAGACGCGCGACTTTATAAGCACATAAATTATAATCTAAGTCTTATATATGTAATATCTAGACGTTATTATCTATAACTTCAAAATGGCGACCAACAAGTGCGAATCGTAGAATATGATTTAAAAAAATTTAGTAGTGTAGGAGCTTTTATTATGCGCCAACATATTACTCTCTTCCTTCTTCCTCTTTTCATCTTTTTCGCTCAACCTTCTCCGCCGGCACTTTTATTCGGGCGGTCCTCAAGGTTGGTCCTCGTTCAGTGATGCCTAGAGGGTGGGTTTCTACTCCTACGATGAAGAAAGAGAAGTTTCGGTCTTCCATCGGAGACGAGAAAAACGAGAGCCCGAGGAGGATGAAGCATAGCTGGTGGGGGGGGGTCGGTTAAATAAGGAACAGAAATAAATAGGAAGGTAAGAAAAGAGCTCGTTAGAGGGTCTCCGCGAGTTTCTGAGTACTCAACTACCCTCCGACCAAACTCTCTTCTCTCTTCCTCCCTTTCTCGCTCTCTCTTTCTCTCTCTCTCTTTCTTTCTGTTTTTTTTTCTCTTCTTCTCTTCCTTCCTCGCGTCATCTCTTCATCCTCTTTTCTAACCTCGCTCTCTTTTCATCATTCCACGATCTCGACACTCTCTCGCGCCCCGATTTCAAGCAATATTTTCGTCGTTCCTTTTTATACCTTCCTTTTCGCTTTTTTCCGCGACCGAATTTCTGAAAAACAAATTCATTCCGAAGTACGCAATAGAATAGTCTCTCTCTTTCTCTCTTTCTTTCTTTTTTCCTTTCTGTAGGAACTAAAGATATATATAAAACAATTATACAATGATTTGTGCTTACTAATTTCATATAATGTATTTTAATTAATGTACCAATAACGTCGAGAACGAGTTGTTCGTTATTCTATATTCCTATTAAAATCAAAAACTGCTTGTAACAACAAGTCCTGTTAAGTAACGACAACTTGGCACGGTTAATAAGAAGCTTATCAATTTAAATAGTATATTAAAGATGTTGTTTTTAAAATAAAAACGATACCAGCAATAAATCGCGTATTTGGTAGAAAAAGTTTTTAAAAATGGGCTATTAATCGTTTCCAAATGCTTCCTATTTTAACAAGTTAATTTCTCCCTAGTATATTCACCCACGCTCTTGTAGGAGGACAGAAATTAACCCTTTTATCAAGTAAGAAAGGGTGGGAAGAAGGAAGGAATGAAGGAAGGAAGGAAGGAAGGAAGGAAGGAAGATGGTCGTCGTTACGAAGGGTCGGTCAGATTTAGCGAAGGAGTTTTCGTTGGTGAGTTTAACAGGCTTTTGCTGGTCGACGTGTATCGAGGGGTTAGGGAGGGGGTGGGGTAACGGAAGGAGCTGGTTTAGCGAGTTACGAGCAATTGCCCACCTCTATTCTGCACCATTGCTTCCTTCTTTAATCGACCAGTCACCTTCTCTCGTCGAGAGGCAAACCACCTCTTAGTTTTGAGGGGGCTACGAGGGTTGCGGTTGATAGAAACTGATGAAAATTGCGTGATTAACCGAGACCATCTCCCCGACTCATCAACACGCTCCCGCGACCACAAGGATCGGAATGCCTTCGGGTTATTTAGTGACGGACAATCCCAAAGGACCATGGAAGCGTTCTCTCCTATTCTCTTCCTTCCACTCAATACTCAAGAGAAAGAGAAAGAGAAAGAGAAAGAGAGAGTACAAGATTTTTCTTGAAAAGCAGTTCTATATCCCAATTGGTTTCAATGGATCAAATGACCTGTTTACTGTTTTATCTTCGACAATGTTTACTACCAGACCAACAAGTATATTGAAAGATCGCGTTTGCCAAAGGTTCGGAGATTTGTTGAAACAAGAACAATAAGAACTATTATGTTTCTTCTTTCGTTTATTTCATTTATTTTTTTCTTCGATTTATAATAATATTCATAAATGTTTATTGCTCTATTAATAAAGAATATATTACATATTATGTAAAATCTAAGTAAAGAAAGTTTATCTTGTATTTATCTAAATTTGTATATTATTTATCTCTATTGATTAAAATGTTATGAACTTTCTTTGTTATCTAATATAATTTTCTTTTTATATTCAATATACTGTTAAAAGTTTTGGTATTTTGTAGTTGGTAAGACATCTTGAAGAGTCGCAGCCGATATCGAGTAGACGTTGGTAAGGGTACATTAATAGTCTCCGTTGGCCTGAACTACAGGTTTTCTTCGTCTTTTTATCCCCTTTATTCCACTAAAATCTCCAGTGAATCGAATTATCCGACAGTCGCAAAATTACGCTAGCAGAATCAGTTCGAGAAGAGAAACCGAGCGAAAAGCTTAATACGGATAATACGCGGTCGATTGGTTCAATTAAACGAGTCCGAAAAAATTCGCACGTTTAGTCTTCTATAATTTTTGAAAGAATTTTGATATCGAAAATAGACAAAGAAAGAATACTCATAAAAAATGTTATGAATTACATTTTATGTAATTTTTCTGTTGGTAATATTTTAATGAAGTTTTATATATGTAGGTACGTTGCGTACTCGCAGGACAAAATCGTTAGTATCTCGGAGTTTTTTTCATATTTCTCAGTCACCTTTTCTTCTTCAAGATACGGCGTAATAGTCCCGTTGCTATCTGGAATTGTAATCGGAGGGTGGCACCATAGCTTCCTGCCGGTGTTCCAGAAAATTCACGTGGCATCGATATTTGATGATGCGATGGGTGGAGGGTACGTACATTCGACGAAGGTTAAGAAAGGGGAAAAATAACGATTATTTTTATTTTCTTCTTATTTGTTTTTATTATCAATGTAAAAGAACTTCAAGCTTATGATTCTCTTTAAAAAGTTACTATTCAATAATCAATGCGTTTTCATCAAGAACAAAAATATTTTACTCATAAATAATATGAAAATGTTTTAAACTGTATATTCTCTGAACGATTATAACATCATGGAAGTGGTAGAAATAAATGTTATGGATATCAAATTTGAAATCGCAGAGTAAACTTAGTATATACATATAGCTTTTAACTAAGCGTTACGAGAAGCTTTTCAGTTAACCACGAAACACGTGGCGCCTCGGCCTTGAAGTTTCAGCCCTTCTCGTTCTCGGTAATGGTGGGGTAATGTAATCGGAGTCGCCTAAGTACATTAACTGAGAGCCACGACGGGATATCCCGTTCCTTCGTGGACCACTCTAATTGTCCCTTGCGAGTAACTATAACCATGCCATGGCCCTTCAACTTTTTTTTCTCTCGCTTTTTATGTACACAACATTAATTTACGATCCGTCATTCAGCTAGTAAAAGCAAATATCGTGATACATATCATATTACCTTGAAAACAATCAATTGACGCCACATTTCGTATTCTTGTAAATGAAATTGTTCATGTAAATCTTAAGACAAATTTTCAAACAAAAATATGTATACCATGAAAGATATTATTTTCGGCATACGGAAGATACAAACGCATTTACCGAATAAAAGAATATTTTAAGCTTTCTACCAGTATTTAACTTGAGCGAATGGTCAAAGGAGTCAATGATGTGGTTAGACGATGACGCGACAAGGTGACCGTTCATTGAAATATAAAGGAAAGCATCATGGATAGAGGGAGACTATTCTGACGTGAGCCGAACCATGAATCGGGTTCAATATTCCGGAATTTAGAAGAATGGCCTCACGGTTTCTGGATTAGCTTGAGAGCAGTCCATCTGGAAGATCGTCTTCCTAAAGGACCGGTCACCCTTACTTTGCGTTCTTTGCTAATATGTCTAAAACTATGATGGTGTAAATGTCCAGAACGGACTTTACGAAGCGTAAGAAGATCGTTCGGTTCTTAGGTCGTAGATAAATAATATCAATTAAACTTATGGCCACAATTACCAATGATATTCATCAAAGAAACATGGAATTTTCCAATTTGATTAATAAGAGTGAAGAAGAATACAGAGAGTATCGATGATTCGGAATGTATATATCTTGATAACGATCGAGCTTGAGAATCGTGTAATCATTGTCGAAAAAAAAGAATCTCGATGAAGGTAGAAAAAAAAGGTATGTTCGAAGAGGCGATTGGTTAAGAGGAAGCCCGGTGTCGGTTGCGCGATTTCGCCTGCGGGCGACATGTGGAGTGAACAGCAGGTGATCTCGATAATGTACAAGTATGCCTGGACTGTGCTTGTATGCGGTACTGCATACAGAGTAACGCGTACTACGACCATTCTCGTATACCGAAAAGCAGCACCCACGTGGAACTGCCCCATCGTAGATTCGAAATTCAGAGAATAACGAGAAAGGAAGAGGAAGATCGATTAGTTACCCTATCGATTTCGTGTCTCACCAAGCTGGACGTTGCCGGACAGGGATGGTATCAAGACGACTCAACATTGTTTACGAAGCGTCGCTTCAACGACGATGAGCTAATGGTTTCAAAACATTAACTTAATTGTTCGTTGCGTCATACCTGTGTACTTGCGTTTCCTTTTACGACCAACTCGGTTTTCTTCCTTTTCTTTCTTTTTTTTTTAATTTCCTATCATATCATAATAAGAGCAGCATTTTAAAGGAAAACAATGATTCTGTATTTTCTTCTTTAGGATTTTTTTTATATTTATTTATTTTTATTATCTTTGGAATATTTGCGTTTTTTACTTTTCCTTTTTGTGGGTTTGAGTTACCTTTCTATTAACACCTTCTCACATTTATTTAAACTACTAGAGAAGTCGAACTTTCCGAATATGTGTAAACCTTTCATTTAAAAAATAACAACAACAACAAATATATATATATATATATATATGTTTGTAAGAACATACAAATATGTATCGATCTATGATACAGTGTTAAGTCGATTTTTTCTTGAAGAGCTGTCGGGTGTAAAAGAAATAAAGAGAGAATCCTCGAGTTCATGGAAATAGGAGTGCTATCGAGAAGAGAAAAGCAGCAAGAGGAAGAGGAAGAGAAAGAGAAAGAGAGAGAGAGAAAAGAGAGAGAGAGAGAAGTAGTAGGATGGAGAAAGAGGACCGAAGAGGGCTCTTTGCTTTCGCGAGTATTATCTTGTCAGCGCAGATAACGACACCTTGGCGTCGTTCTATAGCTCTCATCAATTATAAATCCCAGTCAGCTCTTACCGTTGATCACGATATCCCAATCCTACTCCGCAATCGCGGATGGAGATGTCTCGTTATCCCGCCTGTTCACCATTACAACGAGTAGCTACAATAAAAAATTTTCTTGTGGAAATGATACGAAGATAGGAAGGAAAGACATCTTCTTTTCTTTGAACCATATTTGTACTATCATATTAATGGACAATATTAGAATATAGTATTTTGTGAAATATTTTGAACTCATTTTTACATTTGACTGTTGATTATATTGAAAACTTTGAATTTGTAATTATAATTATGCCATTGATGTAGAAGACGTATCAGTTATGTCAATGCAGTCATGTTGTATGCCGGGATACCTACGTTATGGCGTAAGCATTATGTAAATCCAGGAGCTGTCAACCCTTCTCCAGTTCTATGAGCCCGACTTTCGCTCGAGTATATTTCGTTGCCTGACTTCAGGCGCTAATGAAAATTCAACGCCTATTTTCGTTTCACCATAAGAATCTTTATCTTCTTTAAAATCATTACAACAATAAGATATTTTATTTGTGTTTTCTTGTTTACTCCACATTAGAAGCTAGTTTTAAGAAAAGTTTAAATCAGATTAGTTTTTTAAACTAATTTATAATGTACCTAATGATAAATACATTTTAGTTTTGGATATATCTTTACAAATATTATAAAAAATAATTATATATAATTATATTTTTCTAGCAACTATAGAATCTCTTGTTCAAAAAAGAATACTTGCAGTCAGGAAAAGTGGATTTCAGAAGGGTAAGTTTTATCTAAGGTTACGAACAATCGCCGCTAGGATCGCCATAATCGAAAAAAGTTACCCTTCAGAAAAGTATTCTACTACATCGATGCAATCAAGTTTCTAGGGGTTGATCTGTTTTATCGACCTTGCGGTGTTCTCATAATGGTGAGAGGTATCCTTTATGATCTCACCACCAGGTCGATCTGGCGTGTCGTGGAACAAAAAATAACAACCTACTCTTTCATAATGAAAACATTCGTATGAAAACTCTGCGAAGAAAAAGTATTCTGATAGAAAAAAGAAAATCACGATTTATATTTGTCTATTTTTCTTTTAAGGGAGAGAGAGAAAAAGAGGGGTACTGAATTAAATTTTAATTACTTTGGAAAAAATTCGGTCTTCAGGTACGCTCCACTTTTCCCTTCAGTTTTTCCCTCCGCCTTGATTAAACTTTATGAGACGTTATTAACTTCTTCCACGCCTTCTCTTGACTTTTCCTTTTACATTCATACCAATGTAAAGGAACTATAGCTATTTAATATTGACAATATGAGGTTTCGATTTTTTCTTCGAGTTTTTACGAGGAATATCATTTATATTTTAACCCTTTGCCCTGAAGGCCTTTTTCGTTCCAGTAACTCGAGACGATTTTGGCTATACTAGGAAAGCATTTTACAAGTATTTTAAAATTATTTTTTCCTATGAAAAATAATGTCACCAATCTGATCATTTTTATATAAAATACAAAAGAATCTGTTAAATACTATACTCTATAAATACTTTTTGTATGATATTTTTGAAGAGAAAATTTTTTTAGAATGGAGGTGATTTGAAAAAATGAAACGCGGCGATAAAACGGCCACTATACTAAGTAGGAAGAGAAAAAGAGACAAACATATAGGATTGAGCCTGCGAGAGAATGAGACAGAATATAGCTATACAGTTTTTCCTATTCTCAGTCTCTGCTTCGTAGTCCCCACTCCTGACTACTAAGCTTTGTATATGTGTGTGTTTGTGTGCGACTGCATACTATGAAGCGTGGACTCATATCATCTCGATACTAAACCTGTATGTATGTAGGAGCGATATAAGGGTAGAAGAATAAACAGAGATAAGCGTGTAGGCGATAAAAGAATAAGGTACAAACGAACCGACGGTCGAAATAAAGAAAGAAGGTGTGTGGTTTGTCTATGTAAGTTGTGTAAGATGTGTGAGTCTGGAATGTTCTCGACGATACCGATGCTTTGTTTATTGCATCAGACCGGACGTTTTGGAAAATTCGAGATGTGCGGATAGATATAGATGAGCGAGTATTGAGTCGTCATGAGTAGTCCCCAGTCGCCAATCACCAGTCGTCATCAGTCGTTGTTCGTCGTCATTCATTTGAAAAGTTCAGTTGCGTATATCGGTTGTTATCAGAAGATTGTGAAGCCATTTCTTGTATCTTTTCTAATATCTATTTTAAATATATTTTATCAGTAGGATAAAACTGGGTGTACATTAACCTCGCGCCTGTACACTAAACACAATCCTACATATATATCTTATCTCTATAAAATTCCCTTGTCACAGTGTTTGTTATTCTTATTCTCCGAAACGACTTGACCGATTTATATGAAATTTTTTGTGTATATTCGGTAGGTATGAGAATAGTTTTTCGTATATTTCTTATACCCCTGAGTGATAAGGGTGACCCACCATAATTATTTTTCCTTTAAAAGGATATTAAGAAAAAAGAGAAAAAAAGACAAATGTTATGTGCCTATATTCAGACAATGTAAAATTATACGATGCGAAGTAAGTGGTGATCTTATGTTACCGCTCATGCGCAGTTGGTTCGATATTAAGAAAAAAGAGAAAAAGAAGACAAATGTTATGTGCGTAGATTCAGATCTATCTATATATTTATTAGCCAGAGCAACGCGTGGCCGGGGCACCCCTAGTATATATATATATATATTTGTTTCTATTCATGGCTATCACATTCGGCATGCTATCTTAATTGATATAATTTGAAAAATGGTAGTTTTTGTTAGCTACTCCAATCCCAAGATCATACCGGTGCCCTTTGATATATATGGTAACAATATTATAATAATTAAATCCTACAATTATCTTACTCTTGA
Source organism: Polistes dominula (assembly GCF_049000335.1). NCBI lineage: Eukaryota > Metazoa > Arthropoda > Insecta > Hymenoptera > Vespidae > Polistes > Polistes dominula. The sequence goes on from NW_028301150.1 coordinate 7,861,217, forward strand.
TACTCTGCATTCGTCTCATTCTTTTGAAACTTAGTTTTTTGAAGGTTTCACTTCTAACACGTGTGATTTGTTTCATTATTAATTTCTTAAGTATGGCTGAATGTTGCGAGGGGCTGTTTCTCTGTACGGCAGGGTTCAACGAGAATTATGTGTAAACGATAAAACTACGATGTGTGACAAATAATGTTGAGAAGAAATGGCTGTTCTTTATGCGAGTACATTTTAATGAAGTTTTTCATGATTAAATTGTAATTTTTCTCAAAGAAATGATACACATATACTTTAACTTAGACAATTTGCTTTAATAATTAATAATAAAATTAAGTATAATATATTATAAAAGATGTTATCTGCGAAAGTCACTATAGTGGCACGTTGTACTGGAAGATGGTATCCACGAAAGCCATTATAGTGGTGCATAATGCCTAAAAGGTGAAAATTCGAATTTTGCACTTTGAGTGAACGCCTCCCGGGCGCCGCAGCAGCGCTGCTCGAGTGGTAGCATCCAAATAGCAGGGCTCAAGGGTAAAGGGTTAATTTTTAACAATAAATTCTATTATTTTATTCGATATATCTTACCAATGAGTTTAGATTACTTATTTTAATTTTGATCAGAGCAAACATAACAGCATATTTTTAATGAAAATTGTACGTATAAGATGATTTTGAAAATCCAATCTTGCGCACGCGTAAGCGCAAGCGCAAATTTAAAGATATTTTTTTGACATATGTAAGTAACGTAACGTAAACTCCTTCTTACTGTGACGAAAACGATATATAAAGGCGGGAGAGTCGAAATATCTCAAGCGTATAATAAAGTACCGAGAAAAATGTCGAAACTTGAAACCGAGACGAAGCTGCGAGGTATATAATGTACGAGTATCATACGTCACAATCAACTGCACGCGGCGCCAAACGCTTATTTCTCCGATAGCGCCGGCGCCCTCTGAAATTACAGCAACGTTGACTTACTACGCTTGCGAAAGGACAATCTGACGCAGCTTAAACTCGGTTTCAGCCGGGTCGCCACGTTGTACATAGATTATTTTTTCGCGTGTGTACACGCTCCAAATGTTATACTCACGGATGTCAGGTAAATTTTAATAGATGAAATTTATTTACCTCGTAGCATCTCGCCAAATTTCTTGCAAATTGATTTTCTTGAACACGCTTGAGAGCTCTATGGTAAATTAATTTCTTTGAATTAGTTTTTCCTCGAACATAGGTAGACCGTCTTTCGTTATTCCCTAACATAAATGGGATTAAAATATGTAAAGGGAAAATGTTGGTCCAGCGAGCTCATTCTAACGTACAATATAATGCAAACTATGGTATTATCTTGGTAAACTATCGAATATATCAAATACCATATGCTAATAATTCACGCATGGGTCGGTATAAAAAATGGAAACAGGGTTTCGGTTAGGATAAACGTATCCTATCCTGCGCATTATCCTCGCAAGGACGAATAAGGGCAGGATCGTATTATGCTATGCGTTTCTTTTCTCTTATACATATTATTCTGAACATTTAAGAGAGAAAGAGGGAATGAGAGAGGATAAGAAAGGGGGAACACGTCAGGTAGATATTTTAAGCGGCTCTGAGAAAAATGAGAGCTAGAGGAGATAGGGTTGCGTTACGATGCCTTTCCACACGTATTGCGAGTTGAGAAGCATCTCCGCGATATTATGGCTGTCCGATCGAATCGATCGTCGGCTCGTTTAACTGGATTTTCGATATACAAAAGCAAACTTGCGGTAGGAATGGGGTTAAATAAACGTTATCGTGTGTATGTGTGATGCTAGATCGCAAATTGTAATTTTCTTTTTTCCCTAACGAAGACATCGTAATCTAACTCATAAAAGGTATTACGATTTTTCAATAATTTTGTATAAAATAATAATTATTTATTTGTATTTCTTTGATGATTACAAATTAAAAGTTTATATTGTACTATTTATTATGTCAAAATATAACAAAGAATTTCATGCAAAACTTTCGACTGTTATTGTCCACTCGAATAAGTTTGCATATTTGTAGGATGTTTCAAAGATTAAAGCGTATCGAAAGACACGAAACGAAATTTGGACAGAGTATCGTCCTGTGTCGACATACGCATGGGATTAAAAATCCAATTTGCTTTTGAAAAAGGAAAAAGCAACGAACGAGGTCAGTGGTGTAGGAATGGCCATTGGCTTTGAACGACGCCGTTCGTTGATTGATCCAGGCCCAACTCGAAACCCATCAATTGGTCGAATTCATCCCCCTTGAATAGGCGGGGTGGGCGCATTTCAGCTTCCACCCTCCGCGTGCGAGGGTGCGTTTGTCATCAAACGGCTCGGCCATGCTTGAAATTTTGGCTGATACAGCCATGGAATATCGATATTTCCTCCTGGCGTTCCTGGATTCTTTAAGGGTAATATCAAAGAACAGACTATTGCTAAAAATTGTATCACTTAATGTTTCTTCTATTCATGACGAAAATACGGATAATATTTTTATCTTTTTCAATAAGATATCGCTTTGTAAAAACATTTTAAATGTTATTTTCATTTCAAAATCTATATACCGTTGTTGAAATATTCAAATGTAATTGATCGATCGGGGACATTTTTCTTAGTGTTACTATTCCGTTCTATATATTCTGTATATATTATATAACCTTTCGTTTGCTTTACGATCAGTAAGAGGGAGGTTCCCGTGAAATTGGGCTTGTGCGGTGTCGAAGGAAGAAAATAATGTGGGACCACAATGAAGTCTACCGAAAGAATCGAGTCTTAAGTACGTTGCTCGCACTGATACGCTCTGCTACGAAACGAGGTGAGACTTGAGCTTGACGCTACGCGGCTTAGAGCTTTGCTAACTTACCATTCCATTCGAGAAATAAATCTTCGGCCTGGAGCTCTACATCACCGCGCTTGGCAAGCAATTTGGGCACCGGCGATAATTCATACGTTCATCGATAGTCTCTCGTCTCATACATACATATATCTTATCGCAACTGAAAGGGAAAGTTATACAAGCGATTAAAGAAGACTACGTAAATTGAATTTCGAGAATGTCTATAATTGAATAGGGGATCGATAAACAAGCGCACTGTTTGTACTATATATAAATAAAAATGTGACGACTTGAGGGTAAAAAATAAAATAGTGTTCTGCAGTGACGGTATTAGGTAGTTTCATTTTGCGATTAGCTCGGATCTATTTCGCTTTCAGAGGAGAATTACGTGCTTATACCGGAAAAGGAATCGTACGTTACGTAAGCATATCCTTCTTCCTTACATAAGAGACCGATGGTACATCGTAGTCGTACGTCTTTGCATATAATTAGAATACCATTGAATCGACCCCCATTGGAGGCCTTTTCATCGTGAAAAAGCAGGATGAAACCAGTGGGGTAGGATTGCTAGCATCCGAGAGGGAGGGAAGTTTCCTTTTCCTCTTCTATCTTTCTTTCTCTCTTTCTTTTTCTCTTTCTTGTTTTTTTCCTGATGCACACATAAAAAGAGGTCTCTCCTTCTCTAAGGGAAAGGGTTGAGGGCTCCTTCCTGGTCTCACAGGTACACGTCAGTGACATGTAGGATCCTGTGCGAAAGGATCCAGGGCTGTATCATTGAACTTTTTATTCCTTTTGCTGTGGATTATTATAGCTAGAAAAAATACTTTCATCTTGTTCAATACTGAATCTTTCGATTACAGTGCAACTTGTTAGAGATTTTGTCCGCAAGTTCATCTCATGATTTAATAAACGCATATCGATGAAATTAATTTTTTATCATTTTATTCCGTTTACGTATTAGAAGGGTAAAAAAGGAAAAATAAGAGAATCGATATACGTTCCTACGGAAGCAACCCTTTTCTTTTTGGGCCCTTCCTTCCTTCTTTCTTTCTTTCTTTCTTTCTTTCTTTCTTTCTTGAAAATCCGAATAAATTATGCATGCAGGTAGTCCGGTATTGTACGATCATTCACCTCAGCGGGGCCCGATGATAAATTATTGCACATTGAGAAATTCGAGGACTAACGAGGGTTCCAAATTTGAATATCCTTCCTCGCGCTTTTCATTCTCACGACTCGCTCCTTTTTCCTCTCAATCATTTTCATCTACCCTCATTCTCTTTCCCTTTCTCTATCTCTCTCTCTCTCTTTCTTCGATGCAATTTTGACAATCTTGTGGTATACCTGAGAAGGCCGCGAGTGTACAATGACTCTCTGATTTGATTTATCGAACGATTTCTCTCGCATGTTACCGCTTACATACGTTATTACGAATCACTGACTCGAGAAACGACGAAGTCAGAGCAAAACCTAAATTATCGCATTCTTATTAATCGTAATGTGTCTTTTTTACTTTATAAAAGGAATGATTTATTCTTCATAATTGTTATTATCGTTAAAACATATTACAATAAAAACAACTTTTACATAATACAGGAAAAAGGCAATGAAATTTGCTCTTTTTTAAATTGTTTATATAAATATAAAAAAAAACATGACCTAGCATATATCGTCGTGCTCGATAATTCGTATAAAAGTACGACGTGTTTCTGGGTCACCGATATGAACCCACCTATCGTAATATAAAGCGTGCTCTCGCATAAACAATTCAAGACCAGTTTGGTGGTCAATGCTTGTGGTCGTAAAAAGAGTAGTTGTAGTAGTAGTAGTAGTGGTAACTGTGAGGGAAGTTACGATGGCTGCCGTTTACCAACGGAATACCCCTATCACGATAGAAAAAGCTAATGAGCTTCCTCGTTCATCCCCACTATCGAAGTCTCTTTCTTTTCTTTCCACTCAATGTTAGCGAAGAGAAAGGGAAAAAGGAAAAGGAGAGAAAGGGAATACCCCACGCGAGTGATTTGCATATACGACCAGCCGGCTGCACGACGTGACTCAGTTTCATCGGCGAGGGGTTAAGTCGAGTCGTCCCTCTGCTTTAATGAACTATCGTTCAAGATGTGTCGTTTTCTGTGCTTTTTATTCCTCTCTCTTTCTTCTTTGTTTCTCTCTCTCTCTCTCTTTCTCTTTTTTCTCTTATTTTCTCTTTTATCTCTTTCTTTTTCGCTATTGTAAAAGAAGGAATGGTATGAGTCGTATAATACAGGCCAACTGAATAAAAAACAGATCTAAAGGTTTTCTCAGAGGACGTACTTGGAATACTTTCTATTTATGTTGTGGTCTCCTTCTTTTTCCTAAAAGAGTATAAGCAGTGAATTATCTTAATTTGACGAATGTCATTTTTTGTGTATAATGTTTTCAATAATAAGAGGAAAATAATTTAAAATAAACATATGATCATATTCAATGTGGTTTTAGACTCGAAGAGAGGAATATCGAATATTTTGAAAGAAATGTGCTATTTGGGAACGGTTGATTCGACAATATATAATAATTACGGTACGTATTATTGGGATGTTAAACAAATTCAGATTTTTTGTTAATAACTGTTTCGATCATGGAAATAAAATTCGAAAGACGTCATTAAAGTTCACGAAATTCTACGAGAAATATTTTTTTTGAAAAAGAATTATTTGAAATCTACATAAACAAAATATCAAAGATGATCTTATTTTTTATTCATTAACTAATATTTTATTTTATAAGAAACACTTCACAGCGATGTAAATTACGCAGATGATAATCGCATTGTTTTAAAAGATACACTCGTTTCCTCTCGTGTCGATATTAACATGTCACAAAAAATATATTCTGTTTTCTTCAATCGAATTTTTACTTTCACGCGACATATCCGAGCAAGGAGCACTTGGTGGCGTTTTATTAATTACTGATAGAAGTTAAACGAAGGAGAGACTCGTTTAGGCGGATGGAGTCGACGTGTCGCAGCCATGTTGACGCCTGCGTGCCAGCCATTCAAGGCAGGAGTTGCCTCGAGGGCGTCGCGTCCTACGCGGGGGTTGGAAAAGGGTGAGTTTCAGCGCGCAGGACACGTTTCTCAGAAAAAGTATTGACGAGAAACTCGGAAAAATACAAATTCGAAATTTTCCTTAGTCGACGTATTTCTTTATATTTGTCTTTTTATCTATCTTAGATATAATAAATAATCCGTTTATTACACCTATTTATTTTTCATTTAACAACGTATACTTGTTTATAAGGATTGTAAATAAGTTTGGAAAATTATCTAAAAGATTATCGACAAATAAATTTGATTTAATATTTTATTTTCCTTTTATCGAATTATGTTGCATCGATCGGAAATATATTTTTCTACGTGTTTCTTTGCTAAGAATTACAACATTACTCATATAACGTACGTACGTTTTGAATTTCGACAGACTCGCGCGTGTATGATAAAGGAGTGAAATATAGCGCAACTACGAGACGTGGAAGAATTGAAAGTATTTGACGAAATATACTGTCTAACCGAAGACGGATTGAATCTAGCGGAGGATATTCACGCATACACGGATAACATATTAAACAAGCTTGTGTATATATGTAAGCGCATAGATACATATATCTATATATATAATATGTGTACATATATACATGCATATATATATATATATATACATATACATCTGCATATATGTACATAGGCAGATAGGACGCAGACGCTGGCGTCGCGACGTTCGACGGTACAGTTCCCGTTGGACGGTCCTTCGAGATGGCAGGATTCGTTTCTAGATTCTCTCTCAGTCCTTCCTACGCCCTCGTCCTGGCACCAACGTTCTTTCCCTTATCTATTTTCGGGAAGACCAAGTTTCAAAAGAATGAACTTTCGCGCTAAGTTGATTTTTGCATTAGACTCGTGATGTCTATCAAATAGTCGTGAAAAGAAACATTAAGGAATATTATTTTTTATTATGATGTCACAATTTTTCATTTTTTTTTTCTTTTTTCTTTTTTGACGTGTGTATCCCGTATAGTGACAATTCTTCAAATTACACTTATATTTTACAATTTCTTTCTTTTTATGAATTATGTATTTTTCTCTTTTTTTTCTTTTTAAATTAGATTGCTTAAAGTTTTACAATGAATTTTATATTAGATCTCTTTAAAAATTTTCTTTGATAATAATAAGAAAATTATTGTATGTAAAAAAGTGTTTTTTTTTTCTTCTTTACAAGCAAAAGAGCTAGCGCGCCAAATATCTCCGAAGAGAGTCAACAGCTGATTGTTTCCCTTCCGTGGCGCTGCGTCGTGTCTTCGTTTTGAGTTAATTACGTCACTAGATACCACCCCATCATGCTCGACCTTCCCCGTACTCTTAATAACTCGTTCTCCCACTATCTGCTCTTCTTACCCGTTTCATTTTCACTTTCTTTTCATTGCTCTTTCTGTTTCTGAGCTTTTACTCAAGTTTCGTTTGTCTTTCTCTCTCTCCCTCCCTCTCTCTTTCTCTCTCCGTTTCTATTTTTTTCCGTTATCATCTCCTTTTTTTCACGTTATCCTTTGATTGTTCTCTCATATAGTTTACATTTACTTCATGTATTTAATATATTTTAACGAATGATTCTTTCGTGTTCGATCATCTCAGCGTATTACGAAGAAAACTCGACGATTTTTCAAGATCTTCAGAAGATATCATAAAACGATACGTTATCTGAGTAAGTACTTTTTCAAGTTTTATAATTTAATTATATTTGTTTAAATTTTCTTGTTTTAATGATGAAAAGATCTCATTGTATAAATCATGTATTCCCATAAAGCTACATTGAATTTTATAAAGAATTTATTGGAGAAATTTTGTCAATGCTTGATTCTGACAAATGTACGTTACATTAAAGAGGACAAATCGAAATATTATATTTGTAGAGGAATAATGAATAGAATTTTCTTTGGGGGCAGAGCGAAGGAGAGAGTACCAGAAACTTGATAAACGAATTATGGTTTACTTCGGACGGAAACGGAACGCTTAATTTAAAAAAACCGAGAGAAAATCTAAAGAAAAATCCGATGTGCCGTAAATCACAGTGCATTCTTCGTTTTTGATTTCTAAAAAAAAATAAATAGTCGCGATTAGTGTGATTATTTTCAAAAGGATACTAAATATAATACCTCGTTGAGATTTGGCTGAAATAAATGACAAAAATAAAATTGAAATAAAACAAATAATAATAATTAAATATAATTCGTCAAATACACAATTAAAAATCACAAATAGAAAACAACGTTTGAAGAATGGATCAAGACATACGTTGTTTTTTTTATATCATTTTAAAATTTTTCACCAATGTTATATTAACTATTTAGTTATTGTCACGAAATGTTTGTCACAGAAACGTCAGTCTTCAACGAGATATCGTAGTAAACTGACAGAACGATTTAGGTAACGGAAAGTCGCGAGGTCGTTTTGCCGTCTGTCCGAAGCGAAAGGTGGGGAGGAAGACACCGGTTGCACTCATCAACCCTTCCCTCTCTTACTCTCTCTCTTTCTCACTTACTTACTCTCTTTCTCCCTTCTTCTTCTCATTCTCTTTTTGCTCGGTCTACATCAACTCCCCACTCTTTCGAGAAAAACTCGGCATAATTTGCACTGGTAATTGAACTTCTAACAAAGTTCAATTAGAAAAAATGCGATTAATTACCTGGTAATATATAATGTATATATTAATGTATATACTTTGTGAAATCCGTTAATTCGCGAAATAAATAGTAAAACCCTGAAATAACTATACTGATCTATTTAAAATATAAAAGAAGGCAAAATTACATACTTTAAACAATTATAAGTAATATATGTATTTACGTGAGAGATGAGTAGATAAAGTAAGAGATTAAAACTCGATACAAAAATAAGAAAAATATTCTTCGATTTCGTTTCAAAATCTGGCTATACTGCATTGTTATTAATTCGGAGAGAGAAAATATGTGGCTCTTCGTTTTTAGAACTTCCAACGTAAGGTTATCTAATTTCTAGATTGAGTTTTTTCACTGACTTAAGAGATTAAATTTCATTTCCTTTGAAAGTTTGATATACATATATGATATGTATAGTCTCGTTATTTTCTAAAATTATTAGTTATAGTATATAATAAAATTCTTTTTATATGAGCTTTACTACAAAAGTATATGTTAGTTATTTCGGATAAAACCTAGGGTTACCATAATGTAACTAAAATATACAATTTAACACTGACATATACACGTATAACAAAAATGAATACAAATAACATAATTGTTATGAAATATTTTTGAGAGTTTCTTTCATGTAAAATAATAAAGAAAGAATAAAAAACCTTCAAGTTGTTTCTTCGAAGATCTCACGCTTACTTTTGAAGAGAAGGGTTAAGATGAAATATAGTCTCTCTACAGAGAAAATTTTCCCGATCCTTAGTCTGTTCGGATATCTCTCGAAGGTTCCCTTCTCCGTTTGCTCTAACCTTTTGGTCGGGCTACGGTATGGCGAGCGGGCGGGATTCACCCTACGAGGCACCCCGTTGTCGTTCTCTTTGTATATCCGCTCGAATAATGAATTATATTTTTCTCTTCCAGCGAAGCATAGATTATAATATTTTTTAGTATCTATAAAAACCGTGTGGAAGAGCCGTTGGTATGCCCTGATGTTTTTCTGTCCCTTTTTCTTTTCGTAGATCAGACAGGAAGGTATGAAAGAAAGAAAGAGAGAAAGAAAGAGAGAGAGAGAGAGAGAGAGAAATAGACGATAAAAGAAGGGGCTGGAAAAAAGGGTGTCTAACGCGAGATCCTCACATAAATAATCAGGGCGAGTCTCTACCTGGCTGGCGCGGCTTTGCATACACGCTAACTAACTCCAGCTTTGAGAGACATACAGGGACACGACATATGCAGTGGGTTGACCCTATCTGTGTTTAATGACCCGCCAATAGGTCGTACTTTCCACGGACTTCCTTTCTCCTTTCTCTTTATCTTTTATTTTTACTTTTTTTTTTATTTTTTCCCCACTTTCCGCAAGGCGCGCGTTCCCGGGACTAAAGAGTTATCGTCGAGTTCCACGATACAAAGATATGGTATAATATATCCTATGTAGATTTTATCGAAAAAAAGTCAAATAAAAGATTAGGATATCATTCAGTAACGAAGATACCAAAATCGAACGTCCATCGAATGGTTGGAACTAATACATATGATGGCGAATAAACTTGAGTCTAGAGAATATCGAATGAAGAAGGCTTTTTTCGTAAGTAAGCGTTTTACTTGGCAGCCCGTTCCACACATGGTGCCACGAAGAACCCCTTTCGCCGGTATTTTCGTTCTCCGTCTGTGCCAGGTTAAAGCAATGTTTTAGATCTTATCCCTGAAATTATACGTCTATCTGCTTGTCTGCTCCTACTCCAGGACCCTCAGGACGTTGGCACGCAGTATCAAACGCTAATCGCATGCCACGTCCTTTTCTTTTCCCTTATTCTCTTCCGTTCTGCCTTGCTTTACGTTTTTCTTCTTTTTTTTTCATTCTTTTTCTCATCCTGTGGGATAATTCCAAGGACACGTCTATCTTCACGTCTCATTCAAGATGACAAGTATCTAGAGATTAGGTTTAAGGAAATGTTTCTTTTTCTCTTTTTTTTCTTAATACCTTATATGTCAATTTTTAACGTTTAAATGTCAGGTAACGAGATAAAAGTTAAATTTGGAACTAATATAAACAAAGTTGTTCCAAAGATCTACTTTCATAATCCGAGTCATGTCGATTAGTGGCCGTAACTTAGGTGAAACGTTTGAGATTAATAGTGACACTCGAGGCGCAAGCGCAACGATCACGCGGGACTAAGTTGGTCCTATCTTTTGCTTCAGCGTTATTATGCAACAAGTTGCTTTAGCCGCCCTCTTCACTCGCTTTTAGCCATCGGTTACCCGCGGTTATTAAGGATGTCGTTTTCATTGGGCTAGTATGTATATAATACTATCCACATTTGTTGAGTATTTTATCTCGTTTTTAAAGACGATAGTTGATTACAAATTTCTCTTAACGTTTTTGCATTAAAATCGTACTTTCGCTTGGATGATAATTTGTAAGTATAATACTAGAACTTAAATTTACTAAATATAATCAGAATTATTAAAACAAGATAAATATTGAGACACTTTATGAAGTTTAAAAATAAAAATGTTAACATATTTGTTAGGACATGTGGATTCCGAGATTTTTAAATCTTTTTATTCTATAGATATCTAAACTTTCATAAAATAGAATTCTTAAATCGTCCGTAAAAAATAGATATTGGCATACATAAGAGAAAAGTTGTACGGTCGATTAAGAACGCTACAAAGAGGAGGGTAGATTTTTGATTTATATTTCCAATTCAACCCTTTCTTGCGTTAGCATATTGAATATGCTCTCAACGTGATCGTATGCATTTTACGGGATTTTTCATATTCCAGCTGGGTGAAGCGTTATTTTAACACGTTCGAAACGCGTGACGCGCGTGCTTAGGGCCTCTAATAAATTTCTACGATCAACATGGAATCGCTCTTATGCTCCGACATGCATATTTGGGAAGGGGTCAAATCGAGCGAAAGGTGGATCTTCGAAAGGTTCGAAACCTTACAAAGAGCTTAACTGTCCGTTAGGGAAGAGAGAAGCTAGTTGCGACTACCTGATGGCTGAAGTGGTGCAAATATTTAACGCGATAAGTGCGGCCCCTTTTTCTCTAACGTACAATGCGGTATAACAAGCGTTTGTTTGTTTAACTACGATGATACGACTACTTTCGAGTGTTTGATAAAGGATAAAAACCAACTGGCGGATCAGAAAATAAACTTATGCTAAAAAGACACAACGAACCCTTTAAGAAAAAATTCGTCTAATTTTATAACGTATTTAAAAATTAAATTAGTTATTTTTAAAAACGAAAATCACACTTACATATACATATAGTTATCTATTATTTATAATTGAGAGAAAAATGGAATAATATTATAGTTGTATAGATTATTGATATATACCATATATATAAGAGCAAAAGAAAATATAATATTGAATTTGTACGGTGTATTCTATCAATACTAATCTAATGCCTAACGATCTCACGAGAAATCTTTCCATACCGTATACAAGTCTGCCTATTTCCTTTTTAAGGACGAAATGAGTAGGATTCGTAGATACTACAGATTATTATTGATATATACCTACATATTCGTATGTGTATATATTCATATATTCATATACTCAATAACATGTATTGGTAGGAATATGTAAAAGTCGCACACTCGTGTGCACATAAAAGCCAAAGTTCTCACATGTGCGCATCACTCTTGCGAATATATGTATTACGTACGTTGTTCAATTTCACGACGTCTAGCTTCAATTCAGTTGGCGGATTTTCCACCATTACTCGAGCATGTTTCCTCCTCTCTCTCTCTTTCTCCTTTTTCTTCTTTTTTATCTCTCTTTCTCTCTTTCTTTCTTTCTTCCTCCGTTCGTTCACTTGCTTCTGCTCCTTGCCGGTTTCAGTGACGGTGCAACACTTTCTGCAGGAAGACAAATTGGAAATATCTCCTCGTGAAATACAGTAGTAGTGCAGGCTTCGACTCACTGAAATATATCTATGTATCTACATACATAAATATATATGTATATATGTATATATGAGAACGACAAGGGTATATCCATTCGTACCAACTCGTTATTAAATATCCATCCACTATGTACATAGAAAGCTAAAAACGACCATCTACGAAAGTCGAGTTGAACTCGTGAACTCGAACTGAATGTATTAACTTAGTATTAACAATTTTTGTATTTTTTCATTTTATTTATTTTTTCAACTAAATCGGCTTATTTTTTTTTAGATTAATAATCATCATTTTAGAATATAGGGATTATACGGCGATCGTTTTTGAAAATTTTTTTTTTGCGCATAACAAAGATCGATAATAAAAAGCATCATTAGTATATAAAAGGAGGTTAGGATTAGAGCCTGGCGAGGTAAAGATTTGCCGGATTGGAAGAGAGAGAGTATGGTTTATGTTGCAAGGGTGGAACAAAGCATTTGAGACAGCACCATTAATAATCAGAAAGTAATATAATGGTGCATTAAGGGACAGTGTAGCTTTCGAAACCCATGTAAAAGATCCCGAGAGATACCCCATGGAATCGCTGTGAAAATGATTATACCAGTGGTAACGGCAGGTAGTCGGGTCGTAGGTCAATGTGCCTTTCTTTTTTTCTAGAAAGAGATTTTCTATGGTTTTCTAAATGTTGTTTTCATTATTTAAGATGGTTTTCGAAAACTTATTTTGTGAAATCTACGAATTGTGTAAGACCTGTTAAACGAAATAATGTCCATTTTATTATTGTATATCGTGTCCGTTATATTGATGCGATTAGAGGACAGGTTCACAAGAGAGTTCGGGTCCGTTTTCAAAGCGACCTCGAAACAAGACGTGGTTATCTCCAGCTCCAGTACGCTCAGGTAGCAAAATCTGAAGCATCGTTCCTGGGTAAAACCCCCTCTTCGAATGGAGCAAACACAATAGCGCATGGAAAAGAGGATGAGAAAGAGAGTGAGAGAGAGGGAGAGAGAAAGAGAGATAGAATGAGACAGAGAATGCACGCTACCTACTGAAATGTAGGTAGGTACAATGACACCAAATAGGCGGTTGATTGCACAATACTTGGATGTTTATCGACCCATCATCGATACGTACCTCTTCCTTGCTCGTCCTTTAGATGCATTCGTATATACATACATATGCAAGCATGTGCGCATAGAGTCAACAACTGAATGTTACACCCAATTTAAGGCAGCGAATGTGCAGAACCATTTCGATGCGCATTAGAAGGTGAAAGCTAACGGAGGATCTCATTTTCGACAATTTTATTCGAACGTCAATGAGCACGTATCTGATTCGACATTTTCTTTCTTTCTTTCACAGTAAATATCACGGAACAAAAATTCGATCGACCAGAAATATTCATAAATTTATTCTGCATATAAGAGGAAAATGATATTATAGTACATATTTTCACGTCGTTAAAATGGAGACATTTTTTTGGTAGATTTTAATTATGTTATTAAATCCTCGTTGCTAAACATTGTCCGACAAAGATAGGGATAAGTTATATTATCAAGCTTCTCTAGATAGCTGTGAATATTGAACGACTTAAGCTGCTTGACGGACATAGTTATTACAGGATTTTATTGCGCGGAGGTCGATACCATGAAAAAAAGAATTATAAAGAACCTTGAGTTTGAAATTTATCGGACTCTTTGTACCGATATATCTTTAGCAGACATTACATAAGAGAGAAATAAAAAGAGTTTACATACTATTAATAACCAGAACTATATGTAGATAAAAGCATTTATCTATAATATTTAACTTCGTACATCCATCGTATTAAGAAAACGATAGTCAAGAAACATTATCGAATTAATATCGCCGATAAGAGTTATCGAAAAACAAATCAACGTTCGTGTTGTAGTAAGCCGAAAAAACGAAAAAATTGGTGGAAGAGGGAGAAAGAGGTAAGAAAGAGAGAGTGTTCGGAAAGGATAGAAAAAGAGGGAAGGGAATAGAAGAAAAGAGAAGCAGCAGGGGGTGGGGAATTCGCGCAGGGTTTTGGGGTTGGTCGAGGGTGGTGTGAGTATGTGGGGGTTGAAAGGCGTTGCCTAGCAACCACCCCCGGCTCTTCGTAATGGCCGCCACACACGTCACACACATACTCCCCCCCCCTTCTCTTCCACCACTTTTTCTTTTTCTTCCTAGGAAATGCGCCCCTCCCCGCATAATACATATCCTGCACCCTACTACACGCTAGCCGTGCGCGCGGGAGGCCGGGGTAAATTCTTAAATTTTGCCCGAATTGAAAATTTCCATATCTTATTCCCGTGGCGCACAGAGCTCCTTGCAGTCGTCGTCATCGTCGTAGTCGTCGTCTTCTTCTTCTTCTTCCTCCACTTCTTCTCTGTCGTCTTTTACGTTGAGGATGACGACACGCGACAGCTGCAATCGAATCGAAAAATTTCTCCAAGTATTCTATTTCTTTCTCTCTCTCTCTTCTTTCTCTTTTTATTTCTTTCTTTTCCTTTTATCCAATTTCAAGTACATACATCTTTCTATCTATTTTTTTATTCTTTCAATATAAAAATGAAAATGACATTTTCTTATATTATTTTGAGTCCATTTATTTATTTTAATTTCTCTCTCTCTCTCTCTCTCTCTTCTGCTAATCTTAGAAAAGTTCATACGAAAAATAAGAAATGGAAGAGAGGAAAAATCGTAATGGCCGAAAGTGATCGGAAAGTTGATCGAATTCTTGGATAACGTACAATATCCGGAAGTAGAAAGCACAAGTCCTTTAATCGGACGCTGAGGCACGTGTTCGCGGTGGCAAACGCTCGCAGCTGCCAGGACACTTATGCAAATCAAGCCTCGAGCCGGCTGAGCTTTCGGCTTTATGTACTCCGTTTTAGTTTGCGAATTTGCATCGGTTGAATCGAATCTCTCTTTCTTTCTCTTTCCCTTTTTCTCTCTCTCTCTCTCTTCCTGTCTATTTTTTTTTCTATTTCTCTCTCACACTCGTTAGCTATTTTTCTCTTCTTGTGCCCTACGTTTATTTCTTTTTCTCTCTTTCTCGGTATACCCTTTCTTCCTTTTACCCTTTTACTCTCGCGATATATACCTGCGAGTACGCGAGCGCAATCGTTGCCGTACTCGTATATATATATATGTGTGTGCGTGTATGTATGCGTGTACCTATATCGGCGGTGCTACGTAACGCACGACAATATCGGCCAATTTGCATACGGACCTGGCTTCTACAGATCTTTTCAAAAGCTCGCGACACGTCATCGGATCGCAAGGTTCGATAGAAGGGACTGACAGAAGGATAGATGGGGATAACGAACAAACTAAACGAACCCTTTATTACCAACTAGTCAACGTATATTTTGTGTTCCATCGGAGTACTAGATAAAATCATTTTTTTTTTTTAAGTATCCTATTTCATCAAACTTTTCTGTATTCCCTTATTTTTTTCTTTTTATTTTAAATAACATGTATACCCAAATGTATATTAAAAGAATGTTGGAAAAACTAAAAGATTCGAAGGATATTGTTTGGATCATGCTGTAGTATAGAACTTAGGGAAAAAGAGTAACCAATCCGCGTATGCCCAGAGTGGAATAATATTGTCATGCAAATATATCTCGCGATGTGTACGCGTACACGTAGTACACGTAGAGAGACAAACAGACGTGTACGCATACACACACGGAGAAAGATATACGTGTGCGTGTAAGAGAAAGAGACACGTTGATCCACGTTCCTATGTATGGACACGCTTGCCATGATTTCCATATACTCTGTATGAGGACGGAACAAACGAGCGAGCGAGTAGGAAGGAGATATATAGATAGATTGATAGAAAAGAGGATGGAAGAAGAATGGTTTTGCTACACCTACCTGATTATTCGTTCGAGACCCGAAGGGTCGGTAGATGGCAGGAGTAGAAAACACGTGAGAGGGATGCTGCTGACTCGACGGAGGTTTGTACGAAAGAGAGAAAAAGGGATTGCTAGGGATACGCACATATTTGCAAATATATTTAGCCTCGTTCGACAAGATCGAAAAGTTAAAAGGGCAAACCCCATGCAGCAAGGCACGATACTCGCATCGAGTTCGTTCATCCGCATTCAATTTAATGATTTCGTATTCCACTTATCATGATGATTTCTTTTTATTTCTGAACGATTATGATATCGTTAAAACATGAATAAGGTGGACTTGTTTTAATCGATATCTTTGTGTAAGATTCATAATGATAAGTAATAGAAATGTGAGAGAGTATGAAGAATATTTTTAAATTCGATTAATAGAAATTAGTATTGATATCATTTTTATAGTAATTTAGTAGTAACTCGCTTTACGGTATTAATCGTGATTCTCCTCAAGTGAAAAGCTTTTGAATTTTGATGCAGCCAATCGAGAGTTGTTTATCGTTCAGGTATGAACTCGAAGGAAGGGGTTGAATGATCCTACGGCTTCGGGAACTCGGTATAGAAATCAAAAGGTTTAGTTGCTTGTACGACAGAATGAGGTACAGACGTGGGAATAACTAAAAGCATTAATATAGTACAACACAGTTTATACAATTACCGTATCGAGTATAGTTAAGGACATCAAAATAGGAAGAGGATTAGATAATGACAATAATAAAATTTACATTATTATGTGATCATTGTTCTGCTAATAACGATGTAAAACTTATCACAGAGTAATATGGTAGACGTGTTTAATTTTTTGAACCGATGTGAAGAAATCAGGAAGAAAATAAGAAAGATAGGAGAGGGAAAATGTTAAGGCGACTTCGAAAATCCAATTCGTCGGCTTGGATGCAAAATGTAACGAGTGAGATGTTTCACGGAGACTCGCGATCGAAGGGTGGCATCAGAATCCATGGAATTTTCACGTACACGTCGTCGCGGGAGGAGGATTTTTGAATCCGCAGGCAGTACCGAGGCACGTAGTAACCAGCTCCGCAACTTCTGACAGATACAAATCCTCCCGACGTTATTTGCAGTGCCACACCGTTAAGCCCGGCCCCGTGTGCACTCGACGAATCTCGATATGGAAAATCCACGAAACGTATAAATGTAGCTGTCAGTCGCAGCCTGCACCCCTAACACCTTTATCTAACGGAAGGGGTGGGTGGGTGGAAGGGAGGCCGATGTTGACGACAGTACATAGGAGGGTAGTTTTCAGTGTCGATGTCGTTTACGTTTTCTGTGCGAAAATCTTAAGTGTACGTGTACCTTAGAAGGAAACGAAGAAAAAGAAGAAGAAGTATAATCGAGGATTTCGAAGACTTTCGTGTAAATTTACGTTCAATGACATCTGGATATTCTTGAATGTTCATACTGGACGTGACCTACAGTTTAGCAGTTTTGATTTTTATCAATTCTTCGAACACTTTGGCGTAGCCACGATTTTTCGCTACATTTAACGCGATAAGCTCTCCCTTTCCTTTCTATGATTCAAACTGTGCCAGATTTGCCACGTTTTCTTTTCTACTTTTCTTCGCTCTATTTGCATGCTCGCCTCTTTCGAGTGATTTCTTTTTTCTCGAATAAATAATATAATTAATGTAAAAAGTACAAAGATTAAATAAACATTTCTATTGGATCTAACAAATTCGATATGCACTACTCGATCTTTTCTACAGTGTCGCATCTACGAAAAAATTTTCAAGGAATAGCTTGCGACTTTCTGAGAGTGGCATCGAGATATGAAAATTCTTGGCATCCTATATTCGGGTCTTGGTTGGTCGGTCGTACTCTTCTTTTCCCGCGAGCCCCCTTGGGGCTGCCACTGTGATAGGGTTGCCACTGCTTTTTCCATATCCGCGTACACACTCTCGCGAGACTCGACAACATCTACGAACACGGCACACAGATATTACAGCCACTCTTATCACATATTTTTGCATATCATACCGGTCTTCTTAGAAGCACACCTTTTCTCGCGAAAGAGGGTAAGAAAGGAAAGGACTGTGAGGAGATGGTGACTCTTGAAGATTCGAATATTTTCTTCCCTCCCTTCTTTTTATAATATCATACTCTTGTAATAAAAAAAAAGAATATATGTATAAATATATATATACTTTCATATATATGAAATACAATATATACAATATTATATACAATATATATATACAATATTATACATTATCAAACTTTCATGTATACTGATTTTTATCTCTGAATATCTTTTGAACGCTTAATTTAATCGCCAAAACATAAGACACTATTTTTATAGAGCAGTTAATTTCCTACAAAAATTTGTATTGTGCACTTTTTAATAGTTATTTATTGTCGAGTTATAAAATTCATAAACAAAAATGAAATTTGTCTAAAAGTCATCAAATTTAAATCTTCAATATCATCCAAATGGTGAGGTTTACGGAAAAAATATATAAGATACCTTTTTTGTAGAGCATTAAATTTCCTACAAAATTCTTCCAGAACATTTTTCTGTACAATCAATAAATAATGAGATATGAATTTTAATCTATTAGACTAAAAAAAAAATAAAAAACTGCGATGCGGAGGATCTTCCTATTAAAATTAAGAGCTCATATTTGGTGAGAATTGTTTTAAGGTGTTTAGCAACCCATTTTTCCGTGGCACTTGAAAAAAAAAAAAAGTCATTTTTTTGACCCACCCTAATATATATATATATATATATATATATATATATATATATATATATATATTGTATATATGTATATACATCGGTAACATATATTCACTCACATTACTCGTTACAGCTTCGTTAACGAAAGAAGTAAGGGTTTTTTCCCGAAAGTTTCGTGATAATGATGGAGACGAGATTCTTATCGAAAATCGATAAATTTCTATTTATATAGAGGGATTAGGAAAGCTACGATCCGTAGCGACATGGATATCGATACATTTCTTAAAACGTCGCCTATATGGCAGCTATGTGAACATACACCTATCTACATATACTTGGATACATTAGCGTATTTGGTAGCGATACTCTCCTTCTACGCCTAGTGAGCTATTCACTTCGAAGCCTTTCCGCGACGACGACTACGACGACGACGACGACGACGACGACGATGACGAAGAGCACCATTTCCTCTTTTCGCGTTTGAGCTAGAAGCGTGAGAGAAGATGGAAAGGAAAAGAAAGAGAGAGAAAGAAAGAGAAAGAAAAAGAGGGAAAAATAGAGAGAGAGAAAGAGAGAGAGAGAGAGGAGACTGCTTTCCAGAATCCAAAAGCAGCTCTGGGGTGGGGGGTGATTTTATCCCTTTCGTTTCTTCTCACAAAATGGAAGGGCCGTAGAGTACAGGAGAGTCTTATACACGGCTCTACAGCGGTCTCTTCTTATATGAAATACTTATACCCGAGGATATTCAGCAAGCTATATTCGACTCGCATGCAAATCTCCTCCATACTTGATTTCTCCTGGATGCGGCACTCTGAAATATAACTCGCTTGTTCTCCACCCTGCACGGTATCCTGCGCTATTCTTTCTTTCTCTTTACTTTCTTTTTTCCCCTTTTCTCTCTTTCTCTGGAGTCTTACCCTCGCTTACAATCTTTTCGACACGTTTTCTCTTTTCTCTCTTTAAACTATCCGTTTAAGAAGAAATATTTTCATTGTTTTTTTAATTGAATTTATTTTCAAGATTCTCTTTTTTATTCCGTAGAATATCAAAAAGTAAGTTAGATTTTTATCTATTTGGAATTTAAAATAAAACGAGGCAACATTGAAATCGTTATAATTTCAGTCTAGAAAATATGGCGACTTCCCCTCGACCGCAGGAATAGTAATAATAATATAGCTATTTTACTCGAGCTACTGTACGCGTTTCGCGAATAGGGAAGGGATAGAAGGAGAATACGAGGCAAGAAGTTTCGTAGATGGAGGGCAAAGGGTAGAGAACGGTGGATCTTCCTCTGTAACTCACTACAACTCGACGGTTGTACAGGGCCAAGGATGTTACTAGAAATTTACTCTGCGAAAGAGAGAAAGAAAGAAAGAGGATGAGAGGATAAGAGAGAAAGAGAAAGAGATAAAGAGAGAGAGGAAGAGAGAGAAAGAAAAAGAGAAGAAAAGAAAAAGAGAGAAAGAGCCTAGCTTAAAGCGCCAAGACACACTGTCTAGCTGCGAAATTGTTTGGCGAAATATGCCGAGACTTTGTCACTTCTTTCAGGGTACATTTTTATCCGAAGGTGTAGGCGAGGAGAGTAGAGGTATCTCTATTTCGTTCGTATACTTGTCTTGGCATAACTTTTCTTCGTGAAACGAGGCTTCGATGCACTTTAAACTAAAACCTCTTCTTCTTTCACATAACAGATTTCTATTGATCATTTTGTTATAACGTGTCTTTATATTTATCGCTATTTTACAAAATATTTTGACATTTCGTAAATAACTTTATAATAGCTGTTTTTTTTTGTCAAATTCATTCTCATAGAAAACGAAATTTGTTTTTTATTAGACAGACGTATTATTGTGATCGGTTTTATTTGAGGAAAATCGATGACACAGACCATTGTATAGATTCTTTTACGTACTCCTTCCATGTATGTGTATAAAAGCACATGGATGATGGAATGATGGGGAAAGAAGATCCCAAGGAAAACGCTTCGAAAGATAAGCAATATGGTGTCTGCGAAATATGTATGCTTTAGAGATCTCAGTTCGATCATGTGTAAGCCAAAGACGCAACACGAAGTTGATTCGTTTTTCTGAATTTTTGGTAACCTGATATATTTTTACAAATAGTCTTTCGTAATAAGAATTTCGTTAGTAAGTTTTCATTTTGATTTTTTTCTTTTAATCATTTTACACGAATATAATCGAATTTTAGTTTAAGTATTACAACAAACATTGCAATTACAAGGATACTTCATTGGATTGAACAATTTTACGAAAAGTTATGTAAAGATAATCAATTTATAAAAACCATGAACACAGACATTAGTTCTTCTTTGATCGTGTTAGTCAAAGTTTCAAGGATCTCAGAGACGATAAATTAACATAATCCTCCCTTTCAGTCTCATTCGTAGGCGTTCTTTTCTCCTTCCATCTTCCCTTACCCATTACCACTCGACGTCCCTCTAAAATAACATCGTACCGCGAGAAAAGTCCTGACCCACCTTAAGAACTTTCCGCAAAGTACTTCGCAGTAACTTTCACTCTCGTAGAATGAACTTGCTCGGAGTTAACGTCCGAAGTAACAAAGAACACTTTTCTTTTTTCTTTCTTACCTGTCTACGATGGTGTTATATACATCTACAAACACATACAAAAAAATAGAATATATGTATATATATATAAAAAAAATGAGAATTAGATATTTTGATATTCTATCTATCACTGTTACTCTTACTTCTTATCTTATTTTATTGAGATTTGGATGCATTATTTTCGAATATATGATGTCTACTTAGATTCTATAGACGACCAATTGTAAAATTCGATTTGATCGTCCTTCACGTGGAACGCAATATTCGTCGTACTAACGGGACGCGTTATGTTCGATGTTCGAACGATAGATGGTCGTAAAAAATGCGCGAAAAGAAGTATAATACGGGAGGTAGGAAAAGGATCGAAGGAGCCTCCCGTATCGCGACTATCGATTTTGCGTTTCCAGTAATTTTACGTTTCCAAGGAGAGGCGAGGCAAGAGAAGATGGGAGAGAGCACGTACATATATAGATACATATGTATGTATACACATATAGTTTAATATATATATTTGAATGTACGAATACATATATGAGAGGGGACACAGATATATTCCGTATACACGACTCCGTATGTCCCCCGTACAAACGCGTGCGTCGTATGGGGGCAAAAAGGGGGTGACGTCTCGACGCCATGATAGATGCGTCGTATACTCGTCGAAGAAAAAAAGATGGAGTTACTCGTTGGATTTGTTGTCGTTTCTACTCTATTTCCTGTCTGTTATGAAGAATATTTTTTCACGTCCTTCTAGAAACTTTGCAGAAATATTTTTCGGCCTAGATAAAGAAGAAGAAAAAAGAAACAAATGAAAACTTTTTTTAAAGTAATCGTAAGGGAATAATAGTCGACTGTAATTTCGAAATGTATTAATTCCGATGTATGCGTAAATCCGACAGTCGTTTTTCCTGAGAACGTTTGCGTCGCATAATGGTAGATAATTCGGTAGGAGGTAGACGACAGGGTCTTTCGGTTGGTACTTAAGAAAGCTCGTACAAGATATATGTATATAAGGGATGAGCGATGATGCTTGATATTAGGTAGGCACGCCAAAGAACACGCCATCTTACGAAACTTGGAAATGATGCGGGGTGGTAAGAAGGGGCAGGCGAAGAAGAGAAGAGCTAGAAGATACGGAGTGGAGAAGTAGATAGTGGGAGGTTGGTTGGCAGGGATATAAGATAAGGATATACGTGTGCATCGCATCCAGGAACCTTGATCCTTTATCCCAAGAGAGCCCCGTGCTGGAGATGGAGCTTTTCGAGTCCTCCTTTCAGTCGAGAATACGTACATATACCGGTCGTTTCAACCTAGAAGATGCGAGTATAGGCTTACGATCATCATTTCTTATTATCTGTTCGACTCTCCAAAAGGCTAAATAAAAGAGAACAAAAAAGTTGCTAAGAAAAATCTTTCAAACATCTTATTCTACTTTTGTTGTCCTTTCTATATCAACGGAATCAGTGAAAATGAAGAACAGATAAGTACATTGAGAGAGATGTCGTAGAACGTCTGTCTTCTTTTATTTCTAATTAAATATTATATCTATTTTCTTTTTGAAAAACTAATCGGATAGAATTATTAAGCTGACATTTTTTCCGAAAGATTTCTGAATCGACCTGTAGAGGCAGCAATGCAAGCTCGCGCGGCAGCGTGATGCGAGATAGACCGTAAAAGATTACTACGACATACAGTGTGCTTCTCTTCTGCCTCGAATACCCACCTCCACCCTCTCTACCTTCACCCCTACCCATCAGCCCTTCTCAGGCATCGCGGTATCGCACGGTGTACCGTCGTCTTTCCCCCATCCACTTTACCCACACTCTCGACTCTCTTCCATCCCTGCCGCATCCCGATCTCCCATATCATATTACTCCGAGCGAATCCCTTTTTACGTTCGCTTCCCTCCGCGGCCTTCTTTTTGATATCAAGCGCCGGTTATTATGCACTTATTATTGGCACTTTATGGACGTCGATGTCAATGAAAACGCTGGAATTTTGCGGATACACGAATCCCCGAATGGCGGCCGAGTATTAACGACACGTCTTACCAGCTTCTTAGATATTCCAATTTATGGATGCACATTCTACAAGAACAAAATTGGAAAACGGGGATTTCAATGCGACACCTAACTTCGTCACCATTGCACGTTGTCATTTGATGGATATTATTACTTATTAAATGTATTTACATATAAGGATTTTTACTTTCACGACAAAATACAAAGAATTTAATGAATATTTGACGGGAGAAAAGAAATAAGATAAAATGACTAATTACGAAAGTTTTACTTTGTTAGTGAATAGAAATCAATGAAGTGTATCGAATACAAAAATTCGATATTATAAGAATAGATTGTTTTTGTAAATCAATCGATTTTCCTTTAAAGGAAAATATCTAAAAGGAAACAGATTAGAGAGAAATAAAAGAAGTCCACGAAGAAATCTTTATCCGCAAAATCTTACATAATATGTGAGTAGAGTAAAAGGAAGGGTCGGTAAATGACATACTTATAAAGAACGCAGATATGCCAGTTTTTATATACTTAACTGTGTGTATACGTCTTGTGAGGTAAGGGTTTCACTTTAGAGAAAAGGGTCAAACTCGTTGAAAATTGAGGAATACAAGGACGAATTTGGCCAATTTAAAAGGAGTTGCTTGTCGGGAGAGCATAAAAGCCGATAAAAGATACTACCCTAGAAAATGTAGTTTTTTATATTACGTTTCAAAAAAGAAAGAAATGATCTTACAATTAGTCAAAATTGTCGAGTTATCGAAGACGAAGTTTCTTGGGGCGATGAAATATGTTCGTAAATTAATGTTTGCCAGATCCGAGAATTTACGTAGTTGTAGAAAGGTCATTGGATTTTAATTGGCATGAATAATGAATTTCAACGTGGTGCTTTTAGCGTCGAAGTTCGAGTTACGTAGAATGTGACTGGCCGGGAGTAGTCCGGAGATTGTGAAGGTAGAGGGTGAGAAGCGCAACAGGTTCCACTTAATTATTGAACACTATAACCGTCTGGATCAGCAGCCGCCCCCGTTTTTGCACCCTTCACGGCGAACCGTAATCAACCACCTGTCCGCGATTAGGAGGAAGTTAGGGTCGATCGTTGAGCGAAAAATTCGCTCATATTTTCATCTTTTTATCTCCTTTTAAATATTTTGAGAAGGTAATTAAGAATTCTCTTAGATCGATTGTTAAAGTAATTAATGTATTTATAGATGATCAAATTTATTTCATTTATCGCCCAGGTAAACCTTTAACGATCGTTAGTGGTTTGATTGACGTTTTAGATGTTACGAAAGTTCTATTTGAGGTGAAATACCGTAAGTCGAGTACAAGATCCTTCGAGACTTTTATCCGACGGAAAATATATTTCGTTTGGGCGAATATCTTTTTACGTTGGCAGACCTGTATGCAGCAGTACGGGAGCAAATGGGTTCAGAGACGCTGAGACGGTATTGATTTTCTATCCGACGTATGAGAGATGCGTGTTTCGGATAGACTCCTTGCTCTTTGTTTTCTCCTTTCTCGTCTACTTAGCGTCGGAGTCTTCCCTGCGTGCTGGTAAATACATTTCAAAAAGAAAAATTATTACGTTCCATTCTTTCTGAGAGATAAAATCCAACGGCAAGAACTTTTTGGCGTCTTAACAAAAAGCTCGACGTTCTTACTCTTGTTAGCATTTCCTGTTCTCCTATTTGAGAATTTTGATCTTGTTGAAACACAAACTCATCTCTTCGTGGATTCTTATGAAAGGAACATTAGTTTCGTATATTATTGGCTTTCTAGTTCCGACATTTCAACGAATAAATTATAGTTCGGCAGTCGGTTTGAATAAGACTAGAGAGAAGAGAAAATGGGCAAAGAGGGAGATGGCGTCGCGTGAAGAATGGATTTCTTTTTTCTTACGAAGCTTTTTACCGAGATGAGGAAAATAGAAAGAGAGAAAAAGAAAAGAAAGAGAGAGTGAGAGGGGGACGAAAGAGGGTAGGCGAAGAAAAGCTCCCGCGAAAGCGGCTGACGTTGACGAAACGCTATTTAGAAACAACAACTATCGAGAAACTCGCGATATGAGTAAATACAGTAGCTGCTGCAGGCAACGTTTCGAGTTCCATATAGACGACGCGTAACCCACTTGCACATGCGAATCGTATCTTGCACGTGTGTGAGCGCGTGCGCCCTCGTTCTCCCGTAGACGCTTCCGGCTTCAAGCGGGAGGACGAAAGAAAATGCAATTCAGCCCTCGGCTGAACTTGACAGATTCGAGAAAACTTGGGAGAATACGTCGGTTGCTCGGGAATCGTTTCGGTAATGGAGGATCGTCGAAGAAAAAGGAACATTTTCAAAAAATACCTGTCTTTATAAAATGCGTGTTCGTTTCTTTTAAATTTGTATAGAATCGAGTTATCCAAATCGAACACAAGAAATAAACATCTTTCAAATAATACGATATATTATTTTTTCAATTAACATCTGGAAATAATTTAAAAAAATACTAATTTAACACTTACTACATTGCCATATCGTTCTCGTAAAATATTTTACAAGTTTCAAGATGTTATAGTTTCGAGAGACTTTTATCGCGTTCAAGGATCAATAGAAGAACGAAGAGACGAAGATTCGAGTTACCTTTCTCGAAAGCTAGAGGAATTAGCGAGATTTACACGCGACATAAACGCCTTGAGAGTGTCGTAAAAGTTCTCCAATGCACTTTTTCTACTCGCCATTTGACTATTCGAGCATTCTACTTTGCGTATATGTTAGGACGCGAGATTTGGCTATCGCGTTTGCGCGAACTACGCTTCGATGTCCGTACGCGTATGCCTTTTTCTTTCCACCACCAAAACCATTCCAGCGTATTGCTATCATTGCAAGTGTTCGTAACGACCCTATAAAAATTCCAAATCGTGGTGGCGGCCAAACTTTCGATGTTTCTTACGAGCTTGCGAGATAGGGACCTCTCGATGGCACCATCTTCGTAATTCTTTCTTTACGAATTTTTATTAATCTCTTTTATTTTCTCTATTATTCTCTTTATTATATATATAATTAAGCGTTCAAAAGATATTCATCATCAAACTTTCATGTGTACTGATTTTTGTCTCTGAATATCTTTTGAACGCTTAATTTAATCGCCAAAACATAAGACACTATTTTTATACAGCAGTTAATTTCCTACAAAATTCTTCCAGAACATTTTTCTGTACAATCAATTAATAATGAGGTATGAATTTTAATCTATTAGACTAAAAAAAAAATAAAAAACTGCGATGCGGAGGATCTTCCTATTAAAATTAAGAGCTCATATTTGGTGAGAATTGTTTTAAGGTGACTAGCAACCCATTTTTCCGTGGCGCTTGAAAAAAAAAATAAGTCATTTTTTTGATCCACCCTAATATATATATATATTAAATCTATTTTACGTTATAGGTACCGAAAAGTAATCAAAATTTTGTTTGCTGTAGAAAAACATTTATTTATTAAAGAAATTTTAAATGCTAATCAACAAATAATTTTTCCATCTTTTTCTAACACTTTTTGCCTTACGTAAAGGAAATTGTTCAATTCCTTTTTTAAAAAGTCCTTCGATTTTTTATTGGCATAAGCTAACTGTGAATGAACTCATCGAAGAAATTTTGATTACTTTTCGGTCCCTCTAATATTTTCCTATTCATCGTCTGATCATATACGTGCTCGTTAATACTAGTACGAAAAAAGATTTGTTCAAGTAACTAGTAAATATCATCGAAGTAGCATTTTCATAGACATTCTTTGCCATCTTAATGGTGGCTTATCTCTTGTTGAGCAGGTCGAATTTAAAGTTCGGTTTGCAGTAAGAACACCATGGAAAGATCGGAAATGATGGTGGGAGAGCAGTCAACCATCTATAGATTCTGTATAGAGGAAGGAAAAAGGGAAGATGAAGGGTATAAGTTCTTCTCCGTGCTACAAAGATTATCAATATTCAGACTCCTATCTTTTTTCGGGGTGAGTTTACACGCGTGTATACATGCTTCGGATATACATACTAAAGAGGTTGTTATCTATAGTAGTGTAAACGTTTCTTCAAGGCATAAACCTTCCTGTAGATTATGAAGAGCCCATTTGATTAAAGTTTTGAAATCGAAAAGCATCCTGTTGCTTTTTTTCTTAATGTAATATAATTTAAAGAATAATTGACAAACTAATTGTTTGTATAAAGTAAATCATCTTTTAAAAGGTTAACGTTACTTAAATTTTCTGCGGTTAGAGGTTAAGAGAAAAGCTTTACCATCGCACATTGCGAAGGAGATAAGAAGGCCGAGGAACGTCGAAGGAGAAAAGGTAAGGGTGAGTATGGCATCGGGGTAAGATAGAGGACGAAGGGGTGGTGGCGTAGTGGTGGGGCACTGGCTGCGGATGCGAGATGGTCGCTCGAAGACAGCCACTGATAATAAATCATACGATGATACATTCTATCGTTCCATCGGCGAACGAACGTGCTCGTTCCACCGTTCCTTCGTTCCTCTTCAAAACCAGATCCCAGAGAGAAAGCTCGAGCTTTCTCGAGAGAGATCACCTCTGCCGTTGGAGGAGAGCTTGCCTCGTCCTTGCGAGGAGGCAATCTATCACCCTTGGAACACGCCATCTCCATCCTCTTATTCCTTGCCGCAACACCCCTTTCGTTCTCGTTTCTCATCTCTCCTGTTCGGTTTCTCTTTTTTTCTTTTTCTCTCCCTCTCTCTCTCTCTCTCTTTCTGTCTATCTCTGTCTATTTCTTTTTTTCTTTATCTTCTTTTCAAGATAGCACCGATCTCACGATAAACTATAGTTTTCCAAGAAATTTTTCTCTCGACACCGAACTCCTTTGTATGAGTTTTCTTACATTTAGTATTCGTATACATTAAAGTTTACTGATACTTTAATATCTACATATTTTATTATTATTCGACTATTTGTTAATATTTTTATTGTTCATCGTACGAGAAGTATTGGTAATAGATTGAAAATATACAACTTATCGAAGAAAAATTTATATATTATTGTATATTAAAATTCTCCAGATCGAAGCTCTCAGAAAAAACATTATTACTTCGTATCGATATTATATGTATATACATATTTACGCTTTACCTCGTAAATCCGTATAATTGGGTCTTAAGATATTTTTTATTTGGTGAGAAGCAATGTTTGTAAACACGTACTAATTCAATCCATGTATGAGTATCTAGCGTATATACATACGATAGATATCTTGTCTCTTTTTGCACTACTTTTTTTATGATTAAGTTTGTATGAAATAGCTCGACAAATAAATACTTCGCTTGGAGAGATAATTATGGCAACAAATTTGAATGAAATTAGAAAAAAGAGAGAGAAAGAGAGAGAGAGAAACGTACAATATTTCTCAAATGATATATTTTTTATTTTGAAAAATAACGAACTAAAAAAGATATCGTTTTTATTCTTTACTGTAGCCATAAAAAAGATTCAAAAGTAAAAATGAAAAAAGAATTAGGACGAACAAAAGTTGGGATTGCTAATTATATTCGTTCGAGCGCGATCCCTTTCGCAGTTAGCGGCACCGAAATGGAACGCATTTTTCGGAGAATTATGGTCTTCCAGTCGGGTGAATTCAATATTTTTAACCGAGGCCAAAGCCAAGAAACCGTGTTCTTTCTTCCCCATTCCCATTTTTCGCGGGCGTAAGCGGAAAGTGGCAGTGTTTCATATCGTCGATTTTCCGAAAGGTTGAACGTTCATGGCCTTGCCCGAGTGTTAGAAGTTTCCGTATTCATGGTAATTTCATAAGAAGCAAAGACTCTGACGTTTAGAAAGGATAATTTGGAAAATGATGATTTCTCAAGGAGAAGAGAGAAAGAAAGAGAACAACGGCGGTGCGATTATCGTCCTTGGTATCTTTAGTCGTCGAAATCGTTGAAAATTTTGTTGGTGGTGCTAAGGTAATGTAAACGAAGCGAGGGTTAGCAAGAGAACACGTCGAGGGCTTGGATTTTATTTTGAGGGTGGCTGTTGCCCTTTGCCTTCCTACCAATCCCCTTTCAAAAATGGTTCCTTCCTTTTGCTGTGTCTTTTAGCGGACATTTTTCTTTTTTTCCTTTTTTTTTTTATATTAAATAGTAACATACGTGAATATATGTATATACGCGTACGTCGTAGTTTCCTTGACTTATTGTTAGACGATTGCTTTTTTGTCTTGAAAAAATACGCGTACGCATACTATTATCTACCGTCGTCTATTTCGAAATATTTCATGGCAACGTAAACACGGATAAAATAATAGAAAAGGATAGAGGTCGAGGAAAGCCCTACGTAGTAGCAAGAAGAGATCACCGAGTTCCACAGCGATGGTTTCTCGTCCCACGCATGTTAGGAATAATAGAATTTTGATCGAATACAAACAATCGGGTGAGTGACGGAACAGGAAAAAGTCGCTCATGGGAATATGGAAGAGGTCCCCCACCGCCCACCCAATCATCGTGTCGTTCTGTCCGTATATTTTCCACCCCTTTTGATCATTCACCTCTTTTCTCCACCCTTCTTCTTGACTAGTCCATCTCCTTTCTCTGTCATTCTTACGAAATATTTTTTCCCATAGGATTCGCATCGTCTCCACTTACCATGAATAAGTATAGCGAGGAACAATGTTCTCTCTGACATTTCCTTTTATAAAATATATCTTTCCTCCTTGCTATGTGACTTTGATATTTATTTCTAAAATATGATTTTGCAGTGTAAATTTAATAAATAGGAACATATCTCTATTACTATAAAGCAGACAGGTATATATAATTTTGAGATTTATTGTATACATATATATACACGCACGTAAAAACGCACACATACAGATACACAATTGACGTTACTCTTATTTGATCATTGATTATCATGCTAAACCCTGCACACCTTATTGATTGCTCTTCCTATCCTTTTTCAATCTTCTTTCTCTCTTAAACACGTATGTCCTTGGAAACGCTTCGTTTCGATGAATACAATTCTTTTTTTTTTATCTTTTTTTCTCTTGTACCTCCAACAATGTGTGCACTCGTTGTGATCGTGAAACCGAAGGAAGAGGGATGAGAAGAATGCCAGGACAAATTTAGGAACCGTTCGAATGGAGATACCGTGTCGATGTTACTCGCATTTGCATTCCGACTTTCAATACAAACCCCTTTGTCCCAGACTCTACGACTTCTGTTCCTTCTCTTTCTTCTTCCACCATTATTTCTTCTTCTTTCCTATTCTTTCTCTTCTCATCCATGAGATACCTCATTCCCTATTACTATCTCTTACTGTCCCTTTTCATACACCGTGAAGCTTTTCCGTCTAGCAACATTTTTCGATCATCATACTCAAATGTATTATTTCGTAAAATCAAGATATATCGTGATGAATATACGATATTGTGTTTTTCAAAATAAATGAAAATAATTAAGGATATTGTGTCGAAAGAAAGGAATTGTTATTTGAAAAGATACTAGTCAGGTCAGACGTATTTAGCGTGGATACTTGAATTGGCGGAAATTTCGGGTACTTAAGATTTTTAGAGAAGAATAAAAAATATACAGAGGAAGGAAAGAGAAAGAAAGAGAGAAAAAGAGAGAAAGAGAGAGAAAATAAAAAAAAGTAGGAACAAACGGGGGAGAAGGAACGTAAAGGAAAGACATTGGGCTCTTCTCGAGATGGCGAAGCCAGAGTGATATGTACGAGCGAAGCAACGCGTTGTGAATATTTCAAGAGGAAAATTCAGTTAGGAGCGAAGATTCGCAAGACACGTAGAGAGCCCGGCCGTAGCAGCGAAGCATTTCGGATTATTTCAGACTTAGTTAGAAGGTTTACCTTCCTCTTTAACGTCCGAAGTCTCTCGCTAAGTTCTACAATGTGCGCACTGCGACTACTATTTTTTTTCTACTTCGAAAGAATATACATACATGCATGTATATATATTGATTCCTTTAGTTCTAGAAGCAGATTAAAGGATGCAAAGGATCGGAAATGGGGAGGTAGGGAAAAATTTATAGAACGGTCTTATCCTCGGATAGGCGTCATCGTAGAATCGAAATCGTCGCGTCGCACGCAGCGAGAAAAAAGTCCAATGGGAGTTTGGGGGATGGAAATAGAAGGTGGGGAAGGCAAGGGAGCTGAGTCGACGTCTTTTAGTCGAGTATAAGCATGAAGCTGTGAAAGAGCGAAAGAGATAGAGAAATAGAGGGTAGGATAGAACGAGTTAGCACGCTAGAGGGAGATGTTGCGAGAGAAAAAGGAAAAGAGAAAGAAAGAAAGAAAAAGAGAGAGAGAGAAAGAATACGACGAGAGACGATACGAGATTTCAAACGTCTGCCTGTCCGTCGGCCCGAACCCGAGGGCACATCAGCAGCCGCCAAGCTCGGAAGAAGAGAGGAAAAAGGCGAATACGTAGGAGGAGCAGGGAATGGCATAGGATAGTAAGAATAGTAGGATAGGGTAGGTAGCGTAATAGAAAGGGGGGTAAGAAGGAAGGGAGGGAGAGAGGAGGGCCTTGAGCCGACGTTATTGGCAGAAGGCTGTCGAGTCGGTTGCGAGGGTTTTAAAGTCGAATTTAGAAAATCCAAGACCTTCGTGGTACCTATCAACGAGGTAGATGACACATGTAGATATTTTGATTGTCTTGAAGTAGAAAATTCGATAGCTACCAATGGAATTTTAACAATGATTTCTAGTTTCTTGAAATGATTCATGAGTCAATGACCGGAAGAAAGGAGAAATAGAGACGGTATAGTTCGATGGGATTTATTTAAAAAGAAATGAACTTTTCCATTCGTTCCCATTAGCCAAACGATAGGAACGACGGCGTTCTGTGTTTTATTTATACTTTAGATGCCGAATACAGGTTGGTAGGGGAGTTACACATACGTGCTCCGTATAGAAAGCGATTTGGGCGTAGGTAGTAAGAGGAAGAGCAGGAGATGGAAGGAGAAGAGCGTACGAGTTTTGCTTCAGCGGCGCACCCTCAGACTCCATCCTATTCCACGATTCTACTCACTCATTCCACTCGGCTCACCCCCTGGGAGCGAGTGGGACTTGTATTCCTTCCTTCGCATCCCGACACTGACGTCCCGACATCCACGGGCCTCCTCTTCCTCCTTCTCCTTTTCCTCTTACTCTTTCTGCCATCTCCACCTCCTTCACCTCTTCTTCTTCTCTCTACAACCACCCTTAACCACCCAACCTTCGGTTCCTCTCCAGGTCGTCGCAGCGATCCCCTCGATTCCTCCATCCTCTTTCCTTTCATCCCTCTATACTCTCTACTTCTCCCGGTATATACCCTTCTCTTCCTACATCCAATATCGTAGATATGTCCCGGCCTCGTCTCGAGACCGTGCACGCAAACCTTTATCGGCCACGCGCTCCTACCCATAAGAGTGTTTGTCTGTTTGTGCGATTCTGTGTGCAGAGGTGTACACACCGACAGGTGAGCGCGTTTCTCGGTATCGCTCCAGCGATGAGACGTACGTTGAGAGAGAATGAAATTTTGTCGTGAATTCTGGACAAAATAAGGATCTACACCGAAATTTGTTTTTCCTTTTTTCTCTCATTTTTCTATTATATTCTGAATATCCTTTCATTTTATATTTTAGATACAATATATAAACTATAAAACTTTCATTCTTTCTGTAGTTTATTAATTTATTCTTTTTTATTTTATTTTTTAAATTACGTTAAATTTTTTAAACGCGAGTTCGATTTGAAATGTTTTTCTATATCTGCTCTACATTTGTAATTCTTATTTAAGGAGTCAAGGTCGCGTTAAACTCGAACGAACAAAGAACTGTGATACATTTACAGTCGAGGAAAGATAAAGAAAGAGAAAGTTATTTTCAAGAGGAAGATGAGAAAGAAAGAACGAAAGAGAGAGAGAGAGAAAAAAAATGGAACGTACAGATTCCCCTTTATAATTAATGTGTAAGGGTAGGTCGTGGTAAGCGCATCTCTGCTTCCCTTCTGAGGGAATTAAATTACGTCAGCTGCTTCGAGAGAAAGAACGATAAAGCTTGAAAGGAGGAAGAATGAGACGGTGGTACAAGGGAGATTCTAATCTCGACTTAAAGGCCTCACCTTGTTACCACTTGTTTCCACTACTTTTCTTTCTCTCTTTGTTCGCTCATCGTTTGTACAACCACTAGTTAAACAAACTGATTGGTATTTTTAATTTTTTTTATTTGTGTTCATTTTGATCGATCCTAATAGTCTTTTAAATCATATGTTATTTATAGTATATTTATATTTTATATTTTAATGATAATTCATAATAAAATGTTGATCAAATTGATTTTTCTTTTTCATCTATTTTTGTCGATTATTATCACGCAAAACGGAATGGTAACTTAATCTACAAACTAATCGAGCGCAATCCGTGAGAAGCTTCGGCTCGATCGTCTCATAAATTCTCTTCTTTTATGTATATCGGGAAAATGCGCGACGTCATATATCATTTTGCGATCAAGAGGATCCTCTCTTAGCGCAACGTTCGCCTCGCTACTAGCAGAGGATTGCTGGAGGAGAGCGATGGGAGGGATGCACGTTGGTAACAATGTCGAGTAAGGAATAAAGCTCGAGAGGGTAGAAGAGTAAGAGAGAGAAAGAGAAAGACTTTGGATGACAGGAGGGTGTGGTACGACGAGGGATGTACGGAAAATAGAAAGAATTCAGATCACGGGATGTGGCGAGGGGTGGGAGGATTGGAAGCGAACGACGGGGTTGGTTCCATTCGGAAGAGCAACAGAGACGGAAAAGACGAAAGAAAGGTGGTGTGGAAGCAGGGAGGCTAGAAGAACAGGAGTAAGAGAGAGAGAAAGTGAGAGAGTGGGGGAGAAGGAGCGGAATGCGAAGGGGGAGTAGAAGTCCCCAGAACGAGAATGGAATCAATACGTGAAGGCGAGTGTGTGCTCCTGGCCTCACATGCGTGTACCGTATCTAGGGAGTCCAAACACACGAGTTTCCAAGGGGGTGGATAAAGGCGGGCTTCTAGGGCCTTCTTTCTGGTCCCACCCACGGAAAAAAACATGCGTCTTCTTTTTCCGCGTTCTTCTTGCTACTTTGTACACATACATGTTCTGCCTGATATGTATACGTACGCATGTATGTATATATGTATATGTGAAATGACACCGTTTGCCCGTCGACGAGTAAGATTCTCTCAACCCTCCGAATTTAGTTTATTAAGTACACCGTCGAGGATAAGGTCGCACTAGGAACTTCCATAAAGCGAGATCGAATCGTAGCTTGAGGTAAAAAATCCTCGTGCGAATTTTCTCCGTAAATCCATATGGGGCATTTGCAGCAAGGGGCCCGGGGGGAGGACGGGAGGTTATTTGAGATTTCACTAGAAGTAAAACTTGATATCTCTGTTACTTCGGGGATAACTGAGAAGCTGTAAAAAGTGTCGAGCCTTAGCTTGAAAAGCTAGACCCTACTCCTTCTTGTAATTTTCCTTTGACTTTGATTTCGTAGATAAAGAAACAAATGCCTAGCCAATTGCTTAAACCCTAATCTCGACGATAGATATGAGTTTTATTACGCGCTCATATACATATGTATAGAAAAAGAGAATTAATTGGAATTCGGAAGCTATGCATAAACAAGCGAATCGATCCTGTTTGAAAAGAACGATGATCAGTTTTTTATAGATCACGATAGAGCTTTTTCGTAGGGCGATATAAGAAAGTTGATTCCCCTTCAATGACACGCGGCTAAAACAATTTTTTTCTAGACAGAAGAGAGTTTGTTCGGTTGTCTTCGTCCTTACGTAATGACAAGTACTTGAGATCATCCACCCCTCTCTTTCGTTTCTTTTTTTTTTATTCTCTTCTATCTTATTTTGTGTACAGTCAGTGCGGAAAATTTTCGAGAACCCGAGGGCTGTCTTCGTCCTGCCAATAAGAATAAAACTCCTATCACGTATGATCGATTCTCGTCCGTCTTGGTGGGGTCGTACTGCCATCCTATTCTTTTCTCCTACGTTTCTCGAGTATACTACAGGGCGCGTAGAGACGAATGTATATAAGCGCGACCATGCGAGATGAAATTTTTAGCCGGTATGGCGTTTAGCCATTTTCTTTGAAGATGGTCCTTTCTATATAAATTATATAATATACCTAAGCTACGTTATCTTCCTGTAATAATATATCCTGTTTAAAAATAAAAAGAAATACTAATATTGTCGAAGATTATTTCAAATTTCATCTTGTCTTATGTTTGTTTCCAGTAAATAAGTAGAAAGAAACAAAAAATGAAGAATATATCAAAACTAACATATCATTTAATTCTATTTGCTTGTTTTCATAGTTGCATAATATTTATTTAATGTTAGCATTGTAATTTAATAATTGAATTTATTATTTTCCTTTTTTATCTACACGTGGTAAGTACAAATATTCTTGTATTTGAAATAATGTGTCCGCTAATATAATACCACAAAAAAGAAAGAAAAAAACATCGGTTTAAAGTATAGAGTAAACAAATTTATAATAAATATATAATAGAATAAATTCCCCTTTTGAGAGTAGGCAATATATATATATTGATGTATTATAAATATAGCTTGAAATAAAATGTCATTTTATTTATCATTTTCATTTCGTTTGTAATAATCGAGTATTTATATTTAATACTTCATGACCTACTTTTACTAAAAATCCATGTATTCTGTTTTATCAATAATACAAGTTATCGTTGACATAGAATCGAAAACGAAAAGAAGCGTGCATAGATATTATTTTGTTACTTCAAGAAAAATAAAAAGAAAAAAAAGAACAAGATAAAGAAAGAAAGAAAAGAAAGGGAAGGGAACAAGTAGGCGACATTCGTTGTGATGTGACCATCCCTGGAGGCACGGGGTTGTCATAGCGACCATACCAAATTCCATAGATACACACACTTTTCATCGCGTAGGGAGCGTGGTGCACACGGTCTACGTTCCTGATTGGGTGCTATTTTTTCCGATAAACGTGCACGTGCTTACTACGAAGGTTCCTTCACGAGTATGCGTGCTCCTCTTGAATTTCGAGTGTGAAAATCTCCTTCGATGTCACGTGCTCCTACAGTTCGATTATAGTCTTTCGTCGCGCATGCAGTTATTCTTCTAGTTCTAGTTCACGTCGTGAACTATAGATTTAAATGTATCGTTTTACTTTTCGGATACATTGACGCAATACTTATAACTTCCGTTCTATATTTTATTTATCAGTGGAATTCAATATCTATAAGAATAATCGTTTGTAGAAGATGTATTTTATTTAAAAGGGTGAGTATTTGTCACGTAATTTTTACGAATCGTATCGTTAGTCTTTCTATGGTTGAGCTTAAACGAGGAGACCAAAAGGAAGTATAACACATCGATTGGCTTATGCTAATTTTTGGATTTGCGCGGATAAAGTTATTAACTTTTGTGTCAATTGAAGGGTTCCTCAAAGGTTGCGTCTTATATAAACTCAACTATAAGTGTTTCCTAAGGGTTTGATTCGGTTTGAAAACAACTTAATCCTAGGTATTAAATTAATCTTACTTTGAAAATAAAGTCTTCGATTGTATTGTTGAGGAATTCGTCTTTTGAAAGAATAAAATATCAAAACCATACCAAAAATGATTTTACGACGTCCTTGAACTCTGACGAGAATGGTCGCTGAATTCGGTCCATTTCGCATCCTGTCACTCGAGCATTCCTTGGATACCGAAGGCGAGCTCGCGGCTCGTGTTTATTTGGCCGGAAGTCCGTTCATAAATCTGGCTGTTTTCAAGTCTCTCCAGTGAAATATGATAATAGATGTGAAAGCTGTGAAGGGCTGCTTGAAAGAGAAGCTAAATCTTTACCGTCAAAGTAAGAAAGAAGACGTCGAAGAAAGTAACGGAATAAGATGAAGAAGAAGGAGAAGAAAGTGGAAGAAGAAGAAAAAGAATAAGAAGAACAACAATAACAACAACAACAACAAGAACAACGACAACAACAACAATAAGAAGAAGAAAAAGAAAAAGAAGAAAAAGAAGAAAAAGAAGAAAAAGAAGAAGAAGAAGAAGAAGAAGTAAAAGAGAGGCAATATGAACGGTTCAACCCTCAGGTTGAATACTTTTACCCCTTTTCCTCTCCCATAGAAGAGGGGCTAAAAGTAACCACCGGTTTCTCCAGTAGTTCCCTCTCTCTCACTCTATCTTTCCTTTTATCCGTCTCTCTTTTCCCAACCTCTTTTACTCCACTCTCGGTAGATACTCGAGCGCAAGTTTTCCTAAGAAAGTTTGCAGATTACTCATGCGAATGCCGCGCTGCATCGTGTCGGATAGTGAACTTACTGAATAAATATGTTTCGTGGTTTCTACCACTGCCACTTTACCCGTTTCCTTTTCCTCCCTTTGACTTAGGTGTCGTCTTACATTTCTTTCTTGCCGATCATCGATACTAACAATAGCTTGTTTATTATTTTCATTTTTTATGATGATTTTTTTTGAAGTGAAAACTTCTTTAGAATGGGAGTGATCTGATAAATAAATTAACGAGGTCGGTCAGGAAACGGAGTTATGAAACGGAGCT
This sequence comes from Polistes dominula, assembly GCF_049000335.1. Lineage (NCBI taxonomy): Eukaryota > Metazoa > Arthropoda > Insecta > Hymenoptera > Vespidae > Polistes > Polistes dominula. The sequence continues at coordinate 7,899,453 of NW_028301150.1, forward strand.
ATGAAACGGCTGCTATACTAAATAATGAGAGAAAAAGAGACAAACATATAGGATTGAGCCTGCGAGAGAATGAGACGGAATATAGCTATACAGTTTTTCCTATTTTCGGTCTCCTCTTTATGCTATGCTTCGTAGTTATCGCTCCTGGTTGTTATGTGTGTGTTTGTGTGCGATTGCATACTACGAAGCGTGGACACATATAATTTCGATACTCGAAATATTTGTAAGAAGGAGCGATAGAAGGATAGAAGAATAAACAGAGATAAGCACGTAGGTATGCGACAAAAGTATAAGGTCCAAACGAACCGACGGTCGAAATAAAGAAAGAAGGTGTGTGGTCTGTTTTTTTTTACTAAACGTGTCATTTCTTTTCTATTAAAAATGTTTCTATTTTATTGAAAAATTAATATTAAATTATTTATTTCGCAAATATTAAAATTAACAATTATGAAATATATAGAATATAATAATTATATTGTCTGCAATATTTTACAAACAAAAGAAATGATTATTAGATACATCAGAGAAAAAGAATTAGAGAACACTGTAGAATACATTAGGAGCAGCTGACAAATTCCATTCAAAATCAAGTAAATTACTGGCAGATTTTAAGTCGCATATAAGAAAATTATATTATTAATTGTAATATTTGCGTATTTAAGAAACTTATACTAATGTTTCAATAAAATAAAAACATTTTTAAGATGTTAAACGCCCAGCGTGAATCGATGGAGCTTACCACGAAGCTGAAATTTGAGACTCGTAGTGTACACAGTTCGATAAGCTGAAAGAGCGATACGATTCAATGCATTTTTTAGATTTTTCGTTCAGATTTTTATTTAGACGAGAGTCTTTAGAAAGATAAGTTTTTGGTTAAAGAATAAAGACGAAACACGTTATAAATAATAAAGGGTCTCGAAGTGTGGTAGGCTATTGAGATGGAAAAGCATTTCTTGAAAAGATCTCTATTATTAAATCTCTCATTACATCTGTACCAGATCCTTTGTTCAGTCCAGCAGTATTTTCCATATGTTTTTCGTAACATTTTTATTTCGTCATTCCTAAAATGTTAGTTAGACAGCGCAAAAATATAGATAAAAACGAGAAATTGAAAACCATCCTAACAAATAAAATTTTATATCTGAGTTTCACAAAAAGGATATTCTATATTTACTTAGTTTACGACGCATTATATTTTCCTCGATAAACATACTATGATTTTGGTGTCTATCTACGACTATCGTATTTAACATTCCATTTTTATTGCTGTAATTGGGAAAAGTGTACTCTTTATCAGCTATTCCTCCCAGAGACCATACCGGTGACCTTTATTATATATGGTAATAACATTATAATAAATAAATCCTACAATTATCTTACTCTTGAAACTGTGCATTCGTCTCATTCTCTCGAAACTTAGATTTTTGAAGGTTTCACTTCTAACACGTATGATCTGCACAGATGTTTTTTTTTTAAATCATTGTTAATTATTCAAATATTCACATAAAGTATGTTTTATAAGTATTTGTAAATTAATCATACACATCAATAAATGTTTCTTCAATCTTATAATTTGCGTTTAAAAGGGTGTCAATACTCAAGGCTCGAATAAAGTTAGGGTAGGTCGTACCTTCTTCTCCTCTTTTTAGGCTACCACCAAGACGATTTCCATACTTAGTCTTTTTTCTTTTTTCTTATTCACCAAGCTATGGATATTCTATGATGATTCTTCTTCTTTCTCACGTTCTTCCTCCAACCACCGTATAACCCGTAATCTCTTTAAGACTTCGACGGGCTGAATAATCGGTAGATGGAGTGGAATATTAATAAAAGCTTTGGTATCGTATTTTATGCTGTTTCCTACGAGTAACTTCGACAGTAATGTGGTAAACGTTTAACCACGTGTATTATTTTCTTTCTTTATACATTAGATTTTCTGTACTGTTAAACATTCTTCAAAATTATTCTTATTATGTATAAATAAGAATAAAATAAAAAAAATGTTTAAAAATTATCGAGAAAAATAAGGTAAGATGATTTTTATTAAATTTAAAAAATAAATTATCGAAAATGATAAAGATTTTCACATTTTAGACAACACATTGATTTTAAATCAGCATTGAATTTGTAGTAAAAATCTTGGGAGAAAGTTGAAACAAGTAAAAGAAAATTACTTTGATAGTGAGTAGGACATAACTCAAGTGCTGTAAGAGGAAGAGAAAGTTCTGACCAGAAGTAAGGGATGAAATTACTCGTGAATGACGCTGGTAGATGGAAGGAACAAAACGAGGAATATAGTATGAGGAAGGAAGAGGAGAAGAGTGGATAGATGAAGAGAGCTGCTTTCGAGGGCTGCATAAAGTAGGTAATGGAATTTCGAGAGCGAGAGTCGAGGACAAAATGGCTGGCACGCTCGGTGCTTCCAAAGTAAGCGGGTGAGAGAGTAACAGAGAGAGAGAGAGAGAGAGAGAGAGACAGAAAGATGGAAGAGAAAAGAGAGAGAGAGAGAGAGAGAAGGAAGTGAAATAGCTCGTCGTGGAAAGGTTAATTAATTCCGGGACATGAACCCACCCCTCTTCGTCGAGTATACTACTACGAGCTGTCGTATTGCATAGAGAACGCTGCGTCGCTTCATATACTATTACTAAGATCAAGGTCGCCTGTAAACTGTGCCACCTTGTGCAATTTAAAGGGACCGAACCAAGAGAGAATTTCAGTCAACGCTTAATAAGGATGCTACGAGTTGAGTGTGAAAATGGAAGAGAGAGAGAGAGAGAGAGAGAGAGAGAAAGAGAAAAAGAGAGAGAGAGTAAGACGAAGAAATATTCTAACAAGTAGGATGCTGCAAAGTAAACGAGAAACATTTATTATTTTGTAAATTCTGTTGAAATGTTTACATAAATTTCTCTTTACATTTTGGTACTTCTATTTTTTATCTTGTAAGTTAATAAAATTTTATCATAGTAGTACCTTATCTAAATGTATTCAGAATCTACAGTTAATATTTCAAAATTGTTGAAGTATATGTTAAATATTTGATAGGAGATTTATAGTATACGTAGAAAGAGTTTTAAGAGTTTTATTTTTTTTATCAACGATAGGGTCACTCGAGGAAAAGGAATTTTACTTTTATTTTTTTCGGTTAGAAAATTTCATTTGCTATTTTAATAATTTTATATTCAAAAGTCGAAGGAAGGCTGTATCTCCCCTTTTAAGGAGTCGTTCGAGGAAAAGAAGGCATTTGCCATGTAAATGTATAGGTGTATTCATCAGAGGCCATTGTAAGAGACGCGGCTGGTGCACCTTGCCGAAGCTCTACGCATTCCACTAAGGTATTTTCTTCTTCCCTTCATCGCGTACGTTATCCATACATTACTTATCGCCAAATGGTCGTTAAAGTCTATGGGAAGGGGCACCACGTACGAAAACCGCGACTCGGTTGCGCGTTCCTCCGTGATTGAATGCGTAATCTGCGACAGTCTGAAGAACTTCTTACAAGATTCTTTTAGCTCTTTTCTTTTATATGAGAAATTTGACGATACTTAAGCGCTATCTCTTTTTTTAAGTATGTATAGAAGTATATTAATACTTAACGCTATATTTATCTAATTTCATATCAGTTTAACGACGTTTCTAATTCTAACTTTCTAATCTTTATTTATAAGATTACCAACCTACGCTTACAAAAATTTCATTTTAAAATAAAACGTATATTTCGGGATGTTCTAGAGATGTATTCCCTTTGAAATTACAATGTCCGTTACTTGAGAAAGAAAGAGTAGGTACATACATCGTTTCAGAACCGTTACTCAAACTTGTTATAATGGTTAAATTTGCATAGGGGACCTTCGTTCATTATTCAAATCGAATTATGTGGACCGATTGACACGTCCTCAGGTGGTGGCTTTTCAAATTCTCGACGTGACCTGTGGGGGTTCGCGAGGCGCTAAGTGTCGCACGTATTAGTATGTTTTTCTTTCTCACTCTTTCTTCTTATTCACTTTGCGTTTATATGCGTGTGCGTGAGAATGAAAGAAAGAAATAAAGAAAGAAAGGAAGAAAAAGGGCATTTGCATATGGAATTTGGGTCTTCCATTTTACTAATACACTATTTCGAACTTGTAGGGTTGGAAAAATTAAAGGGACTAAAAGTAATAATTTAATTCTGTGAGAACCATTTTTCAAAATACTTTTAAACCGTAAAATGTATTTTTTCTTTTGAAATCGTTAAAATTCATTAATGTAACTTAAAGAGATAGAAATAAATCTTCGTAGGAAATATTTTTTAATACTATTAAAATACACTCTAAGGATTGCTTACATAAAATTAATTAATTCCGTTAATTCGTATCTCTTTTTTTATTTTCGTTCACGTATTATATATAGCTAAATACTTGAAATTTTAAATACGAATGTAAGAGCATTGCCAGAGCACGTTCTTGAAACGATCTTGTGTGTAGATACGAGATCGTAATGATAAAAAGGGCTACGACTATTAACTTTCAAGTACTTTATCGGATCGTGAAAGATAACGCGTAACATTTATTTCATAATGATAATAATAATCCCAGAGTTATGTTATTATTTTATTTTTTATGTGTTGTAAACAGTCGGTTATGCAACTTATTAATTTTTATGATAGTCTCTATTATAATAACTATTATTAAATATATAAATATATATTAGTGAATAGAAAAATTTTTTAAACATACGATTTGAATGGATGTTATATTGCAATGGTTCGTAGAATAAACACTATAACATAGCTATTTATTGTCTCTTTCGTAATGTATCTTAGCGAAGATACAAGAGAAAGAGAGATTATATGTCTCGTTTGGTAATACCAGGTAAAATTTATTCGTCGAGGAGGGTGGAGAAATCCTTAAATTTATAGCCTCGATCGCGCTTGTCCTTACAAAATCCTTCTCGTAAACGAAATTCGATGAGACCGCGTAGCAACGAGATCGATAGAGTTTTCCTCCGCCTTTCGGATTGAGCGTGGACTAGTCGCCTGCCAGTATGCAACTGGATATACTCTCTTGTATAAAGATCCTCGGGCTATGTCTATACTCTTAACCCTTAAACGAGCTTATCCTCTCATACGGATACGTACTTGAGGTGCTGTGTTTCAGGCGTTTATATATACACTAATCTTGTAGTAACAACAAAACAGAAAAAATATATACTAAGTATAAGATTTATAAAAAAAAAAAAATACGAATGTCGTAAAATTCAATTTTTCTATGATTACGCAATGATTGTATCTTACGCAAATATAAAAGAATTTATCCGCCTTGCTTCGATAAAATTACTTTAAACTTGTTTTCCGAGTGAATTCAGCCGGTTAAGTTCGTTATACACGGACAATTCAAATTACTCATTTCGTCCGTACGATCAGTGGTTTCGTTCGAAGAATAAAAAATGAAGTAGATCCTTAATATTCCGAGAAAGCAAGCAAGGTGAATCTGATCGGATTGCGAGTTGTTGCATACGCAAGACCGAAGCGTACGCAAAAAATTCAGTTAGCCTCGAGTTACGAGGAATTCGACCTTTCTCACTCTCTCTCTCTCTCTCTCTCTCTCTCTCTTTCTCTTTCTTTCTTCTCTCTTTTTTATCCTATTCTCTCGTTCTCTAACTCTTCGCTGCTGGCTGTAGGCAACGCGAAAGGTGGATGAATGCCCGTAGGTCGAAGGAGATGTTAAATCGTGTGGTAAATTTGCTTGCATTTCACTCTCCACCAGAGGAGTCTCGAGTAATACGTCGTCTTCGTCGTCTTTTTTCTCATCCTCCTCTTTCCAATTGTGGAGGGCGTAAGAGGAACTAGAAGGTATTGGAACCGGGTCGAGTTGACTATATCGGCGGAGTAGAAGGAAAGTGGAGAGAGATGAAGGTTGAAAGTCTGATCAGTTTATAAGCGCACATTGAGTTATTGGTAGCTTATCTGCTCCGTCTATATCCGACTGGATAGCTTCTTTTCGTACTCTACAATAGGTTCTTTTCTATCATTTAAAACGGCCAAGAAATTTTTCCAAATCGCTCACCAGAGCGAATGAATCTCTAAACATTATGATACGCAATGAATTAACCGATAAGGATAGTCGAATCTTTTTAAACTTATCTCATTGTTTTTCTTTGACATCAGATCAGTGAATCAAATATATATTTAAATAAAAAAAAATAAAGATGGTTGACGAATTAATTTGAAATGAATTTTTGTTATCGAACGAGTAACTCGGGAAGATAATATGAGAAAGGTTGAGAAAAAGAATGCGTTTCATTTGCAGCATGCATATGCATGGTATTAATACGCCATTTAGCTGGACAAGTATACGGATCACCGGTTTTATGAAGTGGGCGGATTTTATCTCCGGATACCGATGTTGCTACGAATTTTAACAGATTAAACGACTTGTTTGAAATATTGAAGTTGCGTGCGTATAGACTTCTAACGATAGAACATAACACGTTACTTTGTTATCTTTTACGATATATGATATGATCTAGACGTTATACTAAAAGGCATCTAATTCAATAGATTTTGTTCTACTGTTTCTATCGCAAATTTGATAAAGCGTAAATGATAAAAAAAAAATAACAAAAAATTTTGGATTAAAAACGAAAAGGAAAGAAAGAAAAAAGAAAATATTTTCCTTCGAAAACCAGTCGGTATCATTACATTTGTCTATTTATAAAAGCTATTAATCAACGATTTTGCTGATATTACATTTGTATTCCATAAGCAAATCGGAAAATACGAGGTGAAATAACGAGTTAGAGCACATATGTAGCTTTGATGTGTGTAATTTTTGTAATGAATGTATAACCACCCGGATTTAATTAAAGAGCGAACGGCGAATGGCGAAGGAAGCCGATGAAGTGCTTTAACCGATATATTTTTAAAACCGGTTTTGCGAAAGGAACGTCAATGAATAAATATCAGGCAAGACATAAATAACTTTTGTAAAATATTTAAACAGATCTTTGAAGAAAAAAGAAAAAAAAACAAAAAAATGAAATCTTTATAATAAAAGATCGTGTGAAAATGATCTTGAAAGTAAATCATAGATATGTTTGCCCATACAATACATTTTTGAAAAAATTATTCAAAAAAAAGGTGCAAACTTCGTGGCGATGGGTTTTTACGAATCCTATGGATATAAGTTCCTATTAGGGCGGATTGAAAGAGAAGGAAAAACAGATGAAGCAGAAGGAGAAGGAGAAAGAGAGATCGAAGTAAAAAGGGTGGTGGGATATCCCGTGTGCCAAAGGAGAATCGCGCATTAGGAGATTGTGTTCGACAGTTGTTTACGACACTCTTTCCTAACCACCTTCGTCTCCTCTTTCTTCTCCTTCTTCTTTACCACCTTCTCACCCTTTACTCTATCTTTTATATCTTAACTGGTATACATACGTACACGATACGTATAAAAACAGTGTTTTTCTATAGCTTACCATCTACATTCTGTTTCCTTTCTTTTTTTTTCTTCTTCTATTTCTTCCTACTTTTCTTTTTTCTTCTTTTTTCTTTCTTCTAACCCCCATATCTCATTTTCTTTTTACGTCCTTTCTTGTCGAACTTGCATCGCAAAGTAAAGGAAGGCAAAGGCGCGTATTTACGTCGTTGCACTCACATAAATCCGACCGACAAATTGGCAAGCCTTTCTTTTTACTACGTATTCTCTCGCTCTCTCGCTTTCTGACAATCTCAGTTGAAACACTTCGCAGATTCCCTTTTTCTTTCCCATCTCTCTTTCTCTCTCTTTTTTATCCTTAACACAGTCCTTTACCGTTTTCTTTATACGTCGTAAGACGAGTTAAATACGTCAATGTCTCCATGCAACGGAAATTATTTTATACGTTATACCATCCGTACGGTTCAATCCATTTCTCTCTCTTTAAAACAAACATCCGGTCTTTTTTTGATGTCTGCCACGGTGATATCTAACGTAAGATATAAGAGAAACTCGACTGTTGTTTCTTTCGAAGAAGAAATATTTTCTTTTATTCCTTACTCAAGATTTCGAGGATATAGAAAAACATGAAGATAGATAATATAAATTCCATAATTTAATGACTTAGGAATAAAGTTTTTATTGAAAGAATCGATTACTCGGATGTGTCGTTAGTACTCTTCGAAGAAGGTATAATGAGAAGATGGTACTGTGACATATCGACAAGAAACAGTAAAAAGACGTGTCTATGCAAGTTTACCAGTTCAAATATTAATGGGTTTACCGTTTAAATGAATGATAGATATTATCAGAGGGAATAGAAAAAGAAGAGAGTAATAGAATGAGAAAGAGAGAGAGAAATATGTATATTTTACTGCTTGTTAGTTGAAAAGTGCTTAAACTCATTTACAATGGTAAATAAAACTAGAGGATCTTATGATATATGACGAAGTGGAAACGAAATTAGCGAAAACGTAGGAAAAAGCGATTAGTTATTGGAAACAGCAAAAAAAGAAAGAAAGAAGATTAAATGTAGTATGATGTGAAAAAATATTGGATTTTGACGTATAACGAATGATACGTGTACCAAGATATGATTAATTATTATTACATTGGTAATATTTGTGGGATTGGGAAAAAGTTATAAATGAAGATACGAATACATGAAAAGACACGAGAAGCGGTTGAAATAAAAATATTCAAGAACGAGTATTCTTAGATATGTAAGCCTTTTTTTCTTTCTAATTAGATTGAAGTAGCTATTTCTAGGATAGGATAAATACGTTTTCCTCTTAACAAACGAAAATAGATGTTTCTAGAAAAGGTAAAAACAACATTCTTAGAAGTATAAGTAGGTATTTTTAGTACAAGTGAAGATGTTTTTCTGTTAGGTAAAAATATAAGAAATGTCATCTCCTGTTATTGTGATATGAAGAAATGAGAATATGTATGTATATGCGTACTTGTGGCGTATATGATCTTAAACATGCCGGTCATGAAATCCGTTGTTACCCGCGATGGTGAGAAGTGAGAATTTCTACAGAAAGGGTAATTTAAGGTAAAGTACGCCGGAAGAAAAGGGACGATAGATGACAAGAGGAAATAGTATCTATAAATACGCAACGAAAAAACAAAGCGAGGAGTTAAGAATATAGTTAAGAAAGAAGTAAAAGCAATACGTTATGTTACGTGAAAAAGTTATGTTACGAAGTGATGCTAAATAGTCAAGAAAATAAGTTATGTTCGGTTGTTAAACTAAGGAATTACGCTAAGAACATACGTAAAGAATGTTGTTATTAATTTAGAAGCTAAGCAACAAAACGATTGTAAATTAATTACAGACACTTACCATATATATATATTGTCTTGTAAATATATTTACTATCATCTTTACTGTACCTTATACGAAAAGTCAATAAATACTAATTAAATAAACTTTCAAAGATTGATTAAAATTTAAAAAATCTTTCATATCTTACATAGGTCCATACATTATCTTGTCGATAAAAGAGTCATTTTTAAATGTCTAAACCCAAATCATGATGGGTAAAGTTCAAGGTCCCACGAGTTTTCAGTTGCATCTGCCTAACGAGCATTGTAATGCTCCTGCGTAATTTTAATCGAATGATTACATAGGAACCGTTCAGATAAAGAGCCCAGCTATTACAGGATCAAATGAAATTGCCAACGTGTTTCGTCTGACGCGTAACCTGCACTTATGCTATTTTCATGTATTAGCGATAATCGAGTCTTATCGTAATGGTTAGTGTACTCGAACGATATTTCGACTACTTTTGGCGTACGTGGGCGTACCGAGTTTATATTTCTACAGTATACACCTGCTGTTGTTCCATTTTATTTACGATCAAACGAAAAATTTATTATTTTAAAATGTCCAACGAACGCAACTCAAATTATTAAATTGTTTGATATTTAACGATCACAAAGAGAGCAGATAATTAAACCACGATGATTACGAAAAAAATCGTTTCTTTTATCGAAAATTTACTAAGTATTTAATTACAAAATTACAAATTGTATTATTCAGATAGATCTAATATTACACTTAACACTTATGATAAGAATTACTCAAGAGCGATTATTTTATAAGAGAGGTTATTAAAATGGAACAAAAATTCACACCACAAATATTTCTAGAATATTCAAGGATACTTTTCATACACTTATTACAGTAATAGTATATTTTACATTCCTAATATATCAAAGTAAAGTACAAACTATCCACAAATAGTATAGTATTCAAAACCGGTGTTTCTACCCTATATAAAGGAAGATGAGAATGCTCAGCATGCGTTCCTCATCTAGACTAGAAACGGATAAGTCAACTCTTTCGTGAACTGGTGGTTATGTAAAGATTGGTTAGAAGGATTATGCGTCATACATGCTAACTGACTGTGCATGCTAACGCAATCCCTCCTCATTAGAAACTCGTAAAACTCCCTTTATATTTCTCTTTTTTACTCGTTCGTTCGTTCGCCCACTGGAACATACCACTTGCGGCAGAGGGCTCGAAGAGATAAAAAGAAAAAAAGATAACACGAAAGAAAGAAGTAAAGAAAGAAAGAAGGATGGAGAGAGAGAGAGAGAGAGCGAGAGAGAGAGAGAGAAAGAGAGAAAGAGAGAGAGAGAGAGGGAAGAGTAGATGATTCCTTAAGAGGAAAGAAGAGGAGAAATGGAAAGGAGAGGAAGAAAAAGGTGGAGGAGAAAAAGAAGAAGGAGATGAAGGTGGAGGACGTGGAAACCAGTTCCTTGGGCGTTGCTTTGCGCTAGAAGGAACGCTTTCTTTCCCACGTGGAAACGCCAACCGTACTGTTATGTACACCTGCAACTCACGACCCTTTCACACCAAACGAGTCGAGCACTGTCCGAGGAATGTCTGCTCACCGATATTTCTATTTCAAGGGCGCGTGAATGGTGATTAATATCCAGTTTAGTTCCGACCGTTCAAGGATTCAGAAGACAATCCTTCGAAATCCATTCACTTCCTTCAACATTTTTTGACGTTCTTTTTATCGTTCTGTTTATAAATGGGACATGGTCTAAGGGGCAAGAAAAGGAAAGCAAACAAAAAGAAATAAATGAAGAAAATGTGTAAAAGAGAATGTCTTGTCTTTGAAAGATTTTTCTTTCTTACACAATTTAGCTGTAGAATACGACATCGGATCCTTTTTCCAAGAAGAGACGGGAGAGCCAAGAACCGACGCGAGTTGCGTTAGGAATCCGTTCGATGGATTTGAGATTCGTGTTGCGACGAAGGGAAGTTGCGTCACGTAGAAAGCCAACGAGGACGGGTTCGCTCGTTTAGCTACGCACATTGTTACGTTAGTAGATCGTACGATCGTAAAAGACTTTGTTGGTATTTCTCTGAAAGAAGTAGAACAAGAGGTGGCGTTTCGTAGTTCGATGCTTCGTTCACCTTAGACGGCAATTCGATATCCACGGCCGCTCCTTTTCGACGTTTTGCATCGTAAAAGAAACTCTAGTAGGGGGAGGAGACATAGAAAAAGAGAGAAAGAGAAAAAAAAGAAAGAGAGAGGTAGAAGGAGTATAGCGCCAGGTTCGTTAACCCATCGTATAGACGTCGTTGTAGAAATGCAATTCGCCAGCTGACGATGCGCTTAACTGCAGTGAACCGAGCACGCCTCGAGAGGATAAAAAAAAGAAGAAAGGGAGACAAGAACGAACAAGGTAGAGATAGATAGGCTTTGCTATGGTGTAGAAAGAGATGGAGAAAGAGATAGAGAAAGAAAGAGAAAGAGAAAGAGAGATGAATGGCGATGGTATTGCCTTCCGATTTTTAATTTCTAATTACCGCGTAATGACCCCACACTCTCTGGCCCGAAGTGCCGAGCGTGCAGCAGACCTTATGTCCCGATAGAGAGCATGGCCGAGCCTTTAGTTATGGGTTGCGATAATTGCCAATTTTCATGGGCTCTCCTATCTAGCCTTCGATAGATCTAAGTCTTCGTTCTAACTTTCTCTAGGCTACATTTACAAAACCGATCGTTCTCGATCGATTTTATGAAGGGTCAATAAGAATTAGCGTTATTTAGCTACTTACACCTGTGTCAATACGATACATCATAGATCGATGATAGAGAAAAGGTATAAGTGTATATATGTATATGTATAGATATGCTTGAAAAACGGTAGTATTTTTCTTAAATATTTCTCTCTCTCTCTCTTTCTTTCTGTCTTGCATTCCTTTGTCGTCTAAAATAAACGTGAGGAAATATATAATACGTATACGTTATTCGAAAGTTTTTCTTTTATCATCACCGTTGAATACTACGCAACGGACCATAACGTTCCATGGAAAGTCAGGTAGTCTAGGTAGAAACGGTTTTGGGATCGTGTCGAGCTTAAGATCAGGTTCGATTCGTAGAGAATAAAAGAAAGAAAGATGAAGAGGTGGGGTTAGAGCAACGAGAATCGAGGCCGTACTTCTTGAGATCGATCGTCGATCACAAAGAGATTCCTTTTCGAGAGAGATCACCTGCCCCATATGCACTGTCATTCTCGACGACAGGTATCGCACCTGTAATACACCTGCACGCTTCGACTACCGATTTAGAAAGAAATTTACTAGCACGCCCGACGATTATCGGATATTCATCTGTACTTTATCGCACAGCTGAACTTCGTTATGCGGGTATACAGTGTATAGGAAAGAGGAGGAAAAGAAGATGCCAGGGCCTTTTTTCAAAAAGCTTCGTGTAAGATCGTTTTCAAGAAGGCATATATTATCACGTATTTCGTGTTACCGCTGCGATCTCAAGAACCGATAGAGTGATATCCGATAGTCGATTAATCGATCGATTATGCTATAATTATACCGTTGAATATAAAGCGATTATTATGCAACGTCATACATATATACACATGTATAAATCGTGACAAGATCGGTAGCGATATGGAAGAGATGTTCAGAAAAGTAAAACGAAGGTAAACTCAAGATCTTTTTATTTATTTTCCTCAAACCCTTCTCTTTGTTTTTTCCCTCGTCTTTTTCTGTATTTTAAGTAAATTTTGTTGAATTTATTCCTCTCTCGGAAGGCCGAAGGGCAACAAGATCGAACGAGGAACATAGGAGCGCTTTAAATATTATTCTCGATCGTTTCAATATGGTATATCTTAACGCGTGTTAGTCGGTATCTGGACAAGGATCGGAAAGGTAGCGAGAAGAAATAAGAAAGGAAGAGCAAGTGGCCGTTTATATCAGTATGGAATATCGTTTGGAGTCGTTTATTCGATCGCTCGTGCTCGCGCACACGCATTCTCTTGAATATCTACGAGGATGTTTAACGCGGCTGGACACGAGCTAGCCGTATCGAGAATACACGTTTAAACGTTCGCTTCATCTAGGAGGGAACTTGCTTCGAAGGGAGAAGTTACTTAGCTGCAAAAAGCCGTCCTTAGAAGCCGACGGCCGTCGCTAATTATCGATCATTATTTGCACCACGAGCGAGTAATTGGGATTTATGCTTAGCGTAATAAAAACGAATGGCCAAAGAAGGAGAAGGAAAAGGAGAAAGAGAATAGGTGAATGTTAAGAGGTAGTCAAACAGGACTTTTATAAACCACACTATAGTCTCTACTTAATTATTATTTACGTCAAACTATCACGCAAATCCTTCGAAGTCGTAGAGAGTTAGTTAGAAAAAAAAAGAGAAAGTAGAATAGAAAAAAGCAAAAAAAAAAAAGGTTAGGATCGTCTGCGATGTCCGTTCGACTGATTTACAGGACCAATTTGTGACAATTATCATTGCTAGAAATTTAACTATCGCGAGGGTAGAAGCGTAAAAGTTAACGTTGATACTAAATCACTTTTAGAAGGTTTGACGTAAAGACGGTAAAATAGCGCGAAGTCGCGCGTTCGCACCTTGCGCATTTTTACTTCGTCGCATCGAAGGACGGAATGCCGGAAGTTTCGAATAGTCGTATTCAACGACATAAAAGCCGGAGGGGCACTACTCGAGCGATCCGTCGAGCAATAAAATCGGCGACAAGCCGTGAATTCGTGACACGACGCTCATAAAGGGATTTATGCGCGCGTTCGAGAGGAATGAGTGACGACGAACTTGCGAACTATGCGTACCTATATGTTAATACCTTTCTACTATATATACATACATATATACATAGGTAAATACATATATATGTACATATATCTATGTAGGATATGTTTCTACACGCGATAATCTACCAACGACCGCTCGCAAAACCGCGGGATCGTTGAATGGCCAATAGTCGTGTCGCTATGCGTAAAACCGTACCTATTCCTGTTAAATAATTTCTATCCAACATTTTCTATCACTCAAGCTACGAGAGATAGGATAACATTATTATATATAAATATAAATATTGTGATAAAATATACTATCTAAAATATAATATAACATTATACAATAGGTCACAAAAGTATTCATATCCAATTACATCGTAAATTTTAATCAATTGATATTTGCTGGTAAAAAATGCAAAATTTCTAAATTCTTATATAGAGAAATCTATTGTAGGATTATTACATTTAATTTTACTAAATACTAAATGATAATAGATTATTTTCTTGTATTTTCATATATATATATATATATTATTATACTTTTCAAAACTTAATGTTACTTTTCAAAACTATATGTTATTATACTTATTCAAAACTAACTTTTTTTTCGTGCTGACCTCTGTTACGTTGTGTCTTAGGCCACGCAATTTATTTCTTCTTCGTTTAGTTTGTTTCTATTAATCGAATTGTGAAAAACAGCTGAATATTATACACGACAATTTCTAAATCATTACCATGAGGGCAGAAATGTAATTTAGAAAAGATTAACTGAATGCAGTTGCTTTCATGATTACTATAAAACTGATGAGAGCAAAAGGATTTTAAATGTAGAATTTTTAAATACAATTTTCTCTAACATGATACCATAAACAATGTTACTCCTTTCATTCGACTTACTTTTACAAATAACATAAACTTCTACCTCCTATATGTAAATATATTATATATTAGATATATTATATATTATAAAGGATTTATCCTATTTCAAACTTTTTCATCTTTCTTTTATCTCGCGCGCGAAACGAATCTTTTCCGAGCCGATTTCTTCGTCGGATTTTCGCTTTTTGGAAGGTTCCTTGAACGATCTCGTTCTTTGAAAAATACGAAAAGATCGGAAGGAAAAAAAAAGGACGTGCAAATAGAATGTGTATGTGTGTGTATATGTGTGTGCAAGAGTGAAAGAGAAAAAGAAACAGGAAGGAAACGCAAAGAGTATCGGCACAAAGCAAAACCTTTAAAGGAAAATGCATCGCGATAGAAAATCTCCGATCGTCGAATGCAACCGCCTAATCAGTCTCCAATCGACAGGATTGACTCGGCTCCTTGAAACTCGCTTCCCGATTTCTTCGTTTTCTTTGCTATTCCTATCTTTCTTAGCATAGAAATCTCAAAAGAGATAGGAGTTCACGCGAATTCGATGCTTGAAGCTACGATTTTCTCATGGCACATAGATAAGTAAGTATATAAGAGAAACAACGTATGAGTGTATCACAAAGATAATCGTGTTTTCCTCGTCGATGGAGTATACGAATAAGAATAATAAAAGTCTATCAATGGAAACGTAAGGTTTTATTTAAGAAGCACGTAAAAGAACGTATCTTTTAATCATTTTAACTTACCTTCCTGTCTTCTCTCCGTCGTAGTCCTTAAGATTACGATGATTTTGGAGATGGTTAAAAAGCTTTTCCAACTCATCGAGTTGTTCGCTCCTTGCCTGGGTAATTTCTTTCAAAATCTGTAAAAGAAAGAGAAAAAAGTATAAATAGAAATAGGTAAAAGGGACGAATATCACTGATATATTGTTATTGTTAATATCCTGTCATTAGATTTGCTATATTCATTATTAGAGTAGTTCTATCTTAGACAAGTTTTCAACACCTTTTGTTCAAACAACTTGAACATTCGCATTTTGATTATCGATAAAGCAATATCGTAAATCTAATTTATTAGAATACCTATGCGAGGAATTTAAACAGTTAGGTATGTTCTTTATCGTGAACAAAAAATCCGTTGAAATGCCGTTACCTTTGGAAATCGAGCTGGCCTATCGTAAAATCTCACTTCTCGGGAGAGATTTTTGCATTCGCGGGAAAAAGCAAGCCGCGAAAAGAAGTTAAAGGAAACAAGCGGGACGTCGTTAGAACTACGGCCCGAAACAAATCTAGCACGTAATGTTTCCGCCGTAATGGCATTCCTAGAAACGATTCGAACGTAACCTCTCACCTCCATACGTCACGTTCACGAAGGGTTCTCTTTTGAAGGTGCGAGCAGACGAGGGAGCAGTCGTTTGCGCGTCGCCGGAACAACGAGGAGGTATTTTCTTTCTTCCACACGCGAGACTCTCATCCTCCGAAAAATCTTTCTTCCATTCATTGTTACTTATTTCCATGGACGTTCGCGTTTTTCTCTTAACTTTTACCTATCCTCGAATTTGTTTCTCTTACCAAGCAGTTTGATTCCCTTAGCTTTATCATGACTAAAATTTCATCCTAATAGAATTTTCTTTTCTTTTACTTAAATCGTTTTCATCTAATAATAATAGATATTTTTTATCGAATTTGTTTTCCATTACTGATTTGTAAAATAAATAATAAGCAAGTGAAATTTCATTCATAATAGCGTTAACGCGTAATATTTTATTTTTTTTAAATAACGTTTTCAAATTTGTTTCCTGGGAACTTAAAGGAGCGAAAAAAATAACTTGTAGTTATCCTGAAAAAGTATTCGTTAATATAGATTGAGGTGAGATGTTTACAGACTACTATTTATTTCGACGTTACTGTAGTTTGAAACGTTAGTAATTTATTTAGTAAATCGTCGAGTTTTTATAAACAAATCTTTTTCACTTTCTCAATTTCTGAAATAATCCAACTGCTGAACGTTAGAGAGTTCCTCGAACTCTATCAACAACATCATTGACGATAAAGATCGTATCAAGATCGTAACTAGGGAAACGTGTGAAAATGTGACCGGCTTTCGATTTTCGGCTTTTCGTTCGATTTATTTGGGCTTTCGCACAGTTTTCGCATTGGATAGCAAATCGATGCCGATAAATTTACGTATCAAGTTTCAATCGTGACCGTGTACCGAGAGAATCGAGAGAAAGAGGAAGAGAGGTAGTGTGCCAAAGGGGAAAAAAACGGGTAAAATAGAGAATAGGAGAAAAAAAATCCGTCCTGGCCTCGAAAATAAAATCGGTTTTCCGATAACTCGTTATTTGCTCGCACAAGTGGCTCGCTGACTGGGCGAACACGTCGGAAACGGTTTTCGCGTGTAATATTATCGAGTTATCGGGAGGATAGAGAAGGCCATTGATCGTTGCTGCCGTTGCTGGAGCCAAACAAATGGAGCTGAGAAGGGGTTGAAAGCGAAGGACGAAAGCGCGCATTACTTGAGTACAATATATCCGCGTGATTACAATATGTCGGAGCTCGAGAGACCAATATCAACTTGAAGTCGGCTCAGCCAATGCTAATAATCTCCATTGTTGGTGCCTCACTCGAATACCTCACGATCGGATACATCTTGTTTCGAAATTTCGAATTGCCTCGCTTGTGTTCGTCGTCGGTATTTCTCGTCTTATCCTCTCGTTTTGCTTCACCGCAAAAAAGAAAAGTTTTATTTTCTAAGCTGGCACAATCGAAATTATACTTTAGAACGAAAAATAATTGCATGAATATAGGAACTATGATAAAAAAAAGTCTTAAGCTTCTTTTAAGAAATACGTGCTTGCATTCGTCGTTGACGTATAACTGTTGAAAAGGATGACGGTAAAATGAATTAAGATTGAATTAGTCGTTTTAAAGTAGTCAATTTGTATCTTTGAGAATGTCATTATCTAGGTAGCAACAAAACCGTTCGATTATTATTTTTCGAATATCGTTGTCCTATCTCAGTAGGTGTTGCCGGATGTTTAAATAAAGAGTTGGAAGAGCGCGGATTGTTCTACCTACAATGAAAGAATTAAAATCTGTTTACGTTGCTATTTTTGTTGCTTGCTATAGCAATCTGAAGTAGCTGCTTGAAGCAGCAGCCTGAAGCAGTAACATCAGCATGAGCAGGTAGGCACTCATGGAGAGTCGCCTTTCACACATCTCACACGAAAGAGACGACGAAGCTTGATTCTCTTTCAAAACAATTACGCGTTCTTTGGCATTTGTTCTCTCACGTCAGTTTTATCCTTGTCGTCATCGTTGTCGTCGTTGTCGTCTTCGTTATTATTGTCATCGATCTCGACTTTCCATGATACATGCCTAGACGTACATGCCTACACTTTTTTCGTTAACGTAAAAGAAAAGTAGGGCAAAAATGAACTCTAACGTCTACTTTCTTTTTCTTTTGGTCATACGTCTCTTTTTTTTTATTACTTTCACAAAGTACAGTTATTGTTGATTATGTCGTCAGGAAATTTCGTAGGTAATTTAATACATAGTCTAGCGGAAGTTGTAATCATATAATCAATTTTGATTTTTCATAAAAAGGACGAATAAAACATATATATGAATTATTTTATGTTACCTCTTCCAACTAATACAATGTCAGAGATAATACCTACTTCCGCGATAACATTAATTATAGGGAGGAGAAATGTTCGTACTTATAATTACAGTACTAAAAGTACATTGTGTAGAATCAAGAGAATACTACACATGACAGTCGATCTGAGTATCGACTGAACAACCGATGACATTAAAAAAGGGATTTCATCAATCCTTATACAAATTGCAAATAATCATGTTGATATTTTATTCATAGTTTGATATGCACGATTGAAATTAAACCTATACGAATAAAACTCGCGAAGAATTTTGTAAATATTATACAAAATTACAAGAAAAAAAGAAATTTATTCGTATGTAGGTATTAAATGCATACTTATAAACTACACGATATTATTAATATTAAATGAATTTTTCTTATCTTGTTTCAGGTAGGTATCGAGATTGAGAGGTCGATGTGGCGCCGAGTTCTCTCTTCGCACGCACGAGTAAGTGTTGCAACGTAATACGTTTCTCATAGGGGTTTCGAGATACCTCGATAGATTTGGAATTTGTTTGCCAGGACGAGTGTATGTAAGCATCGACTACCGAGAAGTTTCGCAATCGTTTCTTGCGAATCGAAAAACTCTCACGACGATTTCCTATTCAACATTTTTTTCATGCGAGAAACGAACGAACGAACGAACGAACGTACTAACGTATATGTGTATACGTACATAGGTACATTCGTAGAAATGATCGTACCGTTAAAGGTCGGAGATCGTTTCTGGCATGACCTACCCTTGCTTGCTTGCCCCCGTTGCTATTGTCATTTCTCATTCATTTGTAAGTAGCCATATCGCGATTTACGATCCCTCTGTTGGTGACTTTTGCACGTTGTTCGATTCCGTAAGAGGAGAAGAAGGAGAAGGAGGAGTAGAAGGAAGAGAAGAAGGAGGAGGAGGAGAGGAAACACTTTGGCATGTGAAAGAGGTTTCAAAGAAGCGTGCTTTGGAAACCCTATAAATCTTTGTCATATGTCATATACGTCTATAAACCAAAACGAAAAAATATTGTATATAGACGCCATCTATAAATTTATTATCATCATATTTCTAATAGAAAACGTCGACGTTGCTTGGACTTCGGTACTCGAACGATGCGGTGTTTAAATTTGACGTTTAATAGATTTCAACTCGTTAAAAATAAAAAAGAATGGTTACTTTAATATTATCGAATAAGAATTTAAACGTTCTAATACTTTTATGTCGACGCTATTTCATCACACGCTTGATGCTTAGATATTTGCATATTTCGAGATTTGAGTTTAACGGATACCAAAATGAAGAAGAATAAGAGATCTGGAAAAAAGATCTTCACTAGTTACAACGACGTAAATCTGTAGAGAACGTACAATGAATTAACGCAACGCGTTGCATGTGTCCAATCATTTAATAATAAGAGGATGACACGCGGTAGAAAGACAAGATACTACTCGAAGAAAATGGTCGAGGTATTGTATGAAGCACGAGGTTGCATGCTTTTCAAAGGTGTTCTTGACTTATGAGATTTATCAGATAAACGATTCGTAGATTCTTTGCACTCGATGAGATAGCTTACACCTTACTTTCTCTTTTCCTTTTCTGTCAACCCTCTTTCTCCTCCCTTCGTCCTTTCTTTTTCTCTCTCTTTCTCTCTCAGTTGATGTTTCAAAGAAAAAGATAAAGAAATAGAAGATAAGAAGGAACAAGAGGAAAAGAAAAGAGAATTATAAGTAGACGACTTATATTCGAGTAACCGTGGGTAGACTTAGTATATCGTTCACTTAAATCAGTCATCACTAATTTTCATTGCATGAAGATAAAGGCACGTGCCGGAACAAGACGTTGCAGGTCATTCAAGATCGGATCGCGTTTCATGCAGGGAGAGAGAGAGTCTCTTAAATGGGAAATAGATTTTCCTTTATAGTTAATAATAAATACGTTGAGAGAAAAGTGGATTGGTCAGCGGACCAAAACCATAGGCGGTTATTCGTATTTCATAAGATATACAAGTCTTGGTCGCGATTATCGCGTTGTCGCGAGGTATCGATAAACCGCACTGTTTTACGATGCAAAAAGATCGCATGGAACGAGCACATTTCAGTCGGTCGTTCAATTTCAACGTTGCAATGAGTTTTGCGGACTTTGGTCTAGCTCATCAGAAAGAAAAAAGAGAGGGAGAGAAAGAGTATCGCTTTAGGTACGTAACTCAGTCGCATACTTATACTACAAGTTACTCATAAATCACTATGGAATTACTAGTTGTGCTAATATGGAAGATAACTAATTAAGAGCAAGAGATACCGCGAGCAGTAGAGATTCTAATTTAATGATCAAACGCCGACCGAATATAACGGATACGGTGATTCTGCGAGATCGTAAATTACGACGATCCCAGAAGATTAAATCAATCAGGCGTCAAGCCCTCTCCTCGACAAAGATAAATAAAAAACAGTTTATTTATATTTTTCTACATATAATATCATAACATACATATAAAATTGAATAAAAAATTCTTAGATGTAATTATGTTACATTATTCATCTATATATTATGTATAAAATTTACATAAAAATGTAGTATTTCTTGGAATTTTTAATATTGATTCGATTTGTGTATTTATGATTAAAATATATAAAGCTTTATTTAATTAAATTATAGACAATTTTTAAATTTGTGAAATTACGAATAATATAACATACATTTTAGTCTTTCCTTTTAAATGAAAAATGTATCGTAACATCCAAGTGATTTTAGTTACATGGACCACCCCATGTTATCTCTCTTAACAGTTTTAGTCGGCGAGTAGCCGATAGCGAACGAAAGGTACAACGCTTATCGATGAAATAAACGACTAGATAAGAGAGTGCACTGTCTCGTTAATCGATTCTCGAAAGGAATTATCCACGCCGTGTAGTGTGTTTAATTAGCCGTATAAAACGAAGTGCTTGAAGAAGAATAGAAAATCGTATTAATTAAGTACATCAATGTGATCTCAGAGATATTTCAAAATTACAATATATATCGAGTTTCGATGTTTTTCAATTATTTTCACTGTACGAATGCGTAAAGAAGAATTTTTCTATTGAAAAATGAATAGAAAATAAGACGATAACAGATTAGGCGACGAAGATAAGAAAATAAGATATCGATAATTGACTCGTTTCAATATTAGCGAAAGGTCTATCCTTTCTATAGCTCCCTTTCCTTCTTTCGTCCTTCATCTTGTCTCTCTTTCCCTTCACTCTCCTTTTTTCAACTAGCTTGTAGGATGGAATTGGGTCGTGGCATATTCGTAGTATGGCACCTTCGTTTATCCTACTCGCGATCGGCCTACACACGGCCAGAATGCACCGGCATAATGTGATTATGCTAATGGGGAAGACCCCACTCTATTCGCTTATCTTCAAGTCACGTGATCAGAAATAATTATTGAAAATGACCCATCGATCTTGGCGGGCTCTAAAGTGTGTCACGTTGTACTTAACTGGCATTGTCGCTACTCTAATACCCTTATTATCCATCTATCTATATTTTACTCTTTTAAAGTTGCACGAAGGGCAACGAAGAAAACGGAAATAACACGATTAGAGAGAAGCTCTTCTTGTTGATGAAAAAGCAGGATTAAATAAGAGAAAAAAATAATCTTAAAATCCAAGGGATTTACCGATACTTTTGTTAAGTTTGAATTATCTTGGTATTTGTTCAATTATTTTTAATGTCATGGTAATTAGATATCATTCACTATAATAGTGTAGAGATTAGATTAGTTTTAAAACTTGACGTGTACTTTAAATATTACAGAACAACTCGGTTTTGTAATCTGAATCCTTCGAGGGATACCGTCTGCTTAAAAGATAGAAAAAAAAGTTATTCAAGGAGGGTTGCCGCTTTCGCTCGTTAATCGTGCGTCAACGTTTTAAGCTCGTACTAATTCGCTCGGCAATCCTATGAAATTAATGATTACAACGAACTAACCAACCATGATAAGTTAAACTTTCCTTAATAAATTTAAAGCGAACGAAAGGCTATTGATATAGGTACGCAAGTTTAAATGTTTTCTCTTGTTTTTCTTTGAATCTTTTTCTAATCGATTTAAAAATTGAACAGCAAGGAACAAACTTTCGAATGTTAAATAAACTTTGTCTAAACGCGATTAGAAAAACATTCTTGTAGGTAGTAGCATTGAAAGGATCTCACGACGAGGATCGAAATTGAAAACGATTAAAATTAATTTCTTATTAATTAGAGAAACAGTGCGTGTTATATACGTCGGCTTAAATCTTCGATCAATGGAAAATATCGTCGTTTAAAGGATATATAAAGATTCGCCGTTTATACTTCTCAGTAATTAGGCGAACTCTCGACGCTTAGACGGAGAAAGTCGACGTTCAACAAGGGCTTTGAAAATTGCGAGTGTATAAAGGTTAACTACACCGAGCAAAAGGGAGAAAGAATAAAATAGAGAAAGGCTCGTAACAGCTCATTAGCCTTATCGTTTTGTCGATCGTTTAACCTCACACCTCGAGAGAGAGAGACTCCTCTCTCCTTGGGGAACATCGATTTGAAGGTATATCGCGGCTTAATCGTGTCCTAAAGTATCCACTTAAACATATTGGAATTTCCAAGACTTATAATTACACGAATACGAAGATGATAATAAATGCGTAATAATCATAAACGTTTTGCATTATTCGAAAACCATGTTTAATTCAACCAAAAAAAGAAAAAATGATTTCTTATTGATTTTATCGATTCTCGTTTGTCGAATTATTTCAATATATCCACGAATACGTTTTCAGAATTGCAACTGTAGGAATGAATCGTTATAAAAATTGAAGAAAAATTTACCCTCTTCTTCTTAAGTCAAAGAAAACAATTATTGTTTTTTTTTAAATTTTTTTTTGTATCTGATAAATTAAAGATCGAGAAGAAATGAGAATCGATACTGCGAACAGAAAAAGGATCGATCTTGCGTCTAATAAACATAGTTTCCCGCGACGTAAGACAATAAATTCTGCAAACGAATGCCTTGCTCGAGCAAAAGGTCGCTGTGAGGAACGACCATCGCTATTCCTTTACTTGATTTATATACCTAGGAAAGATCGTGAAGATCGTTCGGAACGAGAGTCAAGAGACAAGTAGAATAAATGCCAGGATCGGCAGAGGATCATCCGTGGAAATTTGTATCGACGTTCGTCTTGAGACTTACTTACTTTTCCTTCTTTTTCTTTTTCTTCTTTTACTCATTCTCTTTTTCCTACTCTTCGTCAATTCGAGAGTCTTACAATCGTCCACACTTACGTTTATAGTTTTTCCTATATACACGAGTACTTGTCGCACGTATCAAATACTTTGACGCAATTGTTCTTCCCAGAAATGAGGCAATTTTAATTACGACAAAAAAATAGTTCAAAGCCAAGTTTCTACGATTCATATTTATATATTTATATTTTATATATTTATATTTATATATTTATATGTGTGGGACGAGCGCCTCTATGCTAAACTTATCGGACATCCGTGAGAAGGATTGGTCGGTGGGCCCTGGATAGCTCAATTGGTTAAAGAGCAGTCGCCCGGAAAGCGAAAGATCCGTGGTTCGAATCCCGGTCCAGTTAGTCCCAGCGGTCCAATTGTTTTCACGAATGCCACATATGGATGATATTCTAATCATAACATAACATTGTGTAATTAACTTCTTCGGACTTCCACGAACTATATGCTATTTATCAATTGGCCAGAAACAGGAAATGATTCAACGAAAGTACTCAGTGGATCATATTAAAATAGATAAAAAAAATAATACGATCTACCCACGCGTTTGATTGAGGTGACAATCGGTAATTATTAAAAAAAAATTTTTTAAATAAAATAAAAATATAAAGAGAGAGAAAAAAACGAAAACATCGGGCAGTTCAACGTGTTGGCCCGCAAACCATTGGCCTAGCTATAACAAGATATCAAGTTGAAATATGATCAAGGTCGAAGTCGATTCGGCGTAACGTTTTTTTTGTTCATCGAGATGCATGCATCGTGTAGGTTCAACTGTGTTACATATGTACAGCAACATATTTAACCATATATATATAAATGTACACACGCACACGCACATAAATACTCATACATAGAGAATTAGAGCGTGAATCGTTGATTCCGCGCTACAAGTCAACTCGCGATGTAATTAGAACCTGTCGACGAGTGCGAGATACACGCTAAGTATCGATTTTTTTATTAGCCGATAGGCAGCTTATAACCGCTTTTAATTACATTCTTACAGTTCATTTAGAACGGAAATAAAGATAGGAAAAGAGAAGAAGGAGAAAGAGAGAATGGAAAAGAACGCAAGGTTCTCGGAGGGAGGGAGTTATGTTTTCATATCGAAATCTAATGCAAATCGAACGTGTTGCGCGAAATGAGACTCTCTACTTATGACCGTTTTAACAAGGAAAATCAATCTTCTCGTATATTTATGAGTAGAGCGAGTAAGTCGCAAAGTTTCTCATTCGATAAATCGATCAACGTAATTTCTTGCAATTTCAATTGCAAATGTACCATCTCACTTTCTTTCTCTTTCTCTTTCTCTCTTTCTTTCTTTCTTCGTTTTTATTTTTGTTTCGATACAAACAATTTAGTGTAACATTATTAATTTTCATTATTGTGCTGCAACAACATCGTGACACGCTGTTTAAGATACGTGTAGCTACAAAAGAGAATAATATGCAAAATGAAATACGACTGTTTTTTCTTTGATTTCAATTTGTCAGAAAGGTTAGACGTTTCATCCCCGCAATTAATACTTTATAAATCAATCCAGGCAGACGAGAAGAAGAGAGAAAATCGAGACTAACTCTCGTCGATTGGTTGTCGTTGTCGTAGGTCTGGCGATTATTCTTGTAAGTTACAAAGCGCAAGTAGGCTCTCCTCTTAACGAACACTCGGTTTTAAGAAGGCGGGCGCACCTAATAATACCCTTTGCGGAACCGGTCGTAATTGCTATCCTCTGCGTGGAAATGGCCATTCTCGTTCGAGATAATCGATCACAGTCGCACGATTAATAAACGATAAAGTCGCCGAGCATTGCTCGTGAGCCGCCTACCTCTCTTTCTCTTTCTCTTTCTCTTTCTCTTTCCTTTTTTTTTCTTTTTTTCTCCACTCTTTTCTCTTCTTCTTTTTCTTTCAATTTTTTGTGTGTTTAAATGTTTATTAAAATCTCTTTGTATTTATGTATTCATTTTTATTTTTACACAAGAATCACAGTTGCATATTAAAGATTGATTATTAAAAACAATTGAACATGAAAATGTAACTAATGAATTTATCTTAATATATGCTAATTATACAATCATATATTGCAAATAATTCGAGATTAATAATGACAGTGTAATTATTATTAAAAATATTAACCTCTGGAGGATTATCATTACGAAACGAGTAAGAACTCAGCCTTTCCACGAATATAATCGATCACCGTCGTAGCGTTAATAAGCTTTAATGTCGCGACGTTTTCTGCTTAACATATATAGATACACGGTTAAACGGATTCGCGATATCAGATAGCGAGTACAAATCTACCTGCTCGCGTTCTCCATGAGCGGACGAACAATTTTGATAAATATTAAATTAAGTCGAGTTCACCGGGAGGTTTCTTAGGTGATTTACCATGAGCTCAAGTTAAATCGAATCGTTCGTGAGAGCTTGAATCGTATTGCATGTAACGGAAAATATTTCTGATTAATTTATTAAAATAGAAACAGTAGCAGAGAAAAACCACATTTTTCCAATATGTTATTCCATATAATGTTGAAGAAAAATATTTACGAAAAGATGAGTAGACAATAAAACATATTTAGAAAAAAAATCAAACTAGTTAACGAAATATTAAGTTAAGTAAGTAAAAATATAAGAAATTATAAATAAAAATTATTAAAATAAATGATTGAAAATAGAGATCGAAGAAAAAGAAAAAGATAGATTAAAAGTCAAAGAAGTAGACGAGAAAAGTGAAAGAATTTTTCGAAAAGGGTAAGGTAAAGGAAGAAGTGAGAAACACAGATAAAGAAAAGTAAAGGACAAAGTTGTGGCTAGAAAGTATAACGAGTATAAAAGAATGGGAGGGTTAGAGAGAGGAGGAGAAGGGGAGAAAGAGAAAAAGAGAGAGAGTCGTTTATATGCATTCGTGTAACACTTTAACGATGAAGCGGTTGCACAAGTGGGAAGGCGACCCCCATAAAGCACCGTCGACCTCGCTCGTTTCCATGGTGAGAGGAGAGGGCTCCTTATTACTGGTCGGCTCTTAACTTGCTAAGAAAAGCAAGAAGCTACGAGCACGTCGACATCGGCGTGCCAACGTAATCGAAAGATTGATAAATCTTAAAAAGAAGTCGCCGTGGAACGAGACGACCGACGAGCTGATCGTGCGCCACTCCTGAGGAGGGACGATAAATAAGAGCTCGTTCTCTATGAGGGTGTGTCGAATATCTCGCATAGCGATACTAGACTTTGTGCGAGTTCGCATAGCCGAATACATATCGAGTGAACTAATCTTACACACATATCTTTGTGAAAATGCGTACGATTTCGTATGTATTATGTTGAAAACTTTAGATTCAAATTACTACGTTTTTCGATAGTTATTGAAATATATTAAAAATATAATTTAAAGTAGATTAAAATAATATAATTTTTTAAAATTATAAAGTAATTTTTAATATATATATAATATTTTAATGTTTGCCTAATAAATCAAAGGAATCGTTGTAAAGTGTCATCGAAAAAATATATACCAGTGTAATATTCATCGATAATCTCGAGAGAAAAAGAAGGAGGGTAGGAGAAACGGTAAGAAGGTACAACATGTACATAACGTACAGGACTGAAAAGATAAATGTACCCATTGTTCCTAATGCAAATACTTTTTTACCCTTTTCTTCTTACGCGTAGTCTATTGCTTTTCATTCGTAGCATGATACAACGTCTATGATCCTGTATATTAACTCAACGAGTTAAATTACGCGACGACGATTCTATTAAAACACGATTTGTCGGTTTGACGTGGCGTACGGAATCGTTAAGTACTTTACGAGACTCGATTATTATAATGACCGCTGGTAAGAAACGTATTTCAATCTTAGAGAAAGAAATAGAGAAAAAGAAAGAGAGAGAGATTTAAGGTTCGCTTAGGTATAATAGAAATGTCCAAACTACATCTCGATTTACCACGTAATTCTATTTCGAAATGACGAGATCGTTCACGAAGAATATTTGCAAAAGACGTAGAACTTCCAAATGGTACTTGCAAATGACTGGAAAGTAATCGTATCTGAAAGTCTATTTAACGTGCTCATTACTTGTACCGACCGTATAAAAGTTAGTGTACGTGTCATGGAACTATTATAGCGAAATGGAAGGGAAAATCCTGTTAATTTCTTCCCCGAGATCGATTGGTTAAGAAGGTGAGACTCATTTGCAATAGTACTAAGCGATATAATAATTACTTATTTCTTTTTATTACGAAATAGTGCAATTAGCAATCGAACTTATCTCCATTTCAATCGACCTCGACATCCTGCTAGAATCAACGAACAGCTCAGCTTGACAAATTGTTAACTTCTCGGTTCATTACTTCTTACGATCTTCATTGAACAGTTCCATGGTTAACTTTTTAATAACTTTTCTCGTGATCTTTTCTTCTTCTACTTCTTTCTCTTCCTTTTCTTTTACTTTCAGTAATTATTTATAATGTTTATTATCAGAAGGATACAAAATTCATGCATTAGCTATATTAGTAATAAAGGTGGTATAAGTTACAAGGATAGAGAGAGATCTTATCAAGAAAAAACCTATCAATCTAACGTTTAATCTATAAATTAACATATGCATAATATATTCTAGTTTAACCGATGACAATTTTCTAAGATATGACATCGTTCATATTATATATAGAGTATAAATACTAACCGGGTGTAATAATGTTTGAACTATTATATTTGATATGACAATTTCAATTTTCTAGTACGTTATGCATTAAACTAGTTTATCATTATGAATCCCCGAAGCTATAATTTGTGCTGAGGTATGAATTATTCTTACATTCTACTACCGATATAGGTAAGATAATTAAAGTTATTTGATGACGAAAGACGAGCTATGAATAAAAAGAAATAAAATTCATCTTCATGACGATGTTATATAGGATGATTTCATGTTAATTTAGCAGTAATTTTTTTTCGATATACTTTTCATGTTATTAAGTTGTTTGATATGTAGTTATAGAATACATTGCATTTCGTATGCGGTTAATTCTTTTACTTATTAATATCAGTTGCTGTATCACGCTAGCCATTTTACACAGAAACAGATGGAGATATTTAAATAAATGTCAATACCTTGTGGATATGCCGTCGGCTTCTTTACGATCGGTCGTTAGAACCGATGTAACGTATGTACATCCGGCGTTTACATTTTACGACTTCTTCTTCATCCTCGTCGTCCTCTTCGTCGTCCCTATCATCTTCCTCTTCTTCTTTTTATTCTTTTCGAACTACCAGTCCTTCACTTCTATCGGCACAACTAGCTGTGTCTTTCATTTTTCAACGTCTTCAAGATAAATACCGGATTTCGTAGAAAAAAATAATGATTAGATATTACGAGATGCACATTTTCCCCTTTTTTCCTCTCTTTTTTCTTTTCCATTTCTATTTGCTTTATTTTATATTTTCTTTTATCAAGTAAGATTATATTTCACGTTAAATATATTTATTTCTCATAGTGTCATTTATTCTTGCAAGAATCTATACGAAACGAAAGTGAGAGAAAGAAAGAGAAAATATTTGATAGCAAAGCCTAAGCTTGTTCATTGCATCGTACACAAGGTTTTTCTCGAACCACCGTGTACTTAATGCGGAACATTTCCAGTAGCAGCAAAGTTCAGATCCGTGACGAGAGAGGTTAGCAAGAGGGTTGTATAAGTCCGTACAGCAGGATATCGACGACAAAGACACCAAGTAGTTCTTCCACTCGTTTTTATGTTCCTGAATAGACGACTCCTTTTCCTTCAAGCAGATACTCGCTTAATTGCTTTCTTCGGTAACACCCTTTGGTCAGCTTCAGATCTCTTCGTTGTTCAAGAAAGCGTTCGAGTAATCATCACTTTTAACACTAGTTTTAAAATTTGTTTCAAAGAAAAGAAAGAAATCATAATATATCACAATTTTTTAAAAATAGAATTTAAATATAAACGAATTGCTCGTTAAACTCGTCTTACGTCAGGTTCAGAAAATATTCGAATAATTTGTTAAAGAGGCAATGCTCGTGAATATCGATCAAATAAATTATATCATAGAAATAATGGGTGATATTAGTATGTACAAGATATACCTTTTAACGAGGATAAGTATCATTTAAAAGGATACATTCTTTTGAATCGAGCCATCTTCCCGAAGGCAACCCATTATGAAGTTTATCGACATCGAGAGAGCAAAAGAGAGAGTGAAAGAGAAATGGTGGGCTTCGTAGAAAGGCGAAATTGTGCAAAAGAATGCCTTTATTACTCATTACTGCGAACGTTACTCATTAACGCTCTGCTACGTATTATCGCTCGTGGCTTCTACTACTTCGTTGGCCGCCCATTGCATAACTCACTAACGTCAGGATGTATACTTTTCTGTGGTAAGCTAGAAACAACCGTTCTCGTGGTTTTACCAGTAAAAAAAGGAAAAAGAATGATTCACGGTATATCGATGTAATATACTAAACTCATTTACATTTTTTCCATCTCTAATTTTCCTCTTTACTATTTGTTATAATCTTATAATTTGATATTAGGTATATTTTCTTCCTCATAAATGTTATACGTATGTTCTTATTACAGAAACTTTATGTTTCTTTTTTCCAATTCAAAGTACGAAAGTACAATCGATGCTTACACATTATTACCGAGTTAATTATATCACCCAATCATGGTAATTAGGAAAAAGAGTATCAAGAAAAAAGTGAATATCCTTATTCGTTAATTATTCACTTCGTTTTCTTATACGTTAATGAATATCGATAAACATAGATTTACGGTTTAATGGATTCATCAACGCGAATCTATTTCTGACATATGTCGTAATCATGTTAATCATGAATCACTATGGGCCAAATAAAAGGGCCATTCTAACGTTCGGTTGAAAAGAAACGTAAACGTTGGCTTGATTTTCTTGCAGTTTAATTTACGACGTCGAAACATTTGCTCGGCCGGCGTCGTTGGCTTCGACGCCGCCACATCCGCTTCCGCACTCGTCACGAGTTGCTCTTTTTTTGCTATCCCTGGAACTTGCAACATCCCCCCTTATCTCCCTCTCTTCCTTCTCTCGTCTTCTTTCCACTTTCGCTTTCGTAACCTGCAATGTTTCTGCTATAGAGTAGAGGAGAGATGTAATGGAATTCGTTAGGAATTTAATTTCGCGCCGCAACCTTTCTCCCGACATCGTCGACGGCGTAATCGTCCGGACACAGCGAGAGGGAAAAATTGTCAGGATGTACAAAAGCTGTGCTGTGGTATCGTATGAGATCATATATATATATATAGATATATACCACACACGACAAAACAGCTGCCAACCTCGCTGGTACTTTCTCTTTATTTTTTCTTCTCTTCTCTTCCAGACTTCTCTTTTCTCTCCTTCTGTTTCTCTATTTGTTTTTTTTCTTCTTCCTCTCTAGTCTTTTTATCTCTATCCCTCTCTCTCTTTTTTTCTTCCTCTTTCTCATACCGTTATCCACCTGTGTAATGTGGCTAGGACAACGTGTTGGCACAATTAAAAGATAACCAGACCGAGAGGATCGCTACGTAAACGTACATTGACGAGGGGTTCCTTTTCTTCTCTTCTCTTCTCATCGTCGTTTTTGCCTTGATCGTTTTTTCAAACGAGTTTTTCCACCACGTTGAGTTTTTTGAGTAAGACTAGATCAAACCAAACCAGACCTGTACCCAAGAAAGGTTTCGTCCAACACATGTGCCAACCGTGAAGTAAACATAACAAAATCGACGAACCTTTCAAAGTTTTTTTAAGGTCTTTATTAGTTAGTTCTATTATTTTCTTCCTTTTTTTATTTTATCTTAAAAAACGTGTTAGTCAATATAAATGATAAACATTAATTTAGAAAAAGACGAAAATATTTTAACAGATGAATCGATATAAGCGAATTGAAGAAAGAAATAAGAGGAAGAAAGAATAGAGATAGGAAACTCAGCATCTCTCTTTCGTTCTGGATGATCCGTTAGACCACGAGCATCCAAGTATTATAGGCGTTATCCACCTGCCAGCCTCGGAGCAGAAACGCTACGCCTTCGATATCTTATATCTACAACCCTCTCTCTCTCTCTTTCTCTTTTTCTCTCTTTCTCTCTGGGAAGAAGAAACATTCTCCAATTTCGGGGTCCGGCCCTTAGAAAAAAAGGGGCCCACTATAAAACGAAGTTTATGCATTCAACTCGACTACAACTTGCCTACGTCTCCCGATAGAAGGCTGAAAAAAGCCTCTTAAATCTTAGACCACATCAGTCTACCATCTTCATTCGTCGCTGACCGTGATCTTATTTCCGTACCTGAAGATCCCTCAAAACTATGTGACTTCTTTTCCAACGTATTACGAAAGAATTTTTTCTTCTTCGAAGTGGAACTGAAACGACTATTCGAAGAAATAGGGAAAAGAAAATGATGATTCAGAGCTGAAATATTTTCCTAAGAACTGACGTAAAAGGAGTTTACATGATCAATGGAGCAAACGTTAACAAAAGAAAAATAAATAATTACGATTAGGGGAGAGAAGACAAAAATGGATATACTTAGAAGCCTAATTATCTTGTTTAAAGTTGTCCTCCATCGGCCAGAAATTTATAGATTTTTAAGATAACTTTATCCAACAAATTCATAAGAATTCGATGAGAAAGAGTAAAATTGTGATATAGCTCATAGCCAATAAAGTGTCGAATCGTTTTCCAGTCGTTGAAGGGCTCTTCCGTCTCTTAAAATCGTCGATTGTCTGCCAAGCATAGTTGTTAACTGGACTTTTACGATCTTAGTAGTTAAGTGGAGAGAAAGCGAGCATGAGGTAGAGAGAAAGAGAGAACACTGATAAAAGAGAAGAGAAAAAGAGAAGGAAGCAGAATCATACGTAAGGGGACATTTCCGTGGTACGTTGTTTGTATGCCGTTCGTGATAGCGACTCGTATACGGTAACGACCCTTTCGTGTTTCCGGTATGCGCCATCTTTCCTCCTTTCGCCTATCCTTCCTCAATCCTTCGATACGTTTGATGCTTCTTTCGATTCTTCCAACATAATAACGAGTTGGAAGGTAGAAAATAGGAAGGTAGGTAGATATATATATGTAAATATATACAAAGGAGCTATCTTTCTAGCACGAGAAATATCAACGAATATCTACCTTCACTTCTCGTATACTTTTTTAACAAACATTAAAATGCATTAAAATATATAATTAGAGAATAAAGATAAATTTTTGGAGGGCCGGTTTTGTTGCCCTTCTCATCGTTGAGTCAAAAAAAATTTTTTTCCTTTGAGTTGCGTGGGTACTTAGAGGG
The DNA here is from genome assembly GCF_049000335.1 of Polistes dominula. NCBI lineage: Eukaryota > Metazoa > Arthropoda > Insecta > Hymenoptera > Vespidae > Polistes > Polistes dominula. The sequence goes on from NW_028301150.1 coordinate 7,932,600, forward strand.
AAAGATAGAGCGAGTTTGAGAAGGATGGGTAGAGAAGAAGGAGGGGGAGGGGGAATAGAGAGGAAAAAACCATAGGAAAGGAAGGCAGCGAGCATTGGGGTACAGGTCAGTTTTGTGCCAGCTGCCTTGCACGCGCTTTAGTAGTACAGCACACGTGACACACGTGCTGCAAACGTTTTGTATTCTTTCTCTCTATTTGTGTTTTTTTACTGTTTTTTCTCATTTTCTTGTTCATTCGACGCAACGCCTAGATGGTTCCAAGCTCCAGCCTCGGCTCTACGCGTGGACCGATCGTAAAACGTAACGGAGCCCGCCGAAGAAATCTTCCAACGAGAATGGTACGTACCGTTAGCGAACGATCGTAAATATCATAGATAAAGCAAAAGACGCCTGAGAATGTTCGGTGGATTTAGTGGCCGTTGTATTAAAAACTCGTTGTCGTACTCGTCTACGTCATCCTCGTCGATACATAAATGACGATGTCGCGATAAAATTGATTGCTTCATTTAACGCGCACAACGGACTATGGACTTTCTTAATAAGAAACTCTTTTTTGCAACGTGCTAAAAAATTATTTTCTTTGTCTCCCTCCTTCCCTCTTTATCTCTCTTTTAGCCTTTCTGTTCTTTTATTTTTTCGTAGATGTACATTGATGACTCTTTAATACAAAGCGCGAGTACAATTAAATTCTCTGCCAGAGCGTAACTCGCTTCTTCTTGAACGATGTAATGCCCTCATCGAGGTAATCATCGCTATTATTGAACGATAAAGCATGTAATTAGAGAGGCTGCAACTTGATAGAATACAAACGGATCATTTACGGTAGAAAATTGTGCCAGGTATATATACACATGTTTTCCATACTTTTGACATTTGCTAATGTTACGAGTAACTTTTCTTTAGGCGATGGAGTGAGATCATCGTCTTTTAAGAGTACCTACGTAAGTTTGAGAAAAATTTTTCCAATCGAGTGGTATAAATCGACTTCTTGATGCCGAGAAAAGCCCAAAATCTCTAGACCCAATATTCTCAGGTAGTAGAAAGTAAACCCAGGTATACGTAAATCTGAAAAGTGTGGGAACCCTAAGTAAAGCTATGTAATCAAGACCATGAAAAGTTTGTGTTTGATGAGGGATAGAAAAGAGGGTGGAGACTGCAGCAGCAGGTAGGGAAGAGAAAAAATGCTGATAATCCTATAATAACGCGGGAAAGATCGGTCATTTCAAAAAAGAAACTTTGTGGCGTAATCATCCCATTTCAGTCGGTTGACTCGACGATTTGAAACCCTCCTAAAATTCGCTTTCTGAAGGCGTTGGCTCGACTAGACTACACTAAAAAAATTCACTGATTTTCTTGAGAGGAATTATTCGTTTCAGTCCGGGAGCTAGCAACGCCGGGAAAATAATAATTGGGGATAAGCTAATTTTTTGATATGTCGTTCTTCTTGATCTTTCGGTTAAAACCTGCACTTCTTGGCTGACCAAAGGTCTTGAGTTTACTAGTACGCATCCTATCTGTACAGGTAATAATCCTAAATTTTAAAAGAATGTTGAAAAGCCTAATTTTCTATTTATTGACTTTAGATAGATTTATCAAACATAAATTTTTTATTGCCATGTACTTTTCTCATTGCTAAATATCTGCCATATGCGATTTTTTTTTTTTTTTAATAAAAAATTAAAAGTATCTTGATATTCATGTAATTTTAATATTATGTTATATAAGTATACAGAAATCTAAAATTAATTTGCCAAGTGTTTATTCGCTTGTTAAACCTAGAATAAGAACGACAAACTTATGAAAATTATTGCAGTATGATGCTGTAGTTCAGAGTGCAAGAGAGATAGACAGCCACGGTGGCGCAACTGGCAAGTTTACAAGATGATGTTCAGTCCCCAAATCTTTTGTAGACGATAAACTTTATATTTGTTATTTTTTATTGTGGGGTTGTGGTGTGGTGGTGGTTGGCGTGGTTTCAGACAGACAGAGAAATATATATATGTAAGATTTTATTGAATCGAAATAAAAGAAATGTTTATTATAATATAACAAAGACTTAAGTATTAAGGTTTAAGATAAAGAACGAAAAGAAAAAAAGTAAGTAACCAGAGTTAGAAACAGTAACCACACTCGTATAACACTCACTCGTCACACCGAATCAAAAAGGGCCGAGGACCGCCTTCTTTACCGCGCTTATATATGCATTCATCCCACCAATGGTCTCGATCACTTCCGTTAATCATTCTAGAAATCTCCAGACTATTCCCAATCGATCAAACAAAAGACTTCTTCCCGATTTCCGGTTCGAGAACATTCGAGAGATTTCGGGTCAGCTATCTAATATATAAATTTCTCGCTTCACAGTGTAGGTAGCCAAACTTCTCTGAAGCGAGTTGACCGATTTTTATGAAATTTTGTGTGTATATTCTGTAGGTCTGAGAATAGGACGTAAACTGCTTTTCATACCTCTAAGTGATAAGGATGGTCCACCCCAGAAATTTAATTTTTTTATTTTTTAGACAAAATTTTTTATTTTTATTTTTTTTATGATTAAGCATTAAAAAATACATACAACCGTAAATTTTTACCTTTCTAAAACTAACCCCCATTTTTTAATAATGATATTAGTACTTTAATAATTTTCAACCCTTGGTGATCGATAACTGATGTCCAGTACCAAATCCTTTGTAGACGATAAACTTATATTTGTTAGTTTTCATAATATTCAATTTTTGTGAAACAGATCCTGCGATAAGCCTATAAAATAAAATATCATAAAATACGAAAGGCAGCAAATATAAGGTATTGTTTACCTAAATATTAGGAAATTCCAAAGAGCCATAAATTCCCAAACAACCTCAATGATCAAAGGAACATAACAACTACAGCATCATACTGCAATACTTTTCATAAGTTTGTCATTCTTATTCTAGGTTTAACAAGCGAATAAACACTTGGCAAATTAATTTTAGATTTCTGTATACTTATATAACATAATATTAAAATTACATGAATATCAAGATACTTTTAATTTTTTATAAAAAAAAATCGCATATGGCAGATATTTAGCAATGAGAAAAGTGCATGGCAATAAAAAATTTATGCTTGATAAATCTATCTAAAATCAATAAATACAAAATTAGGCTTCTCAACATTCTTTTAAAATCTAGGATTATTACCTGTACAGGTAGGATGCGCACTAGTAAACTCAAGACCTTTGGCCAGCCAAGAAGTGCAGGTTTTAACCGAAAGATCAAGAAGAACGACATATCAAAAAATTAGCTTATCCCCAATTTCCTCTCGAAAACGTTGCTAGCTCCCGGACTATTTGTTTTTATACATTTGAAGAGAAAAAAATAAAAATCTTGAACTTTTCTAAAAGTGGTGAATCGAGTAGACAAGTGTATCAAAGTTATCGGTTATCTATTTCGGATTTCACTCAGGCTATTATCGTATATTCACAACATCTTCGGCGTAGACGAGGCGCCGGTGAAAATCGATGCGTTTAGCTATTTAAACGAAATCAATTACGGCTACCGACAGGACTACCGGCGCGTAATCCAACGGCTCTTACGCTTGACTATGCGAGAACGCTTCAACGGGGTACCGCGTGGCTCTCGTCCAATGCCCTTACAGATATTGCGAAACGCCGTTGGCATCCAATCGGGACGACGGATCGGACTTGTAAGCCTGTGTCATTAGATTGAATTAGTCGTTCCTGGAATATATATATATATACGCTAACGGTCCTCAGCATCGTCTCTCCCTTTCGTAATTCAAGCTCCGATAAACGATCTTCTATCGTTGTCCATTATATTTACATATCTGTGTATGATCCATCTAATGATTTTTCTACTTAATCATTCATCATTAATCTTAGCGATTAATATAAATATTATCGTATATATTAGAAAGACGTATTTAAGGGAAAAGAAGATGACTTCTTATCTTTCCGATCGCTGTGCATTCTCGTAAAATGGCAATTCTTAGAAACTCGCCTTTTCGCTCGGTTGTTTCTTCTTCTTCTATTTTTCTCTTGTTTATTTTTAACGGCCAAGGAGATCTATGACAGTGTGACGTTCCCTCTTGTCTTGTCCCGTTCTTTTCCATTGCCGGAAGCGTAAACGTGCCCTGTTTTCTCTCAACGGTAATGACCGCAGCAATCCCACACGCGTAATTGTTAGCAACGAAGGAAAAGATCTCTATCGGCTGCGGCGTCATAATTATCATCGTGCCGGTGGTCACTTGTGCGTTATGCCGCTTTACACCGCAGCCTCGATGCTCGTTGTATTTTTCCTTCTCTTTCCTTCTGTCTGTATCTCTATCTCTCTCTCAATCTGTCTTTCTCCCTGTCTATGTCTCTCTATGTTTCTCTATCTCTCTTGCGGAATGCTAAGCGATCTTCTGGCAGCACGCAAACAAGGCGTGTCTTTAATGAACTCGAACTCGCGCGGCTGGAATTATATTTCTTATTTGCGAATAAGTTTACGGAAGCAGAAATATCGGAGGGATGATCGTAAGCGGCATCGTCTTGCCTATCTGCACGAATAACCAACTTGATGTTTTAAAGACTCGCTTGTTAAAGTTACGCGAAGCATAATTAAAACCACGAAGTACTTTACTATTTTTTAGAAAGTGATGAGAATTAACATTAATGAGTTTACAGACTTCAGAAAGAAAAATATATTCCTTATTTCACATAATGTTTGGTTTAATTAAAACTTTTTCTTTTTTAAATACTAGAAAAATTAGAAATAATTCAGATATTGTGAAGTTTTGGAAATCTACCGCCATACAAAGGATTTTATTGGAACTCACCCCTAACAGATATCTTTCTTATCGACATACTTAAAAAAGCAACTATATTTATAATATTTTTCTTGTTATGTCGAAGAAATAATTTTTATTCGCATTTAACCGAAAACGAAAACTACTTAAATTGGATTACAAAAAGAATCACTTAATTGTCACTGTACTATTCTATTTTTAGGACACTGCAATTTTTCGAGAAAACTACCTACCGATAGATGTCACTAGCACGCGGTCCTTCTCAGACTTTAAATGCTTTGTCGGTAAGCATAAAATTGCAGGTAACGCTCTTATCAACGAGTTTCATCCCCAATTCTGTCGCGTATCAGATATCGGTACGGGAACTTCTTACGAAAATGCAATTTATTAAAGGATAATGCATATCATTCCTGCATACTAATCCTCAATTATTACTAACGTACATTAACGTACTTTTTATATAAAATAAATCAGTTTTCCAAACACTCCTATAATTTTTAGAATTTATAATCATGAAATAATTTTTTAAGAAGTGCAAAAATATAAGTAAAGCGTTTATAATTTTTAAATAAAAGAATAAAGTAATAAATGCAAATTAATTATTAATTACAGAGATAAAAATTCAATTATATATTCAAGAAGAAATATAATGTTGGATTCAACGAAATAGTGTGTATTGGGTTAGCAACTACCGACAGATGGCGATTAATATAGCCGGTGGCGCCAGCTGGTGCGACACTCGTCTATCTTTCTTTCGTGTTAACGACAACGCTCGACAGAAAATCTATGAAAAAAAATAGTAGTCTACTGAGTAAGATAGAAAAGTGGGGGAGATTCATCGAATGGGGGCGGAGTTACGGCGCGCGGCGTGTTTGCATCGCGAAAGAAGTGGGAAAAAGAGCGAGTGGCTCGCGCCTGCTCGGCTTTTTCCGCGTGATCTTTCTTCCCTTCCGCCAATTACCCCTCATCTATCCCCTACACTATTCGTAAGTCTCCTTTTACCACCCCCTCTCTATATCATTCTCTGTCTCTCTCTCTCTCTTTCTCTTTCTCTCTTATAGAGTTCTGTCGAACTACTAGGCGGGGTTCGAAAAACGGTTTCGCGCCTCTCGCAGAGGGGTAATACAAGGTGGAGCTAGTGACGCGCGGAATTCCGGAATTCCGCGGAAGGCGAGAAATGGCGGGAGGGTAGGGTGAGTGTATCGCATCGATGGTGGTAGGAAGGAAGATGAGAATGCTCCCGTACAAAGTGTCGAAGGGGAGAACGGCGAGCGGTTCGGAGAGACCGATCGCAACTTCGCCAGTTCAACGCGTGTCAACCCTCTCTCGAGATACGCTCCTCCTCATTTTGTACAAATTGCTAGTATCTTTGATTTATTTCTTTTTTCTTATCTTATTTTCTTATACAAACATTCTTTCTTCAATTTGAATAATGTGCAGTGTTCTTAGAGGAAATTTTATCGGAAGCGTATCGTAACGAGTGTTCGATATACGTGTATTTCCTTTACGGCTCGTATACACACATCGAAGTTCTTATAATTCTGCGTGGGAGTACGAGATTAATTTCGTGTCCGAGTATCGTTCGTTTCCATGCTTTTGCACGATGTATAGTCGTCGTTGTCGTTTATTGGTCATTCTTCTTCCACGTTTGCCGCACATTTGTTCATTCGATGAATTGTTCAGTGTTTGGCTTGAAAAACAAATCCTCCACAAGAGCGATCAATCGAGAAGAGAAGGAAAACGAAAGAAAGAAAGTCAGAGTTCGAAGACAAATCGTGTGTTTACGATATCGAAGAGTTCTTATTTTCGCAAAAGGAACTCTCGTTCCTTTTAAAGGGAATGAAACGATAAGGGATACCTTTAAACGAACAGTCTCGTGCTCATCGTCGAGTGACTGTTCGGAGTCTGTCAATATTTTTCTTTTTCTTTCTTTTTCCTTTACTTACTCTCTCTCTCTCTTCTCCCTCTCTTTCTTTTTCTCCTTCTCGCTCTCTCTTTCTGTATGTTGCACTCTCTTAATCTTTTTCTCTCTCTCTTTTTCTATTTGTCTTTTTGTTTCTCCCTAACCTACCACGAAACCGATCGATTTCACAAGGTAGGAACGATATTCTGTGCCGGTCGTAGGACGCTATCTCGTCGCGCCTTTCAGCTTGGCACCTTTCGAGACGATAGCAACGTTATCATTTACAAGTACGGCGCATGGCAAACATTTGGCGCGAACGATAAGATGAAACAGTTTCGAAGCGCGTCAAGTAACCGCGAGAGGTTCTCTCGATCCTCTTTCCAACAAACATGTTTTATGTTACTCAATGATAAAACTTTCGAAAAAAAGTATAAGATCAAATCGATCATCTACATCACTTAATGTATTTTATTTATTGCTTTTAATGAGATTTCGTCAATGTACTATAACTAACTTACTTTATCTCTTACTCTCTCTCTCTCTCGCTTTTTCTGTTTTCTTTTATAAGAACTAGCTCGTGAAAAGTTATTAAATGAGTTTTAAGAAAAATCCTTTTCTTATTCTATCTTTTTAAACAAAATTGCGAATTTGTTACGCGGAAAGTGCAGCGCACGCGACACCGAGATCGCGCGACGCGTGCTGAGAAACGCATATCGAGCCTTAACCATTCCCCACCAGGACTTTTGGTGGGAAGCTGCTGAATACTCCCCACCAGAAAAGCTTTCTACTCCCCGCCAGTTTGTGCCGGAGGAGAAAAAACGAGGATAGAACGATCGACGAGTATACGCAAGATCGAGTAAAACGAGAAACCCCTACTTTGTTTTTGGTGGTCGATGGAGGGGTGAGTGAGGGGAAGGGACAAGAGAGAGAAAGCGAGAAACAGATAAAAAGAACGAAAAGGACGAAACGAGAAAGAGGAATAGAAAGACTGAGAGAGAAAAGGAATAAAGGGAGGGTGCGAGCAAAAGAGGGGAAAGATCGACTCACCCTCTCGTTTACCACTCCCCTTTTACCAACCAGTGGAGCGCACTCGTCTCCCACGTAGCGGCGCCAACCGACGAGATCTTTGTTGGCGTCGGGCTCGAGAGACTCCGTTTTCAACGCCGCCAAGTGGCGAGTGTGCGTACTATTCGTAAAAAAATGTAGTGGGGATATGGTTGAATAGTGGGGATAAGCGAAGAGCGAGTAGTGTACGAGAACGAGGCACTCTGCTCTTGGGACGTGCAGAACATCGGAGTTGCTCGCGAAGGACGGCTGCCTCTTTACCCCTCTCAATTTTTCTCCTTCTCTCTCTCTCTCTTCTTTCTTTTTCTCGCACGCTGTATCTCTCCTTCCCTACCCTTCTGCCCTCACCTTTCTCTCTCACTCTTTCTTTTCTTTTCACTCACTAACACACTCTTTTTTTTACTATCCTTCTCTTACTCCCTTTCTTTCGAATCGTATTTCTTTCTGTTTCTCTCTCTTTTTGTCTCTCTCGCGCGCGTTCTTAGTCGTTTTCTCGTACCGTCTATCTCTCTCATTCTCGCGCACTTTTTTACTCCTCGAACGGAACGCGAGTTAGAGGAAGAGAGGCGCACAGGATGGCGGGGCAAGAGTCGGCTTACTACGCGGCGAAACGCCTGGACGGCGTTCAGTCGTCAGCGATCAGACTGCCGGGCAGTGCGGACCCACTCTTCCGAATAGTCACTCACTACTCTCCTCTCTTTATCTCCATGTACATTATACCCTGCGACTCCTACATAACTGTCTAACTCATATTCCCAATTCATACTGTACATCCATCGAAAGGATTTCTCAACTATACTGGAATATTTATTTCTACGATCTTCGAATGATTTTCGAAGTATCATCAAACGCTTACTATTTCTTCAATCCTTCTTTCCCTTTAATTCATTTTTTCGAATTCCTTTAATTTAAAAATTGCTGTCCGCGATATACTCGGTCCCCGAAGAGAATTTATTTAAAATACGTGCTTCGGTCTTAGCAAGAGAAAAATAAATATATATATATATAAAGAGAGAGAGAGAGAGAAAGAGAGAGAACGAGAAAAAGAGAAAAAGAAAGGGAGAGAGAAGTTGAAAATTGAACACGTCTTTGTAAGATCGTGGACAACAGACGAATTCGAATGAAGGATGGACAGAGTTTCCCTTTTGGCCGATTTATTTGGGAAAAGAGAAAGTGAACTCGTCTTCGAACGAAGAAACGGAAAAATATCATCGAGTCAAAAACTTTGGAATCATCGTACAACCTCAGAAGATCTGCAAACGACAAAGGAAAATAGAGTGTATGAAAATTCTATGCAACGAAAGTTATTCAATTCATTTTTTTATCTTCTGGTTTAATTTTTCATTCAATTACATTTATTCATCTTTTACTTGATTCTCTTGATTCTGTTGTAACGAAGAGTTGAGGAAGATACAAAATCGCGGATTACGGAAAACCACGGGTGTTACACAGATTCAAGTGGGATTGTAACGATTCCGAAAGAAGTTTGTGCGATTTTACGAGTCGGAGCACGTGGTATTCGAATTTAACGGAGACTGCTTTCTCTTCGATAAAAGAACGATGAGTTTTTTGATCGTAAGGAAATCAAATGTAAATTGAAAAAAAGGAAAAGATTAAGAATAAAAAAAGAAAAGAGAACAATTTCATGAGAGATGAGAAAAGGGTGTTGAATCCGAGTTAGTTTGCACAACTTGTTTTCGTGTGGGAATGATGAAAAACCAGTGTGCTAAGGAAGAAGTAAAACAATATATATAATGTGCGGTAGTAATATCGTAATGTAAATGTGTGGGAGGAAGCTGCACATCTATATTTTTTCGAAGAAAAAAGTATTCACGACCGCGCGTATTATTTTTTCTTCTTGATCCAGGAAATGGAAATTATCTGGACGGGTATCTGCCGACGGACGACCGCTTCGACGAACGAGAATGCGACTTGCGAGGTAAGGAAAATATTTTTTTGATTAAAATGAATAAATAAACAAAAAAGAATTGTGCGAAGATTTCTTCTAAATATAATTGTGATCATTTTCCCCATTCCGATTTTACGATCCTCGAATTGTAATCGATTCTGTTTCCGAGGATCAACTTAAGATTTTATTTTTTTAAATCCGAAGAAAGTGTATTGATTTAAAAGAAATAGTTGTGTCAGAACATAGTGGCGCCAATGGACGAGCATGTTTCCACCTGTAGAATATCCGAATTTCGAGCTTTTTTTCTACCAAGCGTAAAATCGTTCAACTTTTTCGAAAAGATCAAAAGGCACGTGCCTTCTTATTCGAATCTTCTCTTGTACACCGCATCGCTCGTTCTTTCGTTCGTTCGTTCGTTTGTATGTTCGATTGTTCAGGTAGAGAGTTTCACCCTTGGAGAAAAGGTATTGTGTTGAAAGGGAAAAGCACCGTTGGCTTCCTGAATCATCTAACAAACGTATAGTCTGCTGTACCTAATCCTGTATTTTGTTGACGTGTGGAGTTAAATGGTGCATTGGACATTTTTGACATAGTAAGGTGATATTAGTCGGAGTTATTTTGAAAAAGGGCACGAGTCCTTACAGGTGCTTACATTTTTTTTGTAGTCTCAAGAGACATTATCAGCAGTGAAATAGAACGAGTTGAAATAGTTGTTTCGGTTCATTAGCTAACGATTGATCTATCAAATCGATCTTCTCGTAGAGGAAGCAAATAAATAAAGAAACATAAGAACGTTAAAAGATCGAAGAAAGGAAAAAAAAGAGCTCGTATCTAACGAGCTATCGAGGAGAATGTTAATCACACGCGATCGAGTCGTTAGAGACGGATATCGCGATAATATTTTATATTCGAGTCTTTCAAGGAATATCGTGCGCTCCTCGTAATTCGCTTCAAAATCCCACGAAACGATCACGAAGTCGTTCTTTCGTTAAACGTGGACATTAAAGTGCCTTTGCCGAGTCATAAATACGCGATCCCTTTTTCTGCTTCGTTGATAAAAGAAAGAAATGAAAAAAAAAGAAAGGAACAGATAGATTTCTCGTTTAAAAAGAACGAAATGTGATTCGTTCGTGCAAGTCAAATATACGTCGCGGAGCGTTTGATGATCGAGTCCGTCGCTCAGCACTCTCGTAAATCGTGCCACGTCATCGATCGATCGTCGAGAAACGATTTACTGACGCATATGTCGCTGGATATATATAAATATTTCTTTTCTTTTTTTTATAACAAAAAATGATTATGCCTTCGAGTAAAGTTTTTTAAGTAAGATAATCAAATAATTTACTACTAATAAATCGAATTGAATCAAAGATCTTTGATTTAATCGCGAGCAAAGAGTAAGTGGATCCCGAAAGATCTCGCGTTCGAAGAATTTTTTATTCGTCTTTCGCAGCTCGAAAATAGTAAAGGGCTGAAAGGTATCGTCGAAGAGGATCGCTCTGCCGGAAGGTTCCCGTGGAAGTTGCACCGTAGTATATATCCCCGAGGTTCTACTTCCTCGGGGCCATATAGGGGCCATTATCCGATCGTGGAATTTGAGCTCTGGCCTTTTCAGCCGCGCGTCAAATTATCCTCGAGCACAATGCGCCCGTTGATTGATATCTTCAGTCGTTGCTGCTGCAACGTGCCTTGCCTGCGCCTTCTTCTTCCTTATCCTTTTTCTTTCGACCCCTTTCGTCTCTCCCGTCCTCCCATTTTCTCTCTCTTTCTCTCTTTTATTCTCTTCTCTGTTCGACCAGGCTACTTGCCTTTTTTCCTCTTCGTAGAGCATCACCGTGCTCAGCGGTCTCGTACAAAGCCGAGGACCGAATATTTTCACTCGCTGGCCCACACAGGCCTTCCGCTTGATTTATCCCAAAGCACCGCTCTCCTTCTATCTCTCTCTCTCTCTCTCTCTCTCTTTCTCTCTCTTTCTCTCTCTTTCTTTATCTTTCGTTTCCACTTAGTACCTTCGAAACTCGTTTCTACCTTTGGAGGAAAAAAATGATTCCATCGAGTCGTGGATCACTTTGCAGAATTTTCGACCATGAGCGTCGGACTTTAAAAATTTTTTAGCGTATTACTTGCAATAACACACTTTCTCTTTGAGCATATACTTTTTCTCCACCAATTTACTAAAATACTCTATTTAACCATCACCGAGGGAAGAAGAGAGAAGGAGGAAAAATATCTGCGTAATACATAAGTACTTACGTATCACTCGCAGCTGTTGGTAAAACGTGTCGTGGCTGCGTCGAAAGCGACACTTTAATCGTCGGTAATTGCGCATGCCAGAATTAGGTAATTACCCTACACGAACTAAGAAGAAGGAGAAGAAGCAAAGGAGAGAAGGGACAGTTAGTAACTTAACTGAGTCCGTTTACACTGTTACTCATTAGCTCGCTTTGGCACGAGTTAGCATAATTTGCACGAGACAGGAAGTTTGTCTGATCGTAAGTGGTGGTGATAGTCGTCGTGGTATGGTGATATGGTGTAGGAACTTGTTCTTTCTCTCTCTCTTTCTTTTTCTTTTGTTTGCCTTCGATATTTACTTTTATTTATTTTGGAAGGCTCTTCGTCCAGATAAAACGATAGTTAATTTTGCAAATTTTCGAGCATCTCACCAAAGAAAAAAAAGACTCGATTAGTCAATGTTGACGAACTAAGCCAAGTCTTCTCGTTGATTCGTTTCGCTTTTTTTCTACGAACAAAATTTGTTCAGTCACATCCTCTTTTTTCTCTTTCGATATACAGGAAAATAGCATATTTTCTCGAGTGCACGAGAGCATCAAGATTGGCATGCCTTGACAAATTTCAACGGCAGACCAGCCGAGCCCTTTTTCCATCGCATTTCAAACAGTCGAACGGATACCGAAGAGACTTAAAGTGAAACTCCAGCGACCGGAAGAGAGTTTTCCGCGTCGCCGCTGCGCTCTTCCACTGAATTTTACTTGCTTTTTTCCATCGGTCCTTGCCGTAACGAAATTAGGTCTTCGAATATTTGCTCTTCGTTTTTCGCGACGAAAGAGCTATGTCTTTTATCGACTCAACTTTTTCTCTCGTCATCCTCCATTTTATCTCTGTCTCTATTTTTTCAATTCGTCTACTGTATTTGTAATTTATTTTTTTTTCTTTTTTCTTTTCTATGAAAATTCGAGTTTCGCATAAAACGAAACAATGATAAGATACTGTTTTTCTTTCGAATAAATCTTCTCCTCCATCCTTTCACCAGTTACAACTCAAAGTGCATGATAACTCGTGCTCGTGCTTGGTGAAAGAAGTAAAAAGAACTTTCGTAGTTGGTAGCATTTTCCGTCCCCGTTATGTCTAACGGACTTCCAATGCAATGGACGTTCACTTTGTATGTTTAACGTTGTACCTTTAAAGAGAGAGAGAGAAAGAGAGAAAGAGAGAAAGAGAGAAAGAAAGAGAAAGAGAGAGAAAGAGAGAGAAAGAGAGAGAAAGAGAGAAAAAGAAAGAAGGAGAGAGAGATAAGTACATGCATAAGTAATCGCATTGACAGATCGACGTTCGAACGAAACAGTAAAGGTAGGAACATAAAAGATATTGCATGATCCACAGGTGTGTCGCATAGCGCACACTTTCCCCCCTATCTATTTCCTTTTTTTTTATTCCTTCTACGCCATATCTAGAGGTCTGTTCGTAGTATACGTATAACCCATGGGCACGTTCACATACACGAGGTTAAATTTTAACGCGATTCCGTTTCGGCTTCAAGTCATGCGTAGCGTATAAATATTGTATATAAATAAGGACGACCCGTACGCTCTTATTTATGGGAATTTTATGAAAATCTCATAGGGTAGAAAAAAGAAATATACATGGAAAGGGGAGGGATATGTCGACCTCTAGCGATCTTCGAACCGTAAGGTCTATAATTCTTCATTCGAGTCGTAATTATACGAGCGTTGAAAGCTACCGATTTTAATTTCTAAAGCATTACTACCTCGATCTCCTTAAAATAATCTTTTAAAGGTGCTAACATTTTTTATTTGTATATTAGAGAATTTTTTTTCTCGTAACAATATTCTTTTCTTATTGCAATCGACCTTATATTTTCATGTTTTCTTTATTTTGTTGTTTCTTTTTTTTTTGTACGGATAAGGTTTCTTTTGAAAAGTAAAAGTTCGAAGATAACGGTAAAGGGCTCCAAAGGATTCGTGAGAATTCGCAGTATCGTCACCTTATGCTAATGAACGAAAGAAAATCCCTTTGGAAGGTCTTTCTCACGGGGTTCCGCGGTCTACGGAATATTAATAGGCTTCCGACCCATCGTTTTTCTTCGCTTGTAGAGAGCCACTAACAGAAGGAATTTTCGGTGGTAAAAGGGTTGGACCAAAGAACGCATCGAACCATCTGCGCGACAAGCAAAACTTCTCTGACTACGGTATGGGTACCTTCAAAGACGAGACTCATTAATAAGTGCCTTGATGTTATTATAATACGATACACCTCGTATCGGTTTTTTAGAGAAGGTTTATTACTATTTAAAATAACAAAAGCTTCAAAGCTTTGATTCTAGTCATATTGGGTCTTGGGAAATGCGGTCGGTAATTTCGTAAGACCGATCGAAGTATATTCGAAGATACAAGAAAAAGAAAAAGAAAAAAAATCGGATGCAGCGAAGTAAAATTTTCGACAGGGTCGACGTACCCCGGGGAGGAATTACATGGAATAATTTGTGGCCAGTGGCCCTTTCTCCTTTGCTCCTCCTATTCCCTCTCGTTTTCCTCTCTGCGTCTTCTTGATGCGATTATAATGAACGCTTGGCTTATGCCGGAGCTCGATAACCTAACCTTAAGGACGGTGGACCGGGGATTAAAAATAAAAAGCTCGGTGCAATAATAATAAGAGGAGGCGGAGCAGGAGGTGGAATACGTAATGCGTTAAGGACCGCGAGATGCTGCGCTTGCACGAGGACGAAGCATGAAATTGAGTTTCGCTCGGAAATCGATTTTTGACGAAAATGAAACAACATAAAAAAAAGGAAAGATAAAAAAATTCACATGATCCCCCCCCCCCTTATATTACATTAAGATACGACACTCTTATACAATGTTGAAAATAATGCTCTTGAAAATAATATGTTTATGAAAATATTTAGTGGATCATCGATGATCCTCTTCTACAAGTATATTTTTCTTTTTTGTTTCAGATGCAGCTTTATACTCGCGGAAGAAATATGTTTGTTTCTTCGTGTGCGGACGGTAAGAATAGTTTGATCGTTAAATTTCAAACATGGGATGTTGAATAGCTTTCATCGCTTTTATAATAACAATAAAACTACGGCCCAATGTGAGTTTGATCGTAGGATGAGGGTCGAATAATCATCAAAAGTCGAATAATCGTAGAAGAGGATAAGAAAGATAGAAAATGAGAGAGAAATAGAGTATAGAAGCCGAACGATACGGCCCTGGTCTCTCGGTGGTTGATAGGGTATAATCATGCCGAGTCTCATATCATGAAGGGGCCAAGGGAAGATGGTCCAACATCTGCCGCTGCAGGGAATCTCTGCCCACATGCTGGCCAGCATACGGACGCACACGTACGCGCTCGCGTACAAGCGCAAAAAGTGACGTAGGTATACGGTGGGACGTCATGTAAATTCATTCGAAACACATGGCAGGATCCAAGAGCGCGCGGCGTTTCTCTTCTCTGCAAAAGGCTTTCGAGAAAAGGAATCTCAAAGACGGCAGAAAAAGAGACCATAACTTTGACTTCGATTTTGGTACTCCGACTATTTCAGGCCGTGTCACGGATCAAATAAATCCTTTTTCTAGTACGTTTCTTTGCTTCAGTTTTGAGTCTTTCTAGTGGACCGGTTGAAATTATTTAAATAATTTATCAAATGGAAAAATATCGTCCAATGAAATAAAAAAGAAAAAGTTTAATTTTCATTTTTAACTTCTCTCTATTTTCTTTTCTTTCTTTCTTTTTTTTTTAACATTGTAAGTATCTATCAATTTTTATATTCGATATAAAAACTAATAGCAAGTTTGATAGCAACGCACGATATTTCGCCATTGAAATGTTAATGACGCCACAGGGACGTTGAAAAATGAGGCTCAGGGCGAAGTGGAGAAGCGGATGGGGGGGGGAGGACGACAGCGGAGGCTAAGGGGGTGGACGGGCTCGACCGAGAAAAGAGATACGCTCGCAGAACGCGCGGAATTGCAGAACTGCCTTTAATTAAAGTCATCAAGCTAGTTGAACAATTATCATTAATTATGGACGTCGTTTGGCCACTCACACGAGTCATCGCTGCCGCGAGAGTTGCATGTATTATATACGTACGTATGTCGGAAATGTTTGATTTTCCTTGCGTGCTTGCTTCGTTCTTATGTTAAAGAAAGAACAAAATGTAAGGAGAGGAGAAAGATGGAGAGAGAAAGACAGAAAAAGAGAAAGATAAACTGAAACAGAAGGAGAAGAACCGCAATGGCAAGTCGTAAAATGCAAGAATTCGACGGATTTGAAAATAACTCGTTTCCTCGAATCTTGTCGTTCTCCTTCCAATTTAAAATTAAATTTTAAAAATTATTTTCTTTTTTTCTCTGTTTCACCCCTCCCATCCATATGTATAGAATCCTTTCGAAATAGCTTTAAAAATAGTTAGGACCGTCAACTCTTTGATATTCGTTAAAAATTAAACGACGTACCATGGTTCCCATACTTTTTTTCTCTTCTCTTATTTTACTTCTTTACTGAAGATCGAAGAAGAGGGAGGAGGAGGAGAAGAAGAAGAAGAAGAAGAAGATAGTTAGCTCAGTTTGGTCCGCGATAAAAACCAAGCGGCAAAAAAGAAAAAAAACGGGTTGCTTCTTTCGGAATGACGTCGATTTTGAAATCCAGACATAGTGAATAAGAGAGAGAGAGAGAGAAAGAAAGAGAGGATCGTGTGGCACAATAAAGATAACGATTTACGTTCGACTTTATCGCTGGGTAGCTGGGGCCAATGACTCGACAAATGCGGGGAGAGCTCATGTCTTGATTCCGTGATTTAAGTTCCGTTGTTGCCGCCGATTCGAGTCAATTGCTTCGTTTTTACTGATTTGGACGCAGTAAGTCGTTGGAAGTGCGAGAGGAGTTTTCAAAGAAGCGATAACAAAGTTTTAATAAATTCGAAGCATTGACTGCATTGTTTTTTCAAATTATAACGTTTTTATATCATATGTTGTTTCTATTTTCTTCGAACAACGGAAAGACCATAAGGATTACAATATTTTTTTCTTTTTTTCCTAATGTCCGTTTTATTTGAAATTTCCGATAATCATATATATTCCCATAAGTTGGAATAACTTTATGGTAACTTCACGAACTATCCTAAAAGCTATGTTCTATCTTTTGCATCTTTCTTGGTTCCTTCCATTTGACTTGTTTCTTCTCTTTCTCTTCCTTCATTTTTTTCTAACTAGACAATGACGTTAATAACGGTAATGATCCTGTTAAGAGTTCTTAGGGGGCTCATTCTTATTAAAAAAAAATTTAAGACCGGGACGAGTTTGCGACTACGAATACCGGTAGAACGAGCCGTATTTCTTCGCAAAATTTAACGAACCTTCGCGCAATGGGACACCATTAAAAAATTCCAGAGCGTCATGTAGCACGGCGCACGCAATGGCGATAAAAGCTGAGGGAAAGAGATAGGAAGGGTAGGAAGAAAGAGAAGGAGTAAGAGGAAATAAGAGGGAGTTGGATGAGAGAAGACAGCAGATTATGGAAGGCAGAGATGAGACTGACGAGAAGTTTAACATCACGCGAACTTTAGTAAAAACATTATCGATCGGTAAACGTGATGCGCTCGCGCTGCGTTAAAGTTTGTATCGTAAATGGCCGATCGTAAAAGATCGAACGCCACGAAATATAATTATTTCTTATTTCCGTACAATGGAAATACCTTATAACAAAGGAATATTTTGATTCTCGATAATTTCTTATATGGCGTGATTATTATCGAAGACTTTACGACACTATAAATTATATTTTTCGAGAAAATAGTCGAATTTTTTTTCCTTTTCCTCCCAAGTATATTTATTAAAAATGACAATAAATTTTAATTGTACTTATCTCTGTGGCTTTTTCAACGAAGAATATAAATTTTCAAAATGTTATGTTCGATGAAAACAATAATTCACAACGTCATATTATGAATTCAAACAAACTTTTTCAAATTATATTATATTATCTCATAGTCTTGAATAGAAATTGATATTACGAATGATTATTAAACTTCATTAATTATTAACTTTGAGTTTGTAGAAATTGAAATAATTATTCGTAGAATTGTATATTTTGATGAAATATATTCCTGGTTAAAGTGTTTATTACTTTACGAAGAAATATTTGCGGATATCTATTAAAAAATTCAATCAAAAAATAAAAAATAAAAATAAAAATCAACAAGCAAAGAGAAACGAGCAAAATCGTGGTAGGAATTTATAAAGAAATAAAGAAAGAGAGAAAATAATGTGGTTCTCAGGGATATCGCCTCAGCGTTACGAATAGCAATAGACGGCGGTGACTCGTGGTTCGTCAATTAGCGTGTCTCGCTCGTTATCGTGGAAAATAATTAGGTTGAACGTACCACAGAACGGTTCGTTAGCTCGTCTTCTTTCAAGTATATATAAGCTCTCTCTCTCGACGAACGTGAAAATCGTGAAAGATGGGGGTTTCGGGGGGGGGGGAGAAGGATAGGCTTATAAGCGACAAGACATCTCAACGATAGATATATACGCTTAGATGAATATCTCTATATAAGCGAGCGATGCTTCTCGTGGAAGTATCAAACTAGAGAAGCACGGGAATTCCGTCATTAAAATCGAGGTAATCAAGCTAATCTTTTTTAGAACAAGGTGTTACCGATTATTTTTTCCAGTTCGTGTATTCTTACTGTTTACATCGTTAAAGCAAATAAGATATTTTTTTTCACAATAAAGAGCATATAAAAGCTAAAAGTAGGTAAGACAAGAGTAGAAGAAGAAATTATTTGTGTGAAGTTTCCATTTTACAATATTATCGTCCCATTACTTGCAGGTATAATAATCGAATGAAAACAAAGTGGCCGCGTTTGATATCGGATAACGTATAAAACGAATGATATCTACGGTATGGTTTACGTCTTCTTCATCTCTTATGAAGTGGGAGGAGAAGGAGAGGAGAAGTAGGAGTTAACGAACGCGGCGAAAAGAGGGAAAACGGTAGGAGTTGTTGGAGCGCTCGAACGACTCGCTTATAAGCACGCTATATTATATCAGCACGCATACGTTTCCATAGAACAAATAACTTGAGATACGTTGCACGCAAAATGCAATGAGTTATGGCGCGGCAACAGAGCGGGCAATAAATTATCCTTAACGACGTGGCGCGGTTAACGCAAGAGGAAGAGGGAAAGAGTGAGGGTGAGGAGGGAGGGAGAGGGAGAGGGCTGGTGAGAGAGGAAGTCCGAGATGGTTCGTTATCGTCGATGGTTCGTATCACGATGATTATTCCAAGAGAATTATCTCATTATCTTATAATACTAATTTATTTGTGTATCATGGTGTCAAGAAATCATCGATATCGCAGATATCGCCAGTTTTCTACTACGTGTTATAACTTTTTTAATCCCTAGGCTTGATCAGTATGTCTCTCCCTCTTACTCTCTCTTTTTGTTTCTGTCAGTTAGACATTTATGAAGATATTTTGAATTTCGATGGGTAAATGCACGATCGTTAACGATCCGCTTGAATGGAACGATGCATCGCGAAAGGCATGCGGCATCTTACGAACAAAAAAGAGATTTACGAGTAAGAAAGAGTAAGAAAGTGTATCGTTAATTCAAAGATAGAATATCTTAGATAATGAGATTTTGGAATACGTAATGTTATTTGTTGAAAATTAACGAATCGTTTATTCATTTTTGCATAGCATAAGATAAAAGATAGAAAGGTAAAATTGTAAGAGTTGTAAAAGCACTGCAGGAACATGGGGAAGGAAATTCGGGCCTGATCGGATGGATGGCCCTCGGATGAATTTGCATGCGGCCTTTAGCTCCAGGTGTCCCGAAATTTGCATACGAAAGGGGTGGCTTTCGCGGATTCCTCCCCTTTTTTCTCGTAACTCTTTCACTCTTAGTCTTTCTCTTTCTTTCTTTCTTTCTATTTACCTCTCTTCAACCCTAGCGTGCGCGCGCATCGGTGTATTCTCGTTTATGGGTTACCAGCTCAGCGTGTCGCGTCGTTAACTCGATGTTAAACTTTCGTTAACATTGGTCTTTAACAATCGCCTTTCCCCGTCTGATTCGCCTTTTACAGATCGAATTTGCAATCTACGAGATAATCTCGATAACACCGAAGCGAACGATTATCAATAATGTAGTGAAAAAAGTCACAATGATCGATAACGTCGACACTGTTTGCTGTGAAATGTCGAATACAGATAGAGTATGAGAGAGAGAAATATAGAAAAAGAAAAGAGAAAAAATTAAATACATAGAAAAAAGACATATCGGTCTGCCTTAGAAGCAGCAGCAGTAGTAGCAAAAGCAATAATAATACCAATACGGCCTTTTATTCCGAGCGTTGAAATGTCGAAATGCCATTTTCTCCTTGATTTATTCTTTGTGAAAAGTAAAAAAGAAAGAGAAACGTATTTATTGCGCGTGAACGAGATTATCTTTTCTATCGTTCGATACGAAATCCAACAACGCTCCGCCGCTAATCATTAATATCAAGTAGATAAATCCTATCTATAGACCTATCTATATGGGTATCTATATACCTATACTTATTACGGATTGCGCAAACATCGTTAAAACAACAAACAACGTTATTTCCAGTTAACGTGCGCGATTGCGAGCGCACGCGCGAGCCATCGATTGTGGGCACAGGTGAAAATGAGCGATCGGAGTAGGAGAGAACAAAGTGTAGAAACCGAAAGAGGATAATGATAGCTGCCTACGGCTGTCGTTTATTTTTGGAACTTATTTTTATCGAGAACGCTTTATCGTCTTGAAATTCGCGCGCGTTTGTTTTGCACTATTTTCCTTTTTTTTTATTTTAAATATTATTTGGTTGGCACGAAAGAAGCGACACAAGCATCGTTCGTTGGCTTATAGATTATTATTAAACGAGCGTTCATCCTCTTGGGCACTTTTTCCGCCTTCGTTCACCCCTGACCATATCAACCTTTCTTTCTTTATTTCTTTCTCTCTTCCTTCCCCTACCTAATTATTTAATCTGGCCTGTAACTTCTTCGATGTCATTGCGCTTGACGCGTTTGCGCGCGCGGGCGCACCTTGCGTGATGAAAGGGAGGGCTGCGGCCATCTTGTCTGACGTCATCTCACGCCGAGCACGCAACCGCGAAACGCCGACTTCCTCGTTGCGATAACACCTTATTTTTTTATCGCTCCCACTCCCTCCTTCTTTTTCTTTTTCTTCTCTATCTGCCTAACTATCTATCTATTTATTTATCCATCTATTTTTCTTTCTTTTTTTTTTCTTTCCTCTTTTTCTATCTCATTTTCTTTCTCACGTATAAGTACTCATCGTGAGTTAGTAATTTACACTGTATACACATATCTTCGCATACATCTCTCTTTTTCTTTTTTTTCTGATTCTTTTCTTTCTCCCCCGTTTTTTTTTCTTACCACGCTACGCTCTTACACACTTCCATATATACACACACTTACATACGCACATACGCCATGTATAGACGAGCACGTACGCCTTCAGTTTCGGTTGCGACGAAGCGAGACACCCCTCCCGCTGTATAGAAAATGGCGGAATTTAATGGACAAGCGCTCGACCACTATTCGTTGCTCTCTATGAAATTTAAGGTAGGCGGTGATTCGATTTTATCGACATCGTTTCACCACCTACTTAGTTCCTTTCCTTCGAATATTTTACTATCCCTTTATCTCTTTTTATCCCTTCCTTTCTATTTCTTATGCCTTCTCCTATGGCGTTCTTCTCTCGTATACAAGCTATAAAAATACAAAGTAGTAGATAGAAGAAAAGAGATACGAAAATACAGAACTATCTTTACCGATCGATACAACGTCGTAGTACAATCGTAAAAGAAATTCTTTTATTTGGTATCTCTGTGCTGCAGGACTAACAACGAGTCTGTCGTAAAGGAAACGTCCAGTGATTAAACATTTTTTTGGCGGTAAAGAGATAAAAGAGATAACGACGCGACAACGAATCAAAAACTTCGAGAAGTCGGTTTATTTAAGAAAAATCAGTGAAACTCGTTAGAAATTTTTCCTTTTAGAGTGGAATTTCTTCATAGTTTAGATCATTGGCTCGAGGTTCTTCTCATCTGCCTTCTTTCTCTTATTTTCTTTGAAAATTAAGAGAAAAAGAGAGACGAAAAAACATTGAGAGAGAGAGAGACTCGCGGTTAACTGCGGTCGTTGACGGTGTCACGCGATACGAGCGGAGTCGTCGGCAATTTAAATTCGCGGAAGGCTGTAATCACCGGTGCGTTTTGCGTTTTGCGTTATCAACAGACGTAAAGGGGTACCAAAGTGTACGAGAGTGGCCTCGGGTAAGCGCTTTCGCGATACATGTTTACGACTAGTATTAAAACAGACTTCGTTTACTGTCCCAATAAAATGCAAGGAGTTCGATGATGCCTTGATATCGTTGCGCCTCCAACTTGGAACCAGTTCGAGGCGTCTTTGAGAATATTGAGAAATGAGAGAAGGCCAGTGTTCACCTTAGAGCGAGTGATCGACCCAACGAAGAGGACTATTGGAAGAACGTCTCTCATTATAATACCGGTTTTTCCGCAAAAACGAAAGACTTTATAGCTTCTGGCGCCTTGTGCCCGCGACTAGTCATCAATAGGCTTCAACTTGACTTGAGAAGTACTGTGACTCTGTCGTTCGTGTTTGATAAAAAGAAACACTTGAAACGAGATCGATAGCCGTTCGATCTCATTCAAGTCGATAAGCCGAACGTTTTCCGATACTTTCCATCAGAATTTGACGGAAAGTTTATTTGTAAAGACGCAAGCGGTATCTTTTTCTCCCTTGACGATTTTTCTCTTTTTATTAAACATTTGATCAAAGTATAGTGAATGATATATAAAATTCAATGAGTTTGAGAAATACGATCGGATGAGACTTGTTGGTCGTAGCGACATCTTAAACGTGGCGATGGTACACGAAGTTTCCTTGGTCGAACTTACCGAGTAACGTCCACGGCACAAATTAACAATTTGTATGTCGCGCAAGTGGAGTTATGATTATCGCCGTGTCGTATCCTGCGAGCAAGATTACCCGTGGTGACTGTTACTTGTCTAGTTTACTGCCTACTATGTCAGTTTTCTCTCTTTCTCTCTATTCCACTCTCGCTTTTACACGTATACTCTCTTACTATAATATGCTAATAGGGGAATGCTAACTTCCCTGTGTAACGAAGGATCGTCGGATCGTGTTTACGAGGTGAGCCGACCCCAGGGTTCCCCTTCGTACCCTCGGCATTTGCGAGAACGAGCGTGTTAAAAGAGATAGAGATAGAAAGAGAAAAAAAGAGAGAGGAGAGTGATGGTGTCTCGTTGCATCCTCGTAATTAACCATCACTTTGAAACAGTGAATCGGGAGCGAATGAAACAATGGACGATTTCGCGTTTCATTGAGGCGTGTCTCTAAACTCGTGTGGAAAGCGTCGGGACGCCGGTAATTAAATCGAATCGCGACGATTGACAACTTTTTTTCCACCGGTACAGCTAGTCGAGTGATACATGTTGGCGGAGATGGTGTTGACGATTGTCGCGCGTTGTACAGCATTTTCATTCAAGCACTTTGCTAGGTATAGCCTATAGTGCTTACGGCTAAAGAAGAGATAAACACATACACAATTAAAACAATATTTATTGTGCTGAGCTTTGAATATGTAAAATAGTAATTAAAATAAAATGCAAATTTAGAAAATAACGATGATAAACGTAATAATTTAACGAAATGTAAGAAGCATCGTTTGACGAGTAAGAATTTATAGGAAAGTAATTATTGAAAATAAAATTTTCTAAGCCATCTGGTTAGAGAAAATGAGGAATGAAAAAAAAATTCAAAAGAGTCGCTTGTTTGCACGCATCGAGACTAAACGGTACGAATCGAATGATCAAGCGAATTGTCGGATGGAAGTTGGACCGTACGAGAGGGTGTATGTATGTGTGCGAGCAAGCGAGCTAGTGAGAAAACGGGCGAGCGAACGGGTGAAAGAGGATGGGAGAGGCTGGCTACGGGCGTGGTGCGCTTACGATAAAAATGGCGTTTCGTACTACAACGAGGGTGGTCCCTTTTACTTTCCAGCATTAAATGCCGCGTGTGCGATGTACTTCCAACAGACCGCCTTGCTTTGCCTACTTGAAAAGAGTGCCCTTTCCTATCCCCACCCTTATACGCACCTACACCTACATGAACCCTCGATTAAGTTTCCAATAACTTATTTTCAACGAACAAAATGTAGATGGGTAAATTTTTCGGAGTTTTCGATATATCGAATTATTTTCCAAGTTCTTTTTTGTTTTTTTTTTTTTCTAAAGGGAAAAAAGACAACGTTATAATATTAATCTAATTTCTATTTACAAGGCTTATTATTTTCAAATTTAGATGTTCCCAAATGAGAATTTTCTCATCGTTGCGTCGTCGACGCACCGACACGAACGCGAAGAGTGGAATGACGCGTGCTAAAGTTCGATCGATAATTAAATAAACGAGGAAGGTCATCCCGAAGCCCGGCAGCTCGTAGACGAGCTCACAGCTCGATGGTCCGGACTTTATGGGGTTTCGACGTTTTCTCGCGTACTCGTCTACTAAAACTTTCCCCTTTTTATAATTTTATTTCTCCTTACTTTATCTTCTTTCCTTTTCTTCTCCTTTCTTTTTTGACTTTTACTTTCTATGTTCGTTGTTGCGACGTAGACGCACTTGGCTTTGACTCGACGAAATCTGATTAAAAATTCGCTTGGGTGCATTTCCTTCAACCCTTCAACTTCGATAAGAGTAAATTTTCGAGGAAAGAATTATCGGATAAGAGCCCTTTTAAATCCTTCAGTAGCACGTGGTGTTAACGAGTTTGATAACGAGAAACACGGCGGATATCGATATACAACAAACGATACGTTTTAAAAATGTCGGAAATCGAAAGAGGGAAACTAAAATTACGGGGGAAAAAAGAAGAATCAAATAGCGGATAAAAACCGCATGCGTTCGGGAGCGAGCGAGATTCTGCGACGTTTTAATCGACGTGGCAACGTATTTACTTTCCAACGCGGGGCATATACTGGCTCGTACATGTGTGTATTCGGCAATGGAGGAGAGAAGGGAAATAAAACAAAAAGGGAAAAAATGGAAAAAAAAGAATAGAAAAATCGGGAAAACAGATAGGAAAAAGAGAGGGAGGATAAGCGGGAAAGTGAGATAGAGTAAAAAATAGGACAACACAGAGACAGCGGTGAGGTTTTGGTAGGTGGATGAAAGAGCGCGCAACTCTGGTACAATTCCATTTCCGGATGGAGTAAAACCGAGCCGGACGATCGTCCGAAAAGGCGGTCGAGCGATAAACCGATTCGGACGAACACGTTTCGAAAAGCCGCGTGAGCGGGTTAACGCGGATTCAAAATCGAAGTCGCACGAAACAGCCGATCATTTTACGCGTCCGTTCGTTTCGAGGTAAATTCGACGTTACTCTTATCGCGATCGAGTATCTATCTTCTACGTGAACGTTTCAAAATGATTGCCGAACAGTACAAAAAAGGTTTTTCGTTTATCAAATCAACAACAATACGAGTCACATCCAATAGATAGTAAAATAGAATAAGCTATGAAAAATATTAAGGAAGTAACTTCGTTTGATCATCGCTTTCCTTCTTTCTTACTTTCTTTCGAATCACCAAGGTCATTGATTATCATCGTTATACAATATTCATGCCGTCGCGTCAACTGTCTCGTAATAACTTAAATGTTTCACGATTATTGTGACTCAAATATTTGTACGTAGAATATTAATGCGAAAAAAGGAACGCGCGATGCAATATGTAGAAAAAGGATTGTGCATCACGTAAAACCTCGATGGAACGCGCGCGAGTGCCCTGAGAATAGAAGATGTATTACATACATAGGTATAGTACACATAGCTACGAGACCAATATAAACATCTATCGAGGAACTTCTTTGTTTGTTAGAATACATCAAGTTCTATTCGATGTGATATATATATATATATATATATATATATATATATATATATATATATATATATATAGAGAGAGAGAGAGAGAGAGAGAGAGAGAGAGAGAAAAAGAGTTATCGAGACTAGAATTTGCTGGACCTTTAAACGAGGTGACGTTAATCGATACTCTTATTCTCTTCAAATTTACCGACACAGATGTTAGATCGATTGTTAGCGATCGCCATGATCATCTGTCCTACGTTCTCGCTCGTAATTTCCCATTTATAAAAGTTTACACTCAGTTCGGAGAGGATTCAAGTTATAACTACATTTCGTTTCGTTTGCTTCTAAGCGTCCCAACGCTCACGGCAAGCTTTTTTTCGTAGTCATAACTTTCTTTTTCGTGGATTTAGATTTCGCTCGATGATTCACGCTCGCTCTCGATAAAAACGTGTTGCGAGAAATGAGCCACGTTTTTTGCAGAAATAAAAAAATATTTTTTTTTCTTGTTCTCGTAAACTCTCGTTCTCGTACTTCCCTCCTATCCCTTAATGAAAGACTAAAAGAGAGTTTTCTCCATTTTGGGAAAGCTTTGGATCGACCCAATCGGATCCAATCGTTAGGCTTCGAACGTCAGAGGATGCAGGGTGGAGGGGCAGCACGTGGCTTAATTGATTCGATTTCGAGGGGTTTTCATCCCACTTTCACTGTGAGCATCTCCCATCCTCTTCTCTACCGCATGGATGTACACGCGAGTACGCTGCCCTCTGCAACAAGGCATTAACGTAGAGGGGTTCCCCGCCCTCCATGAGCTTCTCTCTATATCTCTCTTTCTCTTTCTTTATATATCTATATATCTTTCTCTCTCCTCTCTTTTTCCCCTTCTCTCTCTTTCTTTTTCTCTTTCTATCTCTTTCACCCTTTTCCATCCATGATATTTTTTCGAAAGGTCGTTGGGGCTTTCGCAAACAGGCGTATATACACGTATAGGCGAAAAGGGGACACGCGTGTCTGCTGCGTACTCTGACTGAATCGCGATTCCCGATTGCATTGACACGAGGAACTTTTGCGCGCACCATTGCACTCCATATTGTACTTGTTTTTTTGTCTCTTATTGAACTTCCTCCGTAATCTAGTCGAATAAAATTCTGAATCTTTTACGAGCTACTTTTTTTTTTATTTATTTATCAAGCTTTCGTCTTTCTGATTATAAAATAAATTGGATAAAAAATTGAAATAGAATGTTGGTAAATCAAGCGAGAAAATAGAAAAAAAATTTATATTATATATATTTCCCTAAATATCCTCATTTCTGTTTTATAATTTGGCATATCTTAGGGAAAAAATAGGATTTTATATATTTTTATTTCATAAAAGGGGAGAGTAAAATCTAAGCACCATGGTCGATCACGTTAACCATGGTACTCCATAGGGTAATTTTCGATATCCACCTTGTTAGCTTGGAATAATATCTCGTTGTAGGAGCTTTAGTATTTTCCCTAAGATTACCTCTGACTACTTTCTTGTAGTCCTGACTTCCGTTGGTGTTGACGATGCTAGTGTTAGTGGATTCAATACCTCCGGTACTGTGAATGAAATTTTATCCATATTTCGTGCCAAGAGGCAGAAGAAGAGGGACGAAAAAAGAGACAGGGAAAGTGAAGATCTAGCATATTCTTGAAGTTAAAGAGAAGGGCCAAAGGGCCGTGTTGGTCCTTTCCTCCTTCCTTCCTTCTTTTATTTTGTATCCTTCCCCTCGACGAGGAAACAAGCACCTATAACATCCATGTAGGCGTTTTTACGTGCGTATCCTTGCGTCGGATTTTTAAAGAAGAAGAAGAAGAAGAAGAGTGCCAAGCGAGTATTAAAATTTCGCTTTACGTGTCGTAACGGCGAGAAGGAAGTCCCTTCTCCCTTCTCTCGCTCTTTTTCTCACTTCCTCTCATTCAACATCTTTCTACTAGTCGGATTTTTTTTTGGCAGCCGAGTAATGGCTAAGGCTTCCAGCGAGTTTCATAATTTCGCAGGAGATGTGCCAACGCTTGAAAAAACCCCTCTACCCACTTTTCCTCTCTCTCTCTTTCACTTTCTCTCTTTCTCTTTCTCTCTTTCTCTTTCTCTCTCTTTTTCTCTTGCTCCCTTTATCCATCCCTATCTCGACTTCTCGACAAGTTTGATTGCCGTGGCACCCCGAACTGTCGTCGCGGATGTCAGTACTCAGTTCTCGTCTCTACGGAGACGAATGATTCTACGTGAAAATCGATTTGTTTTCCGGGCGTCTTCTTCGCGAGAAGGTAGGACGTCTGAATAGGAGAGAAACCGGTCGTGAGTTCTTCTTCGGTATTCCTGTCACGGATCGAGCGTCCAGCGCGATGGTAAGTGATAGGAAGTCCAAATACATTAGAACTCCATTTATCCGAACTCTATTTATTCCAAGTGCTGATAGTAGATATGTACGTAACTCGTCGCTTTCTTAGAAGCTTCACTTCGTTTCTTATCTCATTTTACAGGAAGATGAGGGAAATAGATGAATATAAAACATTTACTTCTACCATTTTCCACGTTGATTTTAATGTCTTCTAAACGTAAAGTATCTCCGGCGTTCACCTTGAAACCGGTCCAACCGTTTTCCTCCT
Source organism: Polistes dominula (assembly GCF_049000335.1). Taxonomy (NCBI): domain Eukaryota; kingdom Metazoa; phylum Arthropoda; class Insecta; order Hymenoptera; family Vespidae; genus Polistes; species Polistes dominula. The sequence goes on from NW_028301150.1 coordinate 7,961,123, forward strand.
ATTTCTTTCTCAATTTGATCCAATCGAATCTTTATACCGAATCTCTCTTTCTTCTTCTTTCTTTCTTTCTTTAGTTTACCTCGCAAACTAGTTCCATCGATAGCAATGGAATGATTCGCGAATGGTTTTGTTTATTCGCCGAGTCATCTTTGAAATTGCAACGCAGTTACGTCCGAACGAACCGCAATCAGAGATCGATATCAAGCAGAAAGAGAATTATTATTGCGGACTATGATTTCTTTTTTGGAATATTCTAAGAGAAAGAGAGAGAAGGAAAGACACCAACATAAGTTTTTCTTTTCTGTCGTAGGACTTGGTTCGATATTTTTCACGCGTCGCGTATGCCAACTCATCGATGACAAGTTTTCGTTCTTCTTTAAAAAGAAGATATTCCTTAAGAAGTAGAATCGGTATTCTCTTCGCGAAGCGTATCTTGAATAATTCATTCGACAGAAACGAACGTATTCCTACGCGAGTTGAGAAATAAATATATCGCTACTTCCTCCGTTCGCGTCAAGAAACTTTCCAAGTGTTGGTGTGAGTAAAATTAGAAAAGGCAACTCTCGCACCACGTCCAAGCCGAGGTAGAAGCGAATGAGTGAGCAAAGAAATTCGACGAGTTTTAGTGCATTTTAGATAATATATGGTAGAAGTATAATATAAGGAAAGGAACGATGCGGAAAAAAGAAGAAGATCAATTGCACGTCGTTTGCGTTGACAAGAGCGGAGGATTACGATTAAAGTGTTCAAACGGGAGTAGAAGAAATTGATCTCGTCGTCGTCGGTCCGATCCACGAGAAAGCCACAAATCAGAAGATGGAGTCTTAGTAGGTTTCTTGAAATGAGTCAGACAAGTCCTAACGAAAGATTTTTCTTTTACTTTTCGAGTCTTTTCTTGGCACGACGACGACGACAACGACGACGAACCAGAAGAAACGATCATCCTCGGTCCAGCGAATGGCAGTGAGTGAGGAACTTCTGAGCGAGTGAGTAAGATAGTAAAAGAGAGAAAGAGAGAGAAAGACATCACTCGGCAATGATATATAATGCCGCTGGCATGACGAGGCGAGAGCAATTAGATGTCGCCGGATGCAGCTGCAGGCTATTGCGTCATCAGAGTTACTTTGCAACCTTGATCTCCCGGAGGGCTCTCTTTCTCTCTCTTTCTCTCACTCATGTCAGTTACTCACTCGTTTTCTATCTTATTTTCGGTCTTTATCTTCGTTTTTCACTTCTTCTTTATCATTCTTCCATACTGCGTCTGATATACCAAAGAAGTCTCTTTTCCCTTATAAATCTAAGATCTTTCGACTATTTCTCTGATATAACACCTTCGAACACGATCGTCCAGTTCGTTCTCATAACGTTAAGAAGAAAAAAATATAATCGAGTTAAAACGACGGAAGAAAAACACCAACGATAGAAAAAAAATCGACAAAGCGATGAAAGGATAACTAGTTTTTGTCTCAGCTCTCCTTGCGATCTCTCTCAAGGATCGTGCAAATGTTTAGAACCTTGACTAACGTTAATTACGTACCACACTGACTACTGTCGTCATACCTCCCATCAGGAACCACTTCTTATCTCATTTTTTCTTATATCCTGCTATTAAAGTTAAACTTGACATTTCTAATCTTTTTTCTAGAAACTCAGAATCGAATTTATTGTTTTCTATAGTGGTCTGATAAATTTAAGGACAAATAGGTAAAAAGGGGATTTCTTATAAAAAGAATCAAAAGAGGGAGTTTATAAAATTTTCAATGTTAACTTGGCTTGAATTGAAGAAAAAAAAGGGATTCAGAAAAAAAAGAAAGAGAGACTGAAAATCGGGGTCAAACGTGGACCATCGAGGTCGAGTTGATGCGGGCGTGCAGGTCCTCGCCTTCGGAGAAAAAACTTTCCCACGCATGGAGGGAATCCAAAGAAGATGGAATAAGAGGGCATCGACACGAGTAGCAACGTTGCCACTTTACGAGTCGGTTCTCTCGTCGTAAAACGATTCTTCCTCTTCCTTCCTTTTACCAAATTAGGTATCATTCGTCGTTTTCTAGAATCTCTTTTACCTTCTCATCTTGGCAAACGCGAAGAAGTGCGAAATTAATCGAAAACTCATTGAGAACTTGTTTAGAAGCAACCTAATGTAAATAACAATCTGAACGATAATGATATCGTGTTTGTGAGTCATTCTTCGTGTGGTGCAAGTTGTCGCGCGTTGACCAAGCTAATGCGTTTAACTACGAGCGAAGAGCGATCGATAGTATTAATCAGCCGATAATCGAATCATTTAATTGACTCGACTTTCCTCCTGAACGCGAGATCATCGTTGATTTAGTTCGTATTTTCTCCTCTTCCTAGTTCTCCTCCTACTCCTCTTCCCTTTCTATCGTATCTAATAACTACCGTGGGTGGATCCTACTAAACGAAAACGATATAATTTTCTCGTCGATAATCAAAGTACATATAAAGATTACACAATGATTTACTAAATATTTTTTTGTATTCGTTCAAATTTCTCCTAAATAAGAAAGAAGAGAAAGGGTAAATTAGAACGGAAAAAAAGTATGAAAGAAGTCATATTTACTTTAGAACTCTTATTTTCTCATGATCAAACGCGCTCTAGATAGTATGAAAATAAGAATAAGAAGAAGAAGAAAAAGATGAAGATGAAGATGAAGAGGAAAGCAAAAGCAGAAGAGTCTGTAATAGCGTCTGGATCATGTCGTCCTGTCTTTCCTCTCATCGTTCTTTCTCTCAACTTTTTCTTTAATTCTTCTCTCTCTTTCTTTTTTCTTCTTCTTCTTCTTCTTTCACTTATTCTTATTCTTGGGCCTCCTGTGCAACATCGTTGTAGTCGTAGTCATGTCATTCTTCACCGGCAGAGGCGTCACTGTCGCTGCCAGACTTGGAAGAAGTAGGGGAAATCACAGGGCTGTGTGTGTCTTTGGCGTGCATGCTTCTACCCCGATGGCCACGGAGAGACTACACATCAGTTCTTCGCGGGCCTTCGAACGAGTAGGTTTTATTAAACGACTACTGCTACTTAACGTGGTCTTCTCGACTCTATAGTAAAATTATTTCGATCTAATGAAAATAAGTTGTATTCAAGGATGGCTCGTAAATGTTACCATTCCAGAATTCTCTCATCGTCTTGAAGATATCGGAGTGGGGGTGAAGGTTGGGACTTATCATAATTAAGCTGACGGAACTAATGGATGAAGGAATACAGAAGAGAGAAGAAATATCGAGAATATCAGGGCCCAAAGAATATGGTAAAGATCCAGCAGCGAGGTATAGAGTTCCTACGTAGTGTTCAGAAAGTAGGAACTTCATACCGTGCTTTTGGACTTGCCGAAAGATCTTCAGAATCGCGACTTTTTCGTCTTGTTAAACGCACGATTACTTATGTGCGATAAGAAGAAAAACAGAAGAGAGAGAGAGAAATAGATCCATGAAAAATGATGAGCTATTATAATTCCTTCTTTTTTGTGTATTTTCTTTCTTCGTTAAAATTTCTCTTCAGGAAGAATATGACAAAATGCCAAAATAAGGCCGATAAAATGCTACGTCAGAAAACGAACACGATGAAAAAATTTAGAATGAGAGAGAATATCTTTTAAGAGAAGAATCACAATTATCAACAATTTTTGAGTCTTCCTCTTCTCATCGTGGATACGTCAATTCTTCAAATTTTTGGTAAGTAGCGAAATTAAGTAATTGATAGATTCAAACCTTTATCATTTTGATTCCAAAAACTATTGAAAATGCACTCTTCTTTTTATTTATAACGTATGCTCTGCACTCTTCTTGTAAGCACGTGTGGATACTTCAATTTTTTGTTCATATAGATTTCTCGATAGAAAAAGGAATCAGAGTAAGGTAGATATTTTTTTGAAAAATCGTTAAAGATAAAAAAAAATATCATACCGAAAATATTCCGTCGTCGAAGTAACGACAACTTATGAGCTTAATAATTGAAGTCGTTTTGAATTTATGTATAACTTGGATGGATTTAGTTGTGAACGATATAACGACTAAAGCTTATTTTCCGTCGGAGAAATTGTCGTCCGAAGATAAGATAGTCGTTATCCGGAGGCTACATTTTTTTACTCTCGAGTCGCGTCAAGAAAGGGAAAGAATACGAGAGAGAGAGAGAAAAAAGCGAACACGAACACAAGATAGAGCGCGCGTGCTCGTTCGTTTAATTGCCATTGGAAAAATATATTATCATCGCGACTTTAATTCTTTCTCTCTCTTTCTTCTTTCTTCTTTCTCCTCTTTTTTTCCTTACTATTCTTCTCTTTTGCTCTGTTGCCGATGAGAGCTCCTACGAGCTCGCGACGATGACGATGACGACGACGACGATGACGGCGACGACGTGAAGAATGGTTAGATTTTGCACGTAATTGCATCGACCGCAAAATGGCAGCCAGGAAACGACTATTTTATACGATGACACTCTGTCTGCATTATTAGCTCTTACCGCGACCGTCCCTTTAAATCAGCGGTCTATTCTTGTTGCAAATTTGGTTTGACCCGATACCGAGAGTATAGAGTATGAGAGAGAGAGAGAGAGAGAGAGAGAGAGAGAGAGAGAAATAATCATATGAAATTAATTAATCATATCCTCTATCTCCTTTCGAAAAACAACGTTATTCAAGTAGTTACATGCTACGAGATAACTATTCTTCTTCATTTTCATCACTTTCTAGATATTCGAAATAATTTCGTGATAAAAGATCAGACGCTCGTTATAAGTTGAATATGTTGATGTAACTTCGTTACTAAGAGGAAATTTCATCGATTAGTTCCGACACGAGTATCGAGATTTATCCTCCTTTCATTCTCATAATAAATTTTCGTTGTCAGGTCAGAGGGTGGGGTAAAATAGGTTTTTTCTTTTTTCCTTTCTTTCTTTCTTTCTTTCTTTCTTTCTTTCTTTCTCTCTTTCTCTCTCAGTGTATAGTTAACAACAGAAAGGACCGACCGATATTGGTCCCGATCAATGTTTGCATGTGGTGACAGGATTATGTTTGAGTCACCGAATCGGTGCCACGGCCATTTGTCACCTCAAGATTAAATAGAGAGCCAACTGCCTTCGAAAACAAGGGGGTGACACTACCCGGGAACTGGGTCCATTTCCGAACGAAGGAAGAACCCTCCAAGAACGATGACAGAAAAAGAGATAAGACGAGCATAACGTCAAAGAACCTACTTTCGAAAACACTGATTAGATATGTATTGCACTTGACAAGCGGTGGGAAAATAAAACTTTCAAATCTGTATGTTTTTATCATAAACATAGAATTTTCTTAACATTCGAAACGTAGAATTAAGCTTTTTTATATGTATAAATCATAGTACTTTGTAAAATTTATCTTTTGTATAATTTATCATACGATCGATTAAGTGAAAAGATTTATAATAGTTATTCATAATTGACAAAATCAATACTACTACTACCTAAGTTTCCCTGTTCAAAAATTAGCAAGTTTAACTGATAACTGACCCGTATCAGCGTTTAAATGCTCACATAAAAACCAATATTTCTTATGAGGAATATTCCGCGCTCGGTCATGGCAGATAGATGAAGTTTGCGGAATATTCTGCGCTTAGATTGAAATCGGTTAAACATGAAAAAAACTGAAAATATATCGATCAAAAAATTGGTTGAAGCTTAACGCGGACACTCTATTTCTCTCTCTCTCTCTCTATCTCTCTCTATCACTCTTTTTCATGAGTTAGTATTTTCTTCGTCACGTAATACACATGCGTGTTTGCCGTAGAAATTGATTGATCTTTCATTCCATTCTTTAGATAACTTGTCGACTCTTGTTCGGTCTTAGTTTATCTTAGAGAGGAGATAAGGGACTGGTTCGATCCTTTCCTTTATTTTATTACTCCTCCTTTATTTTTTCGTATAACTTTTTTTTATAAATAAAATCTTTTCATAGATTATTTGACTCATTATAACATATGCATTCGAACGAGTTTTAAATCAGCGAGAAAATAAAGAATTAATTAAATATTATTTAAATAAGAAACTAAGCTAACACGTTTTATCTCAATGTGTCATCTTTTTTCTTTTTAATATTTGATAATAAACATTATTTTCTTAATTTCAAAATCGGTCACGAATAACGTGTCTCAAAAGTTCAAAGTTTGTTTATCATAGGCATGTTATAGTATTTATCTTTTTTAGAAAATCGGTAAGATAGGGTTTATCTAAGTAGCATCGTCTTGTGAACTTAGAACCTTTCGTGCTTGATTTTATAATAGATCATTTGAATTTAAGAAATATCAAGAATTTTAACAACTAAAAGTCATTTATCTTGTCAATTTTAAAATAAAAAAAATTAGTTGAGCGATAATGAACGTTAGATTTGTTTGGTAATTTTGAACTCTTGAAGATTCTTGAAATTTAATCATTAAAATGATTTTTTAAGTAGGAAAATTTTAAGATGCTTAGCTATAGACAAAAAAAGGGTTTAAATTTCCGAGCTCAAAGGTTCCTACGTGTTTCCAAAAAAAAAGCTTTAAGCGCGTTTCCAACAGGAGATTTGAAGATATATATATATATATATATATATAAAGTTTCAAGAATATCAATCAAAGAAACAATCTTTTTATAATCATAAGTTGTTTTGGACACGCGACAGGACATCATGACAATGATATTAAAAGTCTTGCCATTTAAAAGGTCCAGAATTTGTAGGTCATTCTTTGATGCTTTAGCGTGCAGCATCTGGCCGCTTTTCCAGAACGAGTTTTCGTATGGGGTTCGAACGAAAATCACGCGGCCGAACGAAGAAGGGGTGCATAAATTATGTTTGTACGCCATGTTTGTCTCGTGATGTGCCGATTGGGTGAAGGAAAAAAATTTATCCTCCCTCGAGCATGTCTAACGTTATCCTAAATGGACGTGGCTTTCTATCTATTTCTTTTCGTTCACCCTTACACCATTTCCTTTCCGCTATCTATTCTTTTCGAAATTATTATAGATTACGCCTTATGTATTTTCTTTTTTCTTTTCTATGTTACGCGAATCGATTGTTACAAAGTTCTTCTTATTCTTTTTCTCTGTTTTTTAAAGAATACCTTACGGGGACAGAAGATGTACACCTGGCGCAAATTGAATATTACGTTGCATTGTGCTTTATGTCCAGGTACTGTATAACAGCGGTACATGCAGCCACAAGTTTGGTCATTGAACTGTACTAGACATGTGGCACGAGTTTCGGTACATACGGTGAGCAGAAATTGTGGTACGCGCGTGGCACACGTGGAATGTAAAGTGTACCCTTGGAAAACCGTACATTCATCGTACTCGAGACCAAAGTTCAATATACCGCAGGCTTTGAGTTCGGTTATTCTTACGATTCCAAAAGTTCTTCGCCCTTTCTCATTTATTCTACATACAGGGTCTGGTTGAATAACACGTACATGCGACCACAAGATCAAGATGATTTTTTATGGAAACAAAAATGAAGAAAAAAATAGAATATAATATTTTCGTCCGAGACTTGAATTGATGAAAGATTAATTTAAACGGAACAGTTTTGTATATTCTGCAAAACGAAATCTCGATCGCAAACATTTGATTCAATTTATTTTTGTCTTATATTTTCGTAAAAAATCATTTTGTGCCCGCTTGCATATGTCATTCGGCTGAACCCCGTATAGTATAAAAATCTATTTTCTTAAACGCTATATCGATGATTTGAGTTCAAAATATGAAACTTTTATATTTCCTTGTCTAGAACATAAATATATACCGTATAAACATACGAAGCATAAGATCGAGCCCACGAATACGTGGGAAGTAGATTCGTCAATTTCGAGTAAACGATCGTTCGAGGCAACCGGGCATACGAAAGATCTAACAGTAATTTAAAGAGAAACAATAATAGAATTTTTGTCTTTTTTATACCAAAATAACTTGACTTTTACGATTCATTTTGAAAACTGCACGAAGTCGCTTCTATTTCATGATGGTCCGAGCACGTTTCATGCCAGACTCGCTCGTGCGCTCACCATAGTGAAGAAGAAGCTGCTAGAGCAACGAGCTGGAGCGTGTAAAAACTAAAAGAACGAGAAGGAAAGAGATAAAGAAAGAGAGAAAGAGAGAGAGAGAGAGAAAGAAAAAGGAAAGATCTTCTCAATACTGTCTATAATTTAACACTGCGAAAAAAAAATAATAGTAAGATAAATTTTAGTAAGAATAAGTATAGGATAAGTTGGTTAGTAAGTACAGTAAGATTAGTAAATTACAAAGTAATTGTAAAAAATCAAAGATTTAGTAAATAAGTATATTTGAATGTGTGAGTGCAATTTAGTTTCTGTAAATTTAGTTTTTAGATATATTATCAGTATTGTAGTTATTTTTAAAAAAGAAATTGTAAAAATGTATTATCCAACAACAATATTATTAGCCATCTTTATACTACTCTTTTAGATCAGAACAAAAAATGTAAACGCGAACAAAGATGTTATTCGCGGTTTACTTTTTATTTACTTCTTATTTTCTTCTTATTTAATTCTATTTTTTCGACAATAAAATAGGTTTAGTTCTTTTTATTGATATCGTAAAAATACAGTAGTATTTATTTTATAATAATTTCTTCATCCTATCTCACATATACATGTATATAACTACCAAAACAATATAAGAATAAAATTATAGGAACTTAGGGTAAAGTAAAAATGTTTATCTCGTTCTACTTGTCCATTTCGCGCACAGATACTTGTGAGGAAGATAGATCAATCGTAAATCATGAATCAGTGGTCTTTCAGAGTGTTTCTGTCTGTGTAGAAGTATCGTATCGATAATATAACGCATTAAAGTTTTATCATGTACGAATGTCATTCTTATGTAGCTGCAGAAGCAAACTTATTGTCCAATGAACGATCTATCATGCAATGATAATGAAAATCTTTTGGAAAGTAGCCAAATTGTACTAACTCGTTCTCTCTTTTTTTGTGTCTGATCTTAATCAATAATGTGACATTTATCATTTACACTCGACGTCCTATTTATCGTTAAATCCTTCTTACGAAAATATTCTATATCGAATATTTTCTCAAATTCTTTTAATTGGGACTTATTCGTTAACTCGGCCAACTTTTTCAATTCTCACAGTCCAATATTCGATAAACTGATCGCCATTGACATTCTCCAGCCGACTACTTCCCGCTGTGATTTGAATACTAAAACCTCAACCTCGAAAACGATTCTTCGTAGAAATGATAGAATCCAGAGTCCATTAATTTTTTTGGGAACAAGGACGTCTTTGTCTCAGACTTGTAACATTTTTTAAAAACATATCGTGCAGTTCGTTGGTGTAGAGACCTCTCATCGTCAATCTCTATCTTTCTCTTTCTCTTCCTCTCACTCTCTCTCTCTCTGGCTCTGACCCTCTCAAGGTAAGCAGCCACCCGCGATTACGCGATCAGCCGATGCAGGTGCAGGTAGCCTTACTTCGAGAAGGCTCTCGAAGATGGAAAGGATCGAAAGCAAGCGGAACAGGCAGCGTCCCCACGATTCAGCGATCCGTGAAGCCTCCAGACGCGAGAGGCGTTGTAAATCTCTGTCATGCTCCATAAATCCCACCCCCGATATCGTTCTTGCCTTCGTTCATAGCTTTAAACATACGCGTATACCGATCTACGTTCTTCTTTCGACGTTACCACCACTTAAACGGCGTTTTAAAGGAATAAAAAGAAAGGAAAAAGGAGTTAAAAGAGAAAAAGAAACAGAACAAGAAGGAAACATCGAAAGGAACGATAAGAAGGACCTGCACGGACAGACATGGTGTTGGGATTTTCGATCCTCTGACACGCTCCATAAATCCCTTTTACTCTTGCGAGGACGAGCTCCTTTTCGTTCTCGTCTTTCAACGTATTTATATATACGATTGATACACTAGAGATCCCATTGGATTCTCTTATCTCGCTCGTTTCGCCTCGGGATTAAGACGTTTTAAGTACGATACGAAGATAGGAAAATGTTTCGCGATTACCGGACTTTTTCTTTCTCTTTCTCTCTTCTTTGAAATCCTTGTGTGTGGAACGGATGATATTCGAGATTTCCTTCGAAGATAGATGACTCTATCGTTTGAATACTCTCTCTGATATCAATGGCAAGTTTTCGACTATTTATTAAAATTCTTTTAGGATCCTTGAAAATTTATGAAATTATATTTAAGTTTATTTCTTTGTAATTTTGTTTCTTTTTTCTTTTTTGATAAAAAAATACAGCAAATTTAAATCTTTCTTTTTTATAGGTATATAATACAATAATTTCTATGCATTTTGTTAACATTACTCTAATGAGGAGAAATGAGTTTTATTGTAGCAAAAGATGATAGAAATGAAATAAATTGTAAAGCTGGAATATGTCTGTGTATTTATCTAAAAATTGTTAGCAAGTAGCGAATGGTACAGTCCAAGGATACGATACGTTAGTTCTTTATTATCAGAAAGAAAAAGAGAGAAGAAATAGTAGTAAAAAGGAGTGGAAGAGGAATTCGAGAATTATGAAGAAACAGGATAAGCCGATGCAAGTTGCGGCAAGTTGAATTTCCGGTTTACTGCGAGAATCCGTTCCTTCCTGCGGTTTAACGCGTTCGTCCATTCGTGATTCCTTAAAGCTTCCTCGGGAATGAGAAAGGACATCCGGTTTTTCTATATGTTGAGAAAAATCGTGCGATAAATATCTATTAGATCTTGAGCATTTCTCAAAATAATTAACTTTACCTTCGATTAAATATTTTCGAAGTAATGAGACCCCTTATATCTTTTCTCACTTACAATTCCACCTTTTTCGTGTTGGTTTATTTAGAAAAAAATCTCTTTACTATCATTTATCTTACTATCGATAATTCTTCTTCGATGTTTCCTAATTTACGAGTGGAATAAATTAGACCGACGGTAAATGTTATCCTCTTAACAGTACAATGGCGAAATAATGAAAAGAACAGAATTAAAAATAATAAAGCATACCTAATTAAAATTCGAATCCGAAAGGACTTGATTTAAAAGTAGAATTAATTAAAAAATGATATCGTTATTTTGATACAATTGAATACAACGAAGAAGGAAATAGAAACAACGTTTTTATTAATGGCTTGTCGATACATGAAATTCTAATTATATTCGTCTACATATAACCCTCTAGACAATTAAATTTTCATTATTAATTGAGAATATTATACGTAACGTATGGTGGACATACGTTGAAGATCGTATTGTTACGGATTGTATTATAATAATTCATTTGTATATTCAAACTTTCTGGATTATAATAATATCGTAGATAAATCGAACATATTGAATCATTATAATTATCTTAAGCTATATACTAATTTATTATTCTATTTTAAGATTATAGTGTTTTTTAATAACGATCATTTTTCTTATCACTAATACTTCTTTTTGTCTTTGGTAATAAAATAAGTTCTCTCTTTATTTTTCTGTTGCTTTGCCTGTGGTTATTAATTAAAACTCAATAACACGCTTTTTAATATACGAATGAGTTAAAGATAAAGATCTTTTTTATCATATATCTTTGTTATTATTTGTAATGGAGAAATCGTTCCAAGGACCAGTTAGCTAAGACAACTAATGTTTTGAGCACAGGTCTAAATGACTCTCCATTTTTTTTATAACCGATTAAAATTGAAAATTATATTGGACTATTGCGGTACAACACCTGCACGAATATGCATACTGGATCGACAAGTATGCTATCAAACCCGCCTTTCTGGTTATATCACTCCCACGCATTAATTCTAATCTAGATTAATCGTGAATTTAATATCTATCGTGGATCAATACATATGATCAATGGTCATAAACATGTTATTCCAGATAAAAAGTTATAATTTGAATTTTGATTAAACATGTCATTTCTAAACACACATTCCAATGAAATTTTTCTATAAGGGTCGCCTACTTTTGCTAATAAAAATTACAAAAAATTACAAACAGAAATGTAAAACCGGGGAGTTCGATTTCATCAAATGAAAAAAACATCTTAAGATTCTCTTAGTGTTTGACGCCGACGAGTGTAATTGCAAAAGAAGAAAGAAAAAGGGTGATGTAAAAGAAAAGTAAGATAAATCGAGCATTGGTTCGCGTCAACAATCGAAACTATATGGCGAACGGTATAGAGAAGAGGACATTTTCTAACCGCTAGCGATACGAAGTTTCATTCGATAACTATATGTGAGTGAGTGAGTGAGTGAGTGAGTGAGTGAGTGAATGTGTGTGTGTGTGTATATATATATGTATGTAGGAGTGAATGTGTATGTACAAGGACCGGTCATCGACCGCATTTACCAATGCGGAAAATCCGGTGATGCGCGCGTACCGTGTTTTCGTTCGGAAGGTGTAACGAGTTCAATGTCCTAACTCTCTCCCGTTTCTCTCTTTCTCTTTCTCTTTCTCTTTCTCTACACAATGCCACCTGTAGGAGGTCATGCGCTTATGCGTCGAGGAGCATGTCGCGGAACCATGTGCTCTTGAAAATTGACGGTATTTTCGCGAAAGTAGCAATTAGGCAACGAGTATACGTAACTTAACAACGAGGGGAGGAGGCGTGGGATGGACGAAAGCTGAGTACCCGTTCATCGAAATCAACCCGTTTGAAAACGAACGACATACGGTCGGCTTGGTGTCATTGACATCGGAAATCCTCCTAACATATTCGTTTCCTCGTACATACGTCACGATTTTGTGCAAAGTAATCTTTAACGATTGTAAATTTCAATAATTTTTATCAAATAATTTGCCGTTAGTAACTATTCTCGCGTTAACAATCATGCTATAGTATCTCCTATATGCTATTACTGATTCCACGAATTAAAAAAATTGTCTATAAACAAATACATCGTATCACCTAGGCTTCCATAGTTCAAGTTCGTTTATATATGTAAACTTTTTTTCATGTTCTAAGTTAACGCACGTGTTTTCCGTAATCCACTATAATAAGCAATTATCTACGGCAAATACTCAACGTATGATAATCTCATTCATTTCGAAACTTTACATTAGTCTGTGCAACATCTGTTATTGATAATGATCGCATCTTAAATTTAACTATCCGTAATTAACGAAGAATTGCCATTATGGCGTCATAGCAACTGAGATTCCAGCGATTTATCCCGCAATTAAGAATCTTTTATCGAGTAGTCATCGGTCTTTCAATCAACAAACAGAATGATCTTCTATTCCTATCTATGACGTTGGTTATAAGTCATTACCGATCACTTAATGATACGCTATTCATGAGATGTTTTTGCAATTCATTTTTTTTTCGATTTTCCATAAAATCATTAAATTTCTTTGTCACATTTGTCGTATCATTAAATGCAACTTAAAAAATGCTCTCAATGGTTTAAAGGTTTCGAATAAATATTAGTTTAATACATGTAGGTATATAGATTTAACGGACATGGAAGAGTTTTCTAACTTTGCAAGTTGCAGTAGCCGGGCTAAGTTACGACTATAAATCTACTTTTGTCGATCGCTGATTGAAAAACGCCACAACTTCGAAGTATTTAACATAGTCTTTACTTACTATGAAAGTACATAACTTTTATCCGTAATAACAACTTAGCTGCCGTTTAAATGTTATTTCACTAGTACGACACGAGTTGTAGTATTTTAAATTTCATGTTGGAAAAAAGTTTAAATTTATCATCAAATCGCTTATAAATAATTGTGCAACATAAACTACATTTATGATACTTTCCGTATTTGATATAGAAGTAATATTCTATTTTTTTAATTTAATTTTTTTCTCTTTCGGTGTATCTTTATTTCTCTACTTTTTTTTTAATTATTTCTTTTATTTCTTGAATTCGCGGTTTTGCTGTACTCGCGAAGAAGGGAGTAGTCCTAACAGGAGGGAAACCCGTTGCATTGTTCGTAAAACACGTAATGCGGTGTAACGTTAACTTTACTTGACATGTGTAAATCCCTCGATGATTGCTCAAAAATTTTCGAGCGAGCGTGCGCGCGAGTGGCGCGTGCAAGGAAACGGGAAAAAAGAATTGAGCGTGACGTTTCCGTTGACATTTCGTTTCGGTTTTGCGCGAAAAAGCGCGAACATGTCACGACGCCGTATGACTATCGTTTCTTTCTCTTTCTCATTCCCTCTCTCAATAAATGCTTACCCTTCTGTTCGGAAATTACTGCTTTCCGAACAGGTCAACCACCTCTTTCGACAACTTTCCCAATAAGAAGAGAAAAAAATGAGATACAACCCTGTTGGATTGTTTACGCCATTCGAACTATTTTTTGCTGTTCTAATGAAGCATAATTTTTTCCCGACTTAGTTCTATTACTTGTCACAGCAACGATTGTTATATATTATCATTAAGTTTATTTTCTTAATTTACATAATCGTTACATTATTTAACTTTTATGTATTAAACACGATTGTCACATTAACTATATTTTAATATTAGAAAGCTCATGATTAAATGAGTCTTACTCGAAAATTTTTATCAAAATTTAAAAAAAAACTTTTTGTTACTGCAGATAAACTGTGTGCAAGAATTTATTACATTTGGTTCAACCTATTTGTTGCAATTTGTAATAAATTATACTATTGTAACAAATTATATATATATGTATATACATACATTTAGAAAACATCCCGATTCGTGCGGAACTCAAAAAACGAATTGAAAAATTCAACTCCTATCAAAAAGGTCATAGCGTGTGCGAACGATTTTCGCGATGGTGATTACATAAAACAATACTGGCAGTCAGTTGGAAAAGTAATAGCCACGTGTACGCTAGCACATAATAGTACTGAAAACGAGAAATGGTTGTTCACCATTTTTCCTAGTTTTTCGTTCGTTCGTTACAACCTCGTAAAATAAAAATGCCGTTAAAAGTTGGAACGATCGAGATTGAAATAGTAGTAATGAAAAAACTTTGGTCAAACTACTTCGATATTTATTTAGCCTCGGAACTTCGATCTCTGTTTCATCCTTTTCTTGTTTTTTTTTCTTTTCTTGTTATAAGTCAAGGTCGATCTCATAGTCCTAAAGAGGGTTCTATTTGATTAAGGAGTAATAGCGCGCACCCCTAAAATCGACCCCGCCCGCTTCTACTTGGCCACCCCTTCGGGAACTTGCGCGTGACCGTTTAACGATCCGCGGCCATCTTGGACGCATGGCGTCGGCCAGCGTCGGCGCCGACGCCAACGCGTCGCTCGTCACGTCACCCCAACAGCCTGCGGCTTATCCGGAAACTGCAAACGGAGTTTCGTTCTTATCAGTCACAACAGATGGCGATGTTGGTTCTTATCCGGTTTACCAAAGATTTGCGTGCTTTGAGCTCGTTGATTAAGCTCGTCTCCTGATGTTATCAGGATTTTTGAAAAATTCTTTAAATCCGTTTCATCGTGTTTGTAACTGTCGGAAGTCTATGTAGAATTATTGAATAAATACTAAAATTCTTAAGGACATTCTAGATAAACCCAGTAATAAAGTTCGTTATTTAGTGAAGATTACCAAAATAGATAGACGTTGAAGAACTTGAAAAAGGAAATAAATTTTAGAATCATTCGCATTGCCAAGAGTCAAAATATGGAATTATTAAGAAGATTTTATCTGATTTTAACTGCCTTCGATAAAACGGTAATTTCGACGATTCGTTAATATTTTTCAGAAAGAATAGTAGAGAAAAGGAAGAGTAAGGCGGTGGGTCATGTGGAAGGAGAACTTCTTGTGTTTACCGACCTAATTTTCTGTGAGGTTTAATTGCTCGAGAATGTGGCATGACCGTGAACGAGCAAGAGGCAAGTTCGAGAGGCTTGAAAGTTCCGTGAGAGAAGGCAATTAGAAGGCAGTGACCTACCTCAAGGAGAGATTCGGATGGCCTTGATGGACCAGCTTTTTGTCGATGAGGAAATTCTGTGGTCGAGATTCGGATCATGCGGCCAAAAAAACATGGTTAGAAAGAGAAATAAAGAAAGAGAGGAAGAGAGAGAGAGAGAGAGAGAGAGAGAGAGAGAGAAAGAAAGAGAAAGAAACAGATAAATATAAAAAGAGAATGAGAAACGTTGCTAGAACGGTAGAGGACATTTGGTTACTTCCGGTTCACCTATTCGCCTCACCATCCGGCACGAGGTGCATTCTCACGCTCATCTGCATAGCCGGGTACACATCAATATTCAGGCAGGCCGGAAAACGAGGACCGTTTTGCATACTGGATGGACCCCCCGCTCGTGCCGTTTCTCCTTCAACAGGGATCACAGTGGGGCATCGTGAGCCAGATCCTGAGAAAAGAATCATGGCTGATGCAGTATAGAAATAGAATCTAGTCGTATCTATTAACGAATCCTAAAAAAAACATTACAATTAACATCTTCTTTATGAACTTAGTTAGTTGATAATCTTCATGTGCATCTTTTTCATTAAATATTCAGGGGATTCTTTTTTTTCTTATTTACTGTTAAACTTTTTAAATAAATCTTTGCAAAATTCAGCAGCACGAAAACCGAATACGTACGAGTCTGATCGTAACGTCGGGAAAATAACTTACGTAATTTAAATAATTCGAAAATGACTCCGACCCTGGTTGGACTATAAACTGATTCCAAGCTGGCTGATTTCAATTACAGTGGACCGTCGAATTTATAAGGTAAGACAGGTAGCACGTCGTCGAGATTTTATTAAATAGTAGACATGATTTCATGTAACAATTTTTGTTTAGCATCGATATCAATTCTTTCCATTTTATATTGTACGAAATACCGAAAAATTGATGTTAAGATTAATTTTTATTTGTATTGTAATTAATCAACCGTAGACACCAGATTTAACAATGATTAATATATCTGATAAAAAGAAATTCTATTAAATTTTAACAACTTACGATTTATTTAAATATTATGACGAAGAATTGAAAAAATTTCCAATCGATACATGAAAAACAAATAAAAAAAACAAACGTTCCTTTTCTTCTTCATTATGCAAGTACAAGTACAAATGCAATTATCTCGATTATAAAATTTCATTCTAAATGCATACGTATAAAAATACATACGTATTTCGTGGCGTATAATGAATCGCGGTGGACACATAACGCTCTTACCAATGCGAATTCATGCAAATTGTATGGGCATTACTTAACTAATAATTCAATCGTCAATTCGGGCGAAGCTTTCGATCACTTTCGAAAAAGCGAACGCGAATGGAGGAGTTGGAGGGTGGGATGCAGATGAGCTGACATAGTCGACCCCCAAAGCGGATGTTGGCAGTCTGCAGTTATGTAGACAATGGTCCCGTGCCATTATGTCCGTCGAATCCTAAAACCCTATAGAGTCGTCCTTCTCTGTCTATTATCCGACTGGTGGCAGGCCACATTGTGTATCCGGCCTGCCACGAGACCTCGACCATTGTCGGGCCACGTAATTATTCGCAAATCTTCCGCTCGTTGCTGGTCCTCTCTCTTCCCTCTCCCTCTTCCTCATCTTTCTAATTCTCTCTCTCTCCCTCTCTCTCTCTCCCTCCTTCTCTCTCGCTTTACCCCGTGAAAGTTTAACGCTTTTAGCTATCTCTTATCCTCCAACAATTGACCGTATTAGAAATTATTAAACGATTCGGGCCTAAAATAGAATTTTTTTTAGATTTCATTATTTCTTATTAATTAAGATTATTATTATTATATTAAATGTTCCCACATATCGTAATAAACTTATTAAAATATTTATTAGTAAGATACATTCTATTTAGACTTTGCATTTAACAAACAACGCAGGAAGCTTCAATAATGATTAAAAAAGTAAGTCGTATACATTAAGCGTGTTGCATATAAAGTAGGAAGAATGGAGTCGTTGTACGGTAGAGGTGTAAAGAAAAAGTATTTAAATATTCGTACGAATATACATATATACGTCTAGCTATAATATAAAGTGTCTTTTAAATGAAATACGAGTAGGAATAATTAGTGAAATATAGTATGAGTCTTATAAAACGTAAAAAATATAAATGATAATGAATCGTTCGATTGGACGAGCATTACGTGAAAAATATTTATGAGTCAAGCGATTGCTAAAGTAAGTATAATGTAGACGTTGTATGTACAAAGCTCATTTGTAAGTTAAAATTAACGATGATGATTCTTTTAATGACTTACCAAGGGATCATCTGTGTAGGTTTTTTCAAAATAGTAGATATCTCCAAGTTTCTCATAAAGATTTTTAACCAGTGGGTAGATTTCCTTGAACGGGTTCTTAGTACTGAAGAAATCAAGATCGATATCTAGAATATACGGTGTGCCCCTCTCCTGTAAATACTTTCGCAGAACAGAACTGATCGCATCAATGTCGTCGGCCTAAAAAGAAAAATAAATAAAAATGATATATATTCATACATCTACAGGTTATTAAAAAAATTTAATAATAAAGTAATAAAGTTATACTATGTGGGATTGGAGAAAATTTATAAGTAAAAGTATGAATAAGTGAAAAGACGAGAAACGGTTAAAATAGAAATATTCAAGAACGAGCATTGTCGAATATGTACGCTAATGTTTTTTTTCATTTTTTCGGTATTTCTAGGATAGGCAAAGACGTTTTCTTATAAGCTTAAAAATCTACTTCTAGAATAAGCGGAAATGTTTTTCGGTTAGATAAAAATATAAGAAATGTCGTTTCCTATTATTATGGTACGAAGAAAAGAGAGATTGTGTGTGTATGTATGTGCGTACTCGTAGCGCAAATGAATCCGTTGCTACTCTTAATGGTGCGAAGTGGGGATTTTTACCGAAAGAGTAGTTTAAGATGAAGTACGCTCAAAGGAAAGGAACGATAAACAGTAAGATGAAATAGTATCAAAATATAGGTAACGAAAAGGCAATACGATGTGTTAAGAAGAAGTTACGTTACGTTAGAAAGAAGTTAAGAGGACATGTGATGTTAAGAGGTCAATAAACGAAGTTATATTATGTTATTAGGCTAAGAAGTTACGTTAAGAAGTTAAGCTAAGAAGATACGTAGAAAAGTTAGTTAGTAATTTAGAAGCTAGGCAACAAAACGATTGTAAGTTAATTATAGACATTACATTCTATCCCACTAATTAATTAAATATATATGTTATCCTGTATATATATTTACTATCATGTTTTCTATACTTTCTAAGGAAAGTTAATAAACACTTATCAAATAAACTATTAAAGATTGATTAAAAATTAAAAAATATCCTACAACTATGAGACATCGTCATTTAACAAAAAGATTGTTCATTTTATTTTCGAACATCCCGTATAAATACTACATAGTCGTTCTTTAAATAAATAAAATTAGAAACCGGTTTATTGAAAATCGTTTCATTTCTCAATGTCACGGTTCTATTCGACGCTAAATTACATACAATTGCATTTTACGCACGATCATCTCGCCGTAAAAGAGTTTCTACCGTAAATATAGAAAAGAAATAAAAAGAAAAATTATTTCTATCATAGCGCGTTTCTCATTCTCGCCACGAGTTTCGTCATAGATATATAGGTTACGATCTTCTCGAATTTTATCGGTGGGATGAAGTGTAAAAAAAAAAGAAAAAAAGAAGAGTGCCAATAAAAGAGAAGAGAAAAAAAATAGGAAAAAAATAAAAAAAAAGAGGGAGAGAAAAAAATCGACAGCGTACCTCTCGACGAGCATCCCTTCGCCTCCCTTTCAGCCCAATTTACGAACTGAGTTTTACGCGAGGGATGCCGACGCGTGCGATAGAGAGAACATTGTTCGAGGCAGACCAGAACCGCGATACAGACACGTATACCTATGTATATAGGCTGGACTTTTTGGTACGCGCAAAAAACAATGACTGCACTCGAATTAATCCTGTTAGAATTGATACTCGGTATGTGGAACAGGATCGCAATTTGCATGCGTTCCAACAATGAAATACACAAGGGCGAATTTTAGAGGTGATCGAGCGGGGAGGAAAGTAGGAAAGAGAGAGTACGAACCTGGTTCAGAACTCGAAGGGATCGGAGGGGGATGAAAAAGTCAACGATCACCGTAGACAGTGGTTCTCAATGACATTTTACAAAATCGTTTTCCTCTTTCTAATATAATGCATAAAGATATATGTGTGTCACCGATAAATATTTTGCTAATAAATAATTTATTAATAATGTTTAATCGTTTCCAATTATTATTGATGAAAGAAAAGAGAAAATATATTTTGGAATATTTTTAAAGGTAGAATATAGCATTTCAAAAAATGATCTTACGTCAATGGTGTTCATTTGCATTTACCTAACCTCAGCCTTGTCCCCTTTTTTCTATCGTAACCAAAAGAAAAAGACGACTGGAGCGAAGAGAAAGAGGATGGAGAAAAAGATGAAGAGAGGGAGGACGTAAGGGAACGAGGACGACGAAAGAGGTGCGTTAATTTTTGTTCTTTTTTCTTTGCCGCGACAATGTCCTTCCCGTCCCTTTGCTACGAAGCAAAGCTCTTTCTGACCAAAACCCGTTTTCCGTTTATGCGAACGAGCCGAGTAGGGTGATCCCAACTGGATGTATGGAAGGATAAAAAGAGTTCGCGAAATTCCCAGCTCAAGTTCTTACCAGAAGAGATCCCTTGTTTCGCTTTATAAAGAAAAATTTTAAGATCGAGAAGATTCAATAGGTCTTTTTCACTATCCTCACTTTTGAGAAAGTTTTCTTATTTTATATCGAGATTTCGAAAAAAAGGAAAAATTCTAATTTAACGAAATAGAAAATAATAATAAATAGGAAATAGAAAGAAATATTTAGAGAAAGTAATGAAGCAATACGACTGCATTGAATTTAATGAAATACCATGGATTTGACTTCTAACAATCGATCGTACGAGTTTCATGGAAAAACAAGAGCTGCTTTTTGGAGAAAAAATTATCGTAAAGGATGAAAGAGACCAGTTGTAATTGTGTGCACGAAGGTGGAAACGGCGAAACGAATTTCTTTTGAATTCGACCCTCTATATCCGATACGAATTTGTTGATGGTTCTTTTACGGCTTTGGGATATAGCATTAGGATTTTAAGTTTATCAGAGAACCGAAAGAAAGAATATATGTATATTTAAAGAGTTTAACCAGAAACTAATCATTATTTTTAAAGTTCAAGATCAAAGGTTTTTACTAAATACGATAAGTTAGACGATAAACGATGATAGACAAGTTTGTAAAGCGATACGTCATAAACAACGAACAAAGGAAAATAAGTCGAACGGAACAATGATCACCTTGGACAGCCACGTGACTTATAAATCGCGCAATTGCATCCTTATCTCCAAAGTGGCAAGTTATGACGGTACATTGTGAGTTGCATTTAAATACGCAGTAGTAGTCTCTAATGACTCATAGGAAAATTGAGTAATCCTCTTTCCAGAGTATGTCGCAAATTGTGTCGGACGGAAACAAAGGAAAAGTTTAATCGCCTACGAGTGTCTGCGTTTAAAACATAATATAAAAATCCGACGAATATTCTTTGACTTTGCATACCTCTAGCACCTTCATTTTGTTTTGTATAAAACTAAAGACGATTATATTTTTACCAATTTTTACTAAAATTAAAAAAATATTGATATTAGCCATGATATTCCGTGACACAAATACATGAATTTCAAACGATTTACAAGTGGCTAACGGAAAAATTAGTCGATCGCATCACCGGTCTGTTGTCGATTAAAGCATATATGGCCATATGCAAATAGATTGTATTGTCTTGACTTGATGTGCAGTCGATTATTGTGCTTTACCGAACAACTGAGAAGCGAAGCGAACCGAGTTATTCTCGTCGATAATCATCATCATCTTTGATACGTTTAATGATGAAATTAATGCGCCGATTTGTGGGTAGATGGAAGCGTTAAAATTGCGAACGGCGTTAAACGACAATGATAACGTAGACGGTGACGACGACAGATGCATGCACGATAGAAAAACGAAGAAAAACGGTATTGTGCACTGCCGCGCTCAAACGTATGTCGAATTAGTTTGCTGAATGGAACAAGAGAGAACAGTGGACGCTTTAATTAAAACAATACCCTGTGGTGTGACCAGTTGCCACGAGAGAATTCGAATTTGGCGCGTGCACATGTTGAACTTTTGCCTCCTTCCTCATCCCTCCTCCCACTAATCTACCCCTCATTCTTTCTTTTTCGCGCGTAAATAGAAAGGTCCTACGGCGACAATGGTTCTCGGCGACCTCGGTGAGCTTTGGAGAAACGTTCGTGCGTGCTTTCAATCGGGATTTGTCCCTGGGCTCGGAAATTAGAGACGCGACAGCGGACCCGTATAGTACGTCCGCTCGTAAACGTAAAAGCTATTCGATCCCTACATATCAAGCGAAATCGTTCAAAGGTGTCTACTTTTTTTCTTTTTCTTTTTCCCTTTAGACTCGAGATTTAATTCTTGATTAAACAAATAATCGTTTTTTCTATTAAATTAGCACTGTTGTCTACCTTCGTTTATGAATATGCATATTCTTTTTTAGTTTTTTCCTTTTTTTGGACAATTCGACAGTAATATATTGATTTCTTTTATTATTTCTATATTCATTAATTGCTTATATCTTCCTTCATATAATTTCGATAAATAATATTCGTTCAATGATGAAAATAATAATAATTATCGGACACGTGAATAATTCGTTTTCATTCAAAAGAAAGGGCCTAAGAGGATGGTCAAAGGGAAGGGCCAGGACGTTCAACCGCGTTTGCGAGCCAGCACGTTTTTTAGAAAGGGCCGCCCCGCTCAGTATGCAAGCTCGGTATGAGTACATCCGGTGCACGAACGCGCAAGCTCGGAAACTCACGTTGCATTATGTATCCTGCTGTCGATACGAGGCACTACACGTTACTGCTGATGATAAGAATAGAATAATAGAATTTTCTATAAGCCTCGGTGCGATGAAGAAGAAGAAGAAGAAGAAGAAGAAGAAGAAGAAGAAGAAGAAGAAGAAGAAGAAGAAGAAGAAGAAGAAGAAGAAGAAGAAGAAGAAGAAGAAGAAGAAGAAGAAGAAGAAGAAGAAGAAGAAGAAGAAGAAGAAGAAGAAGAAGAAGAAGAAGAAGAAGAAGAAGAAGAAGAAGAAGAAGAAGAAGAAGAAGAAGAAGAAGAAGAAGAAGAAGAAGAAGAAGAAGAAGAAGAAGAAGAAGAAGAAGAAGAAGAAGAAGAAGAAGAAGAAGAAGAAGAAGAAGAAGAAGAAGAAGAAGAAGAAGAAGAAGAAGAAGAAGAAGAAGAAGAAGAAGAAGAAGAAGAAGAAGAAGAAGAAGAAGAAGAAGAAGAAGAAGAAGAAGAAGAAGAAGAAGAAGAAGAAGAAGAAGAAGAAGAAGAAGAAGAAGAAGAAGAAGAAGAAGAAGAAGAAGAAGAAGAAGAAGAAGAAGAAGAAGAAGAAGAAGAAGAAGAAGAAGAAGAAGAAGAAGAAGAAGAAGAAGAAGAAGAAGAAGAAGAAGAAGAAGAAGAAGAAGAAGAAGAAGAAGAAGAAGAAGAAGAAGAAGAAGAAGAAGAAGAAGAAGAAGAAGAAGAAGAAGAAGAAGAAGAAGAAGAAGAAGAAGAAGAAGAAGAAGAAGAAGAAGAAGAAGAAGAAGAAGAAGAAGAAGAAGAAGAAGAAGAAGAAGAAGAAGAAGAAGAAGAAGAAGAAGAAGAAGAAGAAGAAGAAGAAGAAGAAGAAGAAGAAGAAGAAGAAGAAGAAGAAGAAGAAGAAGAAGAAGAAGAAGAAGAAGAAGAAGAAGAAGAAGAAGAAGAAGAAGAAGAAGAAGAAGAAGAAGAAGAAGAAGAAGAAGAAGAAGAAGAAGAAGAAGAAGAAGAAGAAGAAGAAGAAGAAGAAGAAGAAGAAGAAGAAGAAGAAGAAGAAGAAGAAGAAGAAGAAGAAGAAGAAGAAGAAGAAGAAGAAGAAGAAGAAGAAGAAGAAGAAGAAGAAGAAGAAGAAGAAGAAGAAGAAGAAGAAGAAGAAGAAGAAGAGTTTGTAAAATGAAGAAAATGATAGGGACCCCTCTTCCGGTCTGTTCGATCGACAATTCGAGTCGAGCGTCTTTGACTTTCTTATGGGTTCGCGTATATCTCATCCAAGAATCTCTCTGGCATGGCCGGTGTTGCGATTTAAGATGGCGCCGCTTCGAGATTTCTGCGAGGAGATGGAACTAAATAAGAAGAAGTCGAAAGAGAAACTGCGTCTGTCGTTCGATCTTTTTCAACGAACTCTCCTCGTGTCGTCTGTGCTGTAGTATGAATGGTTGAATGAGGAGGTGGAGTGGGAAAAACGATATATATATATATATATATATATATATGTATATATCAGGAAACGAGCAGAGAAAAAAAGAGACACTACTATTCATCGTGTAAACAAAATCTCTTGATCATTACATCATTACACGTTCTTTTTTTCTTTCTCTTGTTCTTATAACTTGCGAGAAAGAAAGTTCATTATATTCTGTTTTACTCCATCGTTTATAAATCATAGAGGGAAGAAAAAAGAAAGAAGGAGGTAAAGAGAGAAGAAGAGAGAGAGAGAAAGAGAGAGAGAGAGAGAGAGAGAGAGAGAGAAACGTTTTGCGGTTTGGCAAGAACGATACGAGCAGATATAATGGCTCGCATTTATTATCGCGGAGACGAAAGAAACTTTGTTGCCAACTGATTTCTTTTCGCCTTCTTACTTTACAAGAAATCATTGGAATGTAAATGGACTGATAATCGTCATCATTTTTCATTTGTATTGAAAGTGTATAACAAACAGATGTACACATATCACATATCTATTTCCATATTTATGTAGAAGTATAATGTTAGACCGAACGACGGAAGGCAAATTCTCGATTGAACGATCGAGCCACTCGTCGTGGCATCGATTACGTCCGTTGTGACCTTTGATTCTTTAATCGATGACTCGGCGCGCCGAGTGCGAGTCGGGACATCGTGCAATGAGCCATCGACGTAATACTTTTACGGACACCTGTAGCGCTTCTGCTCGAGCGAATCGTCGACTATCTGTTATTAGCAGACCATGAGCACGCGACAGACTGTACTACGAACGACATTGTCTCGCTTCGTGGCATAATTAACGCTCGTGGTATTAATTAGTACCTTTTCGCCTAGACGTTTATCTCTTTTCCTTGCAGCTCAACTTGGTTGTAGTTTGTAATCAAAATGAATATCACATGATTATTAACGGATAATATATATTTTTTTAAATAAATAAAACACATATATGTAGGACGAACGCCTTCATGCCAAACTTGTTAAGGATTCGTGGAGGGGAACTGTTCGGTGGGCCCTGGATAGCTCAATTGGTTAAAGAGCAGTCGCCCGGAAAGCGAAGGATCCGTGGTTCGAGTCCCGGTTCAGTCGGTCCAGCGGTCCAGTTTTTTTTCACGAATCTTACATATATATATATATATACATGGAAAAATCCACAAGTTAATTGTAAAGTAAGAATATGGTTGCTATTGGTTGTGCTTGAGGAATCCGCTTGTATGTAAGTACGTTCCTTTAGCAAGGCACGAAGCACTGACCACTGAGTACATACCAGCAGTCGGCAAAACACGGAATGAGTAAAAGAGAGAGGATGAGGAGAGAGAAAAAGAGAGAGAGAGAGAGAGAGAGAGAGAATGGGAGACGATGGTGGAAGGGGAGGAGAAGAAAAGAGAGCTCGTTCGCGGTTGCAGATGCTGGCGATAACGCGTATAAAAGGTGTATCTACATTTAGTTCGGACAGGCAGCACTTTATTCGCTCGGCGAGCGCTAACAAGTGTTTTCCATCGGTTTAAGCGGCGCTACGGTGCTTTTAGAGACCCGCCGTGGTGCAACCGGCCTGCCGCGAAGTCGCTTTCTGCACGAGAGTTAGGTGCGAGTATTGGGTGCCGCCTTGGAAACGGTCCCACGGCCGGTTTTCGTACGTATGCGCGTAGGTTGCCAGATAGATGGGTGGGTACTGCAGTGCGTAATTGGGATGTCGGTTTTACTCAAAGAGAAAAACAATGAGTGAGGGAGAACCAATATGTGCCTCTTTCTTTCTTTTTTTTCTGTGTAAGAGTACATATGTCTTAAAATCGATTTCTTCACCGTTATTATTTATGGAAGACAAGTCAAAAACAAATGCAAACATTTGAATGTTTATTTCGAAAATCTAAAAGCAACTATTAATCGCAAGAAATATTGAATTACAAAATTATTTTATATTTTTCAAAGATGTGTATTTATCTGACGTTTTTGCGTGAAAAAAGAAAATCCGAAGGAAAAAAAATAACTTTTCCCACGAGGCAATAAAGTAAACGATGGACAGAAAGTATAGAAGAGAAAATATGATAAAGGAAGAAAGGATAGAACGAAGAACGTAACGTTCGACATAACATAAGAAATAAACACAGACACACATATATCTAGTCGTTGAATCGAAAAGAGACCGGGGAGAAGATTCACGGTTGTGTCCATGGTGTTTAGTTTCTACTTGCGTTGGAGCGCCGTAGATGTTCGCGGGATTCATGTCACTCGTCATAACGCAGAAGCTTGAGCTTGCTATCTGATTCGCATTCGTTATTGCTTTCACTGTCTTTTTATTCTTCTTCTTTTTCGTCTTCGTCTTTAATGCTCGAAATGTTCAAAAAAAAGAAGAGAAGTTTGATACTTTACAATCAGCGGCTCGCGTGCAGGAAGCGATCGAACTCACAAAGTCGAAGAGGTAGAAAACGAAAGAGAGTAAAAGAGAGAGAGAGAGAGAGAGAGAGAGAGAGAAGAAAGAGGCTCCTAAGTTTGATGGGGGAATGCGACATCGTCTTTGGTCTCGAGAGGATCACGATTCGGTGACATGTAGCCGGTCCCTTGCAAGGTAACGTCGTGTATGACCGCATATAAACGTAAACTTCATCGTCATGGCTTACAGCCTGGTTTGTGGCTTAACGCGAATGGAAATGACGAATAGTCGCGCCTTGATAAATACCATTCGCAGTAGTCTTACCAGTTTTGGATCGGATGAAGCTTTTCCAATATTTATCTTATTAACCTAATGTTCTAATATATTAAAAAATAATAATAGTATTATAAGAAACACATATGTAGATTTTTGAAAATATAGTAATGTATGATTTAAAGTATAGTGATTTTGTAATAATTTTGTAAAGTACAGATAAAACAGTTGTTTGCTTTAGAAAAAGGAAAGTTGTATAATTCGATAATCAAAGATTTGAAGGAAAAGGCCACATACAGTTACACCTTGAACCATTATTAAACGACGAATAATAAATCAATAAATCTTATCAATGAACATTTATAAGAAATTGAACCACACACATTGACGCATTCTAACAAGCTAATAATCTATAAATCGAAATATGTATAGGTAGATATGTCAGATGTAAAGTTTAGCGCTAAGCTGACTAGGAAGGAATCGATTATACGAGAAATTATACGGTACAGTTTCCTGTTAAACGGTTTTATAGTAGCTTTAAACGGTAGCTTTCTTTCTCACTCGATCCAGACATAAGATCTCTGTGGGAACGTAAAGAAAAAAGGATCGAAGAACAACCCTTCTCCTCGTAAACAACCCCGATCGAGCAGCAGAATCTGACTCGTTCGATCTATACGAGCTCGAGGTTCGATGGCGCTCGAGCGAATCGAGAGCACGTTTGGCTCCTGCCCTCGAATATCCTGAATCGTGTTAGGAACGATCGTGACTCGGGCTGTAGCACGTACAACAAGACGAACTGTGACGCTGGACGTACGCTTCCTCTTATCTTACAATTTGATCTCTTTATTTTCTCTCGCTAAATTTTCATAAGCATTTTTCTTTTTCTCTCTTTCACCACCAAGAAAAGTTAAAGATAATAAATTCCATCAAAGATCGATAAAAAATAGAGATAGAAAATAAGATAGGTTTGTTTGATTGAAGAAAATATGATCAAGAGTCTGTAGTCTTCTCTTGACATTTTTAACGAAATACAAATTAACATAATTTACTTGATGATCGTAATTTAGTAGTAATAAAACGTTTAACGACGCGACCTGTTTTAGATCGATTTGGAGTCTTCTCAGTGTCAATGGACATGAGAAGTATCCATTAGTATATTTCTTTCTCTTCTCTCTCTCCTCTCTTTCTTTCTCTCTCTTTTTATATTTCTGTTTTCTTCTATCATTCTCTATCTCTGTCTTTCTTTCTTCTCGATAACGAGTAGCAACTTTAAGGTCTTTACGGTGTCATACAGGCTTAATGCCTCGCGCACGGTCGCGAGACGTGAGCACAGATAGCGAAGGCGCTATTTAATTAACGATAATAGCTCGACCTAACAAGAACTCCGCTCTCTTTTTCTTTTCATTGTCTCTTCGTGATGCCGCTCGATGTACGTTCGCAGAAGACTCTCCTCTAACACCACTCCCCCTAACCTTCCCACTCTGACCCTCCTTCAGCCACCCGTTCTTACGTTTCTCAATTCTCCTCTTCTCTCTTCTTCGAACAACAGTATTCGAAGCTTGGTGCTCTTAATCCTCATCTTATCTCGATATCCTACTACTGTAACTAACGTGACCAATACTAATGTAAGACACGTCTTGGTGAAAGAAGACTTTTAAAAAATTGTACATACCGTCACGAAGAATCCTTCTTTTTAACTCTTATAGTGCCGAATAAAAATATATTTGGTAACTACATTTGTGAAAAATGCTGACAACAATACACATCGTTGTCCATGCAATATTCGTAATACAAATGTTATTTATTTTTTATATTAAGTCAAACTTTAATTAAATTACAGTATTTTTATGTAAATACTGTTTTTAAAAAAGGTAAGTAAATTTTAGACCTTTTAAGAATTATTAAAATTTATTTGTTATTATTATATCCTTTCTTTTTTTCTTTCTATATTCTTTTTTGAATTTGGTAACTATTATTTTTGATAACATTTTTCTTACGTTTCTATTTAAGCTTTATTAAACTATAGCTTTTTAAATTAATACTAAAAAAAGTTAAAAGTTTTTACCTCTTCCTTCGATAGATACAATATTACATCAAATGTTTGTACATATTTTTCTACTTGCCAAATTAAATATCAAGAAATAATGAGATCAAAGCGTTTGGTGAAGAAATTCCTCTCTCTCTTTTTAAGACAATAGTGTCCTTGACGAAGAATACTCGAAGAGAAGTCTTCCGAGATTTCTACATTTAAAAGGTAGAAATGGTTAGCTGCGGCTGCGGCTGCGTCATGCTCTTTGTCGCCTCGTACCGACGCCGACCGCAATGAAACATAAATTGCAATTAGCACCGGCCTATCTTCCACGGAGACATACCCTTTCGTGTACACATACGTTCACTCCCTTCATTCTCCTTCGTAACCGCACCTTATCGAGACGTGGTCCCGTTATCTTAGTTCGTTTGCCGACGTTCGATGAAGGGCTTCACCCTTCGTCAAAGCGATTTCTATCTAACTAAGAGATATCTGAACTAGAGCTTCTTCTTCTCTAAACGTTCTAAAATCGTTAAGATCGATATCTCATTGGATCTTTTATAACAATAGATTTGATCTAAACTCTATAAATATAAATATCTGTACTTAATATTTTTACAATTCGGAAGTAGTAAATAAAGTAATATTTATGATAGATTTGTTCTACGTTTAATTTTTTTTTGTAATCATTTTAACTATTTATTTTTTTTTATCTAATCTTTACAATATGTTCGACTATGGACATTTGGTAAATTAGTTTAACAATTTGGTGATTACAACAGGTGGGTGCTTATCCTATTAAAAAAATGTCGAAGAAACTGCTTAATTGTAAGTGCAATTGTTTTTACGTTATATGTGTAAAGTGAACGAATTAATATAGTCAGCATAGAAGATAAATCGAGTGTTTTCTACGTAATCTTCTAAGTTAGTTGAATAAGTATATTTTGATGTAAATGATATCTTTCTACATTTAAAATTCTATTTATCAACGATAATTTTCTCTAATTATAGAAAATATATTATGTATAATAAGATTGCCATTACATCAAATGCTCTGATATAATTAAGATTTAATGTTAACTCTAATAGATTCGTTATATAAAATGAGTGGAAAAATAACGAGACAAGATAAACTGATAATATTATTACATGTCGAGGGAACAAACAAACGTTCCTGGAAACTAACGTAATATAGAATTTTTAGATTTCTACATAGGATAAAAATAATCATGAAAAATAATATAATCGACTTGCAAGCAGTAATGTTTCAGTATATGTATGTAACGTGCTACATAGTACAACCGCTACCCTCTCCCTTTAGAAGTTACCTTTCGCTCGGTGTGCACTAGTCGTCGACTCACAGCACCGACTTGTACCGCCTTCGCTTTTCGCAACCGTTCTAAATCGTGATTTCCTAAAGGTGTAAAGAACCCGGACAATAAGAGTAAACCTCGCCGTGGCTCGAACCAACGCTTTAGGCTTCGTTTGTACCGTGAAATGGCGTAATTTCAACACGATATATGACAGTTAGTCCTTCTTCATCTATTATTCTCTCTTTATTTTTTTATCTCTATCCTATTCATCTGCAATTACATGTTCAATTTTTTACATTTTCTTTGGGTTAATTATTATAGATTTTAAATCCAAATCTAGCATTTGATTTGCATCGATGAAACTTTCTGAAAACTTTTATATATTCTACTATTAAAAAGTACAGATCATAAGGAAACAAATTATTTTATTTGTTTATTATTGAAGATTAAAGTAATGTGGTATTGAATTAAGAAACATTGTTTAGATATTCTCATTTGGAGGCAAGCAGATTACCATAAACAATATGAACAGACATTATAGATGGTATAGAAGATGTAAAGATACTTTGGCATACATAATATGGTAATACATCTGTTAGAAAACGACTTGGTTTGCTTTCATTTGTTGGATGATATGCGCTTGATCTCTTAAGAAATCATGAATGGAATGTATAATTTTTTGACCGGCTTGTTCGGTCCAATAGGCGGTAAGATTAAAGAGCGTAGGTGCGAAACACAAGGATATTTGCCAATGCAAAAGGGATAAACACGTTCTCTCGCGATCGGCTTAATCCGTTCGACCTGATTTCTCGAAGGATCGTGGGCGTCTTGCTCACGCGCACCTCCTTGTTCTTACGTTGTCATTGACGCGACTCTAAATGAATTATCCTTCATCTTTTTATTTCGTATTCACCGGTTAGGCGCGTCTAGTTAACAAGAGAAAAGAAATGAAAAAATGAAACATAAAAGGGGAACATATTTGAAAATGTTCTAAGCTACTTAGGTACTTGATTAAAATCGTTTTATTAATTCGGTAAAAGTGATAAACGACGAAGAGGAAGAAAAAGAAGAAGAATAACAGAAAGAAAGAAAAAAGAAAAAAATCTAGAAAAAAAAAATTAAATGGCTCGGCGCCTTTTAATTTTATCGATAAATAAAGTACTGAGTGGCAATATAAATCCGATCGACTAGTCGTTATTAAATTCATGGCGAATTGAATTTCACTGTTAGTCGTCGCGCGCTCTTTCCTTAAACGAGGAGATGCTTCTCAACTTTACATTAAAGTTCTTTTTCGTACAACATCCTCGTACCTTTACTTCTTTTTTTATTTCTCTGAAAATTTTAAAGTTTTTTAGAATTTTTTCTTTAGCTCTTTTTTGACCAAAGTTTACGATAAGATAATTATACGCAGGCGTATCTTTCTCAACTATAAAAAATTATTTGAACGAAAGATAATATTAGGATATAGATAATATTTTTTATTTGTTTTATCATTTTCATCATATTATTTTCAAATAAATTAACAAATATTTGTCATTCTTCATTTTTAGGATATTTTCTAGGATCGTCCTAAGAGAACGTCGAGACGCATTTAAAAGAACAAGCCATAAAGTGAAATACATACATTAATCACGCTTAGCTCATATTCTTATGCGAAGCTCGTCATAATATAAGCAACTAGAATCTTGAGGAGAGGTGAAGGAAAGAAAAAGCAAGGCAAGGCAAAGTGAGTCGAAGCAAGACGATTTGATTGGTTGAAAAAAAACGCACGCATACGACATGCGAGGAGTATTCTCGGTGCAGCTGCTTCGTGCACGATGTTGTGCCGTACATGGAGCATATTTATGAATTAGCATACAATGCTAGTATTTATTAGAGATTCCTCGAAGGTTTCCACCTCAATCGTCACTTTTGCGTTCGCCGAAACCACTATATTCTTCTCTCTCATGAGCTTTTTGCGTGACAAGAGCTCGCATTAGATCTGATACTTATCGAAAAAGCAGATTCTTAGTTTCTCATTAAAAATTCAAGATCGTTGATATGTTTCCATGAAATTTATAAAGTTTTGACGAACGAACGTAAGAAAAAAAAATATCTAGAAAATATGTTCGGAATATGGATGAAGCGATTACGTTAAGGAAAAAAGATTGTATATTATTGTGTGTATCATCTAACTCGAGAATTTCTTCGAATCCATACTTAACTAGAAACGGGAGAGAGAAGTAAGGTCGTAAGTGGGGGCATCGCGTGAAGTGCCCGAAGATTCCGAGTCAAAGAAGAAAGGTGGCTTCCTCGGAAGCGGCTAGTCGCAAGAAGGAACCGTACGGTATTCCAAGACGAGATATCCCGAAGAAAAGGGGACCCATTGGGGCCGGCCAGTCGTCTCTTCGACGCTCCTTATGGTATAGGAAGGCTCATTCGCATGCGAGTTCGACGTTGGCGGTCTTACTTGGAAGAAAATACGCAACGCAATGAACGACTGCGTACGAGTAACCGGTATAATAAAAGGTTCGACTCTTTAAAAGTAGAGAAACCACCATAGAAATTCTCTAGATCTACGTGGTCCATCAGAAGCCGATCAGTTTTTCGAGTTAACAAACATATCGATAGTCTTCATAACCTTTCTTCTTGACTATAGCGATTAGACTTTCTTCCTAGTTATGGTCCACGCCTCTTTCTCACGACATTAAGGTCGGCCCCGAGAAAGCAAGAGAACTACAACGTCTCGATAGTGGGACGTTGATAGATAGTTCTTCTTAGACGATGTTTCTCCGCGTTTGTTAGCTATTGGTTAGTTGCTTTATGCACTTGAATCTTCTTTGACCAAAAAGTTTTCTATACAAATATTTAAGATCTCGCTTACATGAAGTAAAGATGCTTGAACGAATCCTGAGAATTGTTCGACATTAACGTTCCGATCGGGAATAAGTACATATGAAAGAGGACGTTCGACAATTTTTCTCGATATCCTCTTTTCTACGATGATTTTGACTATTCATTAATCTTCCTTGATGTTTCTTACTCCGTGTAAAGTTGTTCCGAAAGTAAGAAATGAACGTAGAGTTCACGATCGGTAGAGCAGCAACGTGAATCCGGGCTCGTTTAACGGCTGCTAGGTACCTTGTTTATCCTTTGAAATGATGCACGATCAAACAACGTATTACGTTAGACGAGAAATACTCAGCACGATATTTGACGTATATAAGCTTCGTTTTATGAATCGTAAATACGTCGACTCGCGTTAAGTGTTCGCTCGTAAGTACTGCTCGCAAAGAATGTTACACCAATGATACGGCCTCGTGTTTAACGATCTTTTTACTATTAATAACATCTATTTCTATTCTACAATCGGTCACAACTTCAAGAAAGACAAATAAAATATATTGTGCATCCTTCGATTAGATATTTTATAATTAAGTAGGTAGAAGTATAGTTATGACGATAATCACGTGCCCGTAGGCGGACAATCGCAGGACATCGAGGACGAGGTGGTCGTCGCTTTGCGTTCTAGAGAAGGTGGGTGTATAACGGCTGTTCTAAATGCCAGTTATGCTAAACGAACGAAATCACGTAGGAGATTTTTTTTCCAGCATTGAGAACGATAGTCTCGTAAACGATTTTAAGGTCATCTGTGTAATTATGTCGCCTGCGATCTCAAACACCCTATCGTTAGTTAAAAGTAAAGGTCACCGCTTAGAAAATCTTATTAACAAGAGCATTCCATCGTAATAGATCCAATTATACAATGTGCAATGATTATTTCTTACCTTTTGTTACCTCACACAAGAACCGTCACGTTTAAATGTGTCTGATATTTTTTCGATCCTTTTTAAGAAAGGTATGTTTGATCATTTATCGAAAGTATAAAAGTTAGAAAAATATATACGTCTCAAACATTTATTTATAATAGAACAATGATAATTTTCTGTAATTTCAAGTTTTCTACTTTGATTGATAGTCAAATACAAAATGTGGATAATATTATAATTACTGAACATATTTAACTATTTTAAAAGAGCTCGAATATAAGAGCGTGAAAATTCATATTCGTATCACCCGTGTATTTCGGTAGCGTAAAAGGCATTTGTCGATTTACGTGATGGGAACTCTGGGAAGATACTCCGAGAAGTCGCCAATATTGATATTGCTCTTGGAGAACACGCAGTTAGGGCTCGTGTCCTCTCACTGTCCCGAAGGATCTTCCGACGTACGAGTTGAATGAAGGGACACGGTGACACGACGTCGACAACAAGCAGAGAAGAAAAAAGGGAAGAGGAAGTAAAAGAAACGAAGAAAGAAAAAGAGAAAGAAGTCTCTCTTATTTTCTTTGAACGAGTTGGCCCGAAGGAGGAATCGTAGAAGCTTCGTTAAAGTGCAGAATAAACAGAAGAGAACGAGGGGTGAATTCTTGAAGGACATTGCGAGAGGACACGCGACGATGTATATCCCTTTGAAATTGAGTGTGCATGCCACTGTAAATTTTCTTTCTTTTTCTCTTTTTCTTGTTCCTTTGAAAATGTGAGATCGACCTGCCGATGACACAGTGGGCTACGTCAATTTACACTTTGACCTTTTAATCTCAATTGGAAATTTATCTCACTAGACGATATTTTCTTCGATTATGATAGGGCTGAATAATTAAATGAATAGAATGTTTTTCTTCTTGGTAAGAGTTAAAACACTTATTGGAAAAACCCATTTTTTTAAATTTATAAAACTATCAAAGTACTTAAATACTTTATATATACGTCCATATTTAATATATATTAGATTACTATTATCTTAGTAGATTATACAATTTTTATTTTCTATCTAGTTAGAGCCAAATTCCAATCTGGTTTTTTGGCGTCATCGATGGATTACTCAGGG
Source organism: Polistes dominula (assembly GCF_049000335.1). Lineage (NCBI taxonomy): Eukaryota > Metazoa > Arthropoda > Insecta > Hymenoptera > Vespidae > Polistes > Polistes dominula. The sequence continues at coordinate 7,996,237 of NW_028301150.1, forward strand.
CTTACCCGTATTCCTTTTCAAAAGCTTCGTTCTATAATCGCATTACACCTATCCTCTTACGTTTACGATATCGAGGCATCTATTAGACTCGTTAGCTCACCATCTTGCGACGTTCTCCATTTTGTAATATTCATTTTTATCCCTATCAAAAATAGATATTTTTCAAAAGTTAAATAGAATCATGTAATTCCAAATTGTTTTTTTTTTTAATTTTAACTTTTCTTAAACTACGTATAGAATAATAGTTTTTCTTCATTATCCCTAGTTCTAATAACATAATTCAATTTTATAAATTGTCTGACGATTATTTCAGTTACTGTGGGGCGAGAAAATTCAAACCGATTCGAAAAGCGATTCCAATGAAATTCAAGAGTTATTGCCAATCGGAATTTTATAGCAAGACTTCGAGCTCGTAAAATCGGTGCCAGCTCGACAAGATTAGCGCAGAAAGTTCGCGAAGCACGTAGAGCGGAGGGCCGAGCGTTCAGAAATTTCTCTTCGCGTCGTTGCCCATTATCGTATCGGGTATCGACCGCACGCCGCAATTTCTGCCCACCGGGTCACGTCCAGCCGCGAAATCGGTATGCGGAAGAGAAAATATCGATGATTATCGCGATGCGGACGGTCGTCGTTTGTGCCACGATGCGAAACTAAGCCTTAAACGTACAACATATTATAATGGTGTTTACAGAGAGTAGCCGTCCCTTATCTCTTTATTTTTTTTCTATATACTTTCATCTTTTATCGTCAAACGATCGAGTCCAAGATCGATCGATTCGATGGATGCCATATCGCGTGTGCACTTCGATGTCTGACTTATCCTCGTTACATACTACTTCATCTAGAAATTTTCTTTAAAACGACTAATGTTTATAAAAAAAATCTTCAAATAGCGAGAAAATTCTTTTAATGTTATTGTTTAATTTTCTTTATTTTTCGATCGTTATCAAAGAGAAGTGTAACTATAACCACCGAGAAATATGTCAGCGAGCGTTAAAAGCGTGTGACATCCGGCAAGCAACTGTGGAGAAACATCGAGAGTGTTTGCTGATTTTCTTTGCGGATATCAATTCAAGCTTCAAAGTCGTCTCAATTACGGGAGCCCTGACAGTAGTAAGATGAGGGCCGAAATGTTGAAAGGTTTTTTCGGAGCTGGATAAACTGTACCCGTCGAGATATGATAGAGAAGAGAAAAAGAGTGAGAGAGAAAATGAGAAAGAGAAAATGAAAGAGAGAAAGAGTAAGAGAGAAAATGAGAAAGAGAAAATGAAAGAGAGAAGAAAGTGCAGAGTGGTTTGAAACCGGACAAACGGTGCACAAAACACAAGAGAAAGAGAAAGTGAGAGAGAGAGAGGGAGAGAGAGGGAGAGATGATGATGATGAACGAACAGAGGATGAGAAAGTGGGAGAGAAAATGGGAGGAGAGTGAGTGAAAGAAGAGGTCACCGACTTGGTACGGAAATAGGATCGAAACTCTAGGTAAACGCAACTTTTCCTCCGGTCCCTCGGTTCGGCTTGTTCGGCGCATTTGGAAATCCGCCAAAGAAATCCAGAAACCCTGTGACGATTTTCCTTACTCGAGGTGGTTCATGCTCGGCGTTTCTCGATCCATTAACGTGAATCGATGCAGTATCGAGTCTTTCTGGTTAATTGAACGACTTCAAAAGATAATAGTATGCGATATGTATCACGAAGATATAATCGAACATTGGCTCATCTTTGATTATCTTCGTTTATGCTTTATATTTTTGCCATTAAAATTTTCTTGATAGACCGTTCATATCGAATAAGCTTAATAGATATCTCGGATTTACAGATTAAAAGGCTATTAAATACCAATTTTAGTCTTTGGTTAAGTTTCTTTTTTTTTGTTTTAAACAAAATAACGTTCTAATTGATAACAATCGCGAGATAAGTGACGATAGTCGATTGGTGGTAATGTCGTAGAATGGAATATACGATTAAAATTACACGTTGAAACACAGCAGCAACTACTTTAACACACTCGAGAGATCAAAGGCAGCATTATTACTTTCTTCTCTAGGTAGTAACATAAAAGGGATGCACCACCATTGAGAAAGGTAGTAGGTATTAAGATATATCGTGGAATATATCTGTTTTCGACGTTGAACCAGCGCTCGTACGGGAACGTATGTATTTCACAGAGGGAAGAAATTCACGAGGATTAAACCGAGTCGTTTCTATCCCGGATATCATGACACGTTTCGCCTTGTCCGATCATAAACGAGCGTTAGAGGTTCGTTCATGCAAATGGTTCTTTCTCTTTCTTTCTTTTTCTGTCTATCTCTTTCTTTTCCTTGGAATAAAAGAGAAAGAGAGGCAGAAGGATATGTACTCGTGTAGAATCCGAATAGAAAAGTAAAGAGAGAGAGAGAGAAAGAGAAAGAGAAAGAGAGAAACGTAACGTATGGACTTCGTTACTGGCGGTAAATGCGGTTTATCTACGATGCTAAGGACTCTTCCTGAATAACGTCGAGCAAGAGCGTTCTTCGACTTCTATATTACACGAAGAACTCATGGAATCCTGCACGAGGACATGTTGGCGAAGAAGCCAGCCGCCATGCCGGGTCATCGAACGAACGGAGAGACTTTAAACTTCTGTTGTATATACACGAGATAGAAGCTGGCCTAGCACCGATCTCTTCCTGGATGATGTAGATTACCCGAAGAGCATCTCTTTTTACAACAGATACCAGTTACGTGATAAGCTACTATCGTATGACCTCTAAGGTCACTTTCTTCTGGTTCCTACAAGAGACTCTCGTATTTCGGTACGATTAACAAAAAGTTTCCTTTTTATAGGATAAAATGTTCCTTTCTTTTAAATAATAGTCTGTAAATACAGATATATGAAATTTATTGTTAGAATTATCAATTGTGTACGAAGAATTCTATGTATCACAATCTATGATTTATTTTACTATTCATGAATATACAATACAATGCCATTTAAAGATCGTTTATTAATGTACTTATTGAGAAAAATAAAATAGGAAAAATGTTATTTGGAAAATAAGTGTTTGCAAAAATGGAAAATATGAAAGGATTTAATCGCGAAGAATTCGAGACTCGTTAAGACTGGCAGTCAGGGAACCGATTTTCGAGTTGGACGATGCTCGGCCTATTCGAGTCGTTTCGTTCACGTTCGAAACGATCGTGAATTTCGCACGGCCTGGCGTGGATACTTTAATGGAGTCGTTAGTTAAGTTTAACTGCCGCACTCGGCACCAACGACGCTTTGAATTCGATAAGAGCAAGCAAGACAACGACGATCTAATGTCCTAAAAGCAACGACCGGACGTTTTCGCGCCGACTGAACACTTTTTACGGCTTTGAAAAATGTAACAAGTAAGTACGAGCGAAGCATTAAGAAGGCGAGATCGAAAGTATTAACTCTTGCTCTCCTAAACAGTCAATTTTTTCATTGGAGAACACAACTCTTAAAGTACCTAAATGTCGTTTCATGATTTTTAAATAAACTCTACCTTTAAAAAAGTACATTTAAATTGATCATCGACATTACCAGCGTAGATAAAAAGCAAACAAAATTAATGATGTTTTAAAATCATAACTCGCAGAAAGTGAAACTGATCAATTACACTTCAAACAGAGAGAGAGAGAGAGAGAGAGAGAGAGAGAGAGAGAGAGAAGAGAGAGAGAGAGAGCGAGAGAGAGAGAAATTTAAATATGGAGGTTCACTGATCGGTATTTAATGCGTGATCTTTTCAATTTCGTTCAATCCAAGTCTACATTCTGGGATGTTACTTTTACAGCTAATCAATTGGCGAAGAAGATTGTAGGTATTTATCAAGAGTATCGTAATGACGCGTCAACGTCACTTTTAAAATTATGATGGCGACGTCGTCGACATTACGACCTTTGCGCCTTTTATGAAGGAGAGGAAGCCGCTAATGGAGGACCGGGCGGCGACCTTTTGAAAACAATCGATCGCCATGCCGATCTCGGTCTTTCTCTCTCTCCCCCCTCTCCTTCTCTCTCGTTCTCTTCGTCTTATAGGAACGTGCCTTCCGAGTGAAAGTCCCCGTAGCATTGGTAGCATTCCGTCGTTTCTTCACCGATATATACAACACCAAGCAAAAGTGGGTCAGCTGCAGACATTGCACCACCTTCCTTGCAGTCTATCCAGCTTCGTTTCGTAGTATCCCTTTCGTGGTTCTATGTCCTGTTGGTTGTTAAATCTTCGATCACGTCTTGTAGCCTGTAGCTTATCCATTATTTCAACGAGAAAAACGAAATCTTGAAGATTTTTTTACGAAAAGAAATAATTTCATTAAAATTGATTAATCAATATATTCATGAGAATTTATAAGCAATAATGCTAGCTATAATCGTCAAAATTTGCTAGGAAATAAAACAGATCAGTTTTCTATTTGAAATTTTTGACCGATCAATTGGCTACGATGAGCCACAAGGAAGGACCAAGGAAAAAAGCTCTTTGACGAAGTTGCTTTGAGAACAAATTTTTATATAATTTTGTAGAAAAGATAAAAAGATAAGAGGAGGAAGAGGAAGTTGCCGAGCGAAGAGTTACCACGTACAGATAGGTAGGTACCTATATCAGCGAAATTGTTCCGATGCAATCTCCTTTGTAGGGAATAGTAGAACCTAACGATGGCCTTTTGATACAGATGAGGTAAATGCAAAAACGCGCTTGGTCCATTATAAGGTGCAATGTAAAATTATCGAATCATTTGCGTTTCACGAAATATACGTTCCTAACAATTCTACAATGCTCCTACCTATTCGACAAATTTGTAAGCTAACCTAGTAACTGTGAACAAATTCGTCTGGTTTCTTTCTTTTTCCTTTTATTTTCTTTTTACGACAAAATCATTTCGACTTTGAAAAAAAAAGAAAAGAAAAAAAAATTATGTACGAATGTCACGTTGATCACGAAAAGTCATGAATTTTGTTCACGCAAAGCGATAAAGTACCAACGCGTTAAACTCTAAATCCAAAGTTACGAGTTAGAAAAGAAAGAAAGGTAAACCGAGAACGATTCGATATTCTCGAAGGAAAATTATACGAGCGTATTCGATGTGAGGGAATCAGAAGAGACGGGCCCAATCTCTATCCATCTATCTGTCTCTCTCTTTACATCTTTTATCTCTTTTTTTCTTTCTGTCTTCGCTTATAGTCGTTGTATATGTCGCGGCGTGACTTAGAAAGTGCTTGTGCTATCTTGAAGTCCTTGAAGTAACTGTAATAGCATCACACCTATCGTTGGAAAAATAAAGAGAAGGAAATAAATCGAAGTGGATTTCAAGAGCTCGACAGGTACCCTTCGTTAACGTTCGACGCGTAGGAAGAAATGTCTTGAATTTATTATCTTCGTGGCGCATAGACAAATGTAAATATTCTGATAGCAAAAAGGAGAAGGAGAAAGAGAAAAAAGAAATAGTTATTAATAGACGCGATAACTCGTTTATGCGATTAGTTAAACATTTATTTTGTTGTATTTTACACAAAAAGATTAAATGACTTTATTTTACATTATAGAAATTATCATTGATAAGTATTTCTTCGTATATTATCTTTGTTCTCATTCGTAAAATTATACATTTTGAACCTCGTCGTTATGTATTGTTACTTAACGACAAAGGCATAATAAATTAGAACGAACGACGAACATATCGTTCTTAAAGATATGTTAAAACTTGATCGGTGCTAAGAAAATCAATTCAATAAGTATGTACAATCCTAGTGAAAATTGATATACTCGATGATTCTATGTGGGTGATACTTAAAAAACTATTTAACGGTCTGTTTTAGTCGTCGATTGATCTAAACTAATACATTAAGTATCAAAAGAGAAAAAAAGCAATAAGAGAAACAAATTAATAAAACGAAAGAGAGAGAGAGAGAGAGAGAGAGAGAGAGAGAGAGAGAGATAAAGAAAAATTAGTAAAATCGTTAATCACTAAAGGAAGGAACAACGAAACATAATTGCCCTATTTTATACATGGTGTATATTAGCATGTAAGGACGACAGATTTCTTCTCTTCGCAAAGCTTCAAGCACGCTTGAATTTATTCATAGAAAATTATCTTAAAATGTAGAGACCAAGTGACAGTGTATCAACCACCATGAACGAAGGAACGAACGAACGAACGAATGAACGTTGTGGGCGCTCGTATTCACGAAGATAACCGTACATAACAGGAACCGGTTGTTGTTTACCAGAATGCGCTGTTATTCGCGGTTCGTTCTCGCGCCTTAGCTATTCGCATTCGATCTCTAAGTCTCGTGAAGAAAATTCCAAGACATTTAGAGATCCTTCTGAAGTTGGAAATTTGGATATCGTTTTATCTCGAAACGTCGATCATCTAACGGAATCGTCTGAAAGATATTTTTAGTCGGTAAATGTGAACACGAAAGGAAAGGCAGAGTGAAAGGTTCCTGATAAAATCCTGTTTGAAATAAAATCACGACATATGTATGTTTTAAAATTGATTTCCTATTTTGTGATTTCAATATAGTTTTCAAATTGTTTCCATGCCATTCGTACGCAAACCGACGAATTTATTTCATAAGCCAACCGGTATTGGCGATAAAAACACATAAACTAATTGCGAACTGATGCTGAGCTTTGCATTTTTTGTTCGATTAAATTACGAACTGATAATTATGTGTGTCGCTCAACAAACTTAAATCGATACGCATGAGAAATAAAAGGTTCAGCGATTACTATCACAATTTAGCAATAAGTGAAAAAGATGAAGGTAATAGGTAGATATAAAAATAAATGATAGATCGATAGATAGATAGATAGATGGATGGATAGATGGATAGATGGATAGATGGATAGATGGATAGATGGATAGATGGATAAATGGATAAATGGATAGATGGATAGATGGATAGATGGATAGATGGATAGATGGATAGATGGATAGATGGATAGATGGATAGATGGATAGATGGATAGATGGATAGATGGATAGATGGATAGATGGATAGATGGATAGATGGATAGATAGATAGAAAGAGAGAGAGAGAAAGAGAGAGAAAGAGAGAGAGAGAGAAAATATTAAATGAAAAATTAACATTACAAGCTCTAACACGAACGATCATTGATATTATCGCGTACTATCGACTTTCGAGATTTTAACGCGAACGCGGTAAAATTTTATAAGCAACTTTATACATCAGTACTCGATGTCGAATCAGGTAACATGAGAAATCAAACGACCTAGGCCAATAAATCTATGGACTTGAATGAAATGTATTAATCCTACCTCGATTTTAAATTTTATGAAATAAATACGACCTATCAATGTAATTTCACGTTAAAACAGCACAAATCTAAAATTAACTTTCAAACCAGCAAATCATGTATATTTTTAACTTTATTCTTTGATAATAAATTATCATAAAATGATAGAGGCATATCATAAAAGTTTTTAGCGATACTTTTCGAAAAGATTGAACACAGAGAAAAAGATCTTTTATCGAGAGAAATAAAATGGCTCTAGGAGAAGATTTCTTGAAGAAACAGGCCGAGGCCGAGGCTGAGGACGAGGAAAAGAACGAAGAGTATGAGGATGACTAGGACGATTAGGACAACGATATCTTCGTAAGCGTAAATTCGAGCAAAACGCCGCTTGTTTGTTCGGGTTGGAACGGATAGGAGCTACTTTATATTAACTACAGGGTCTGCTATGTCGGTAGCGCGATTTTGATTTACGGCTAATTGCTTCCTATTTTTCCAGATTTCCTAACGCGTTTTGCATTTCACGCGACATGACGTCGACGAAGACTATAGTATATAACTACCGGCCGTTCAATTTGCGAAACAAGCAGATGGAAAACCAGCTTCGACGTAAAGAAAAAGATAAGTGGGAGATTCCAAAAAAGTTATAAGGATATCTTCTCAGAACGTTAATTTACAGTTTTTTTTCTTTCTTCTTTTTCTTTCCGACGTCGAAAGAGAAATTTTTTCATATTAAAGTGCCGAAAGCCAATGATTTTCTCTATCTCTTTTCTCCAGAAGACTGGAAAATGATGGCTATGATGTCTACTGTAATTTATAGTTAACTCTTTTAACGAACGAGCCGTAGGTAAGACGATGAACGAGTTTTAGCTAAGGAAAAAGGAATGAAACTCGATTTTCCGAAGCCTTCGTGTTCGGAGAAAGAAAAAAAAACTTATTGGTTCGTTATTACGTCTGCATAGGATACTAATAAGGATAAGGATTTTGTGTGAAATAATTATTTGAATTTGTGTAATTTACTTCCTAGGATTTATTATGTCGTAACGATTTCTGTTGCAACTGATGCAACAACTTATTGTGGATCGCGATCAATCACGTGCTCCGTGCAAGTTAATCGGGTTAAATGGTAACACGCATCCGTTTATGCTTGCGAAATTTTTCGATAATCCTGACGAAAGGACTTCAAAAAGAATCTCGTTCGGTCGTCTACGAAAATTATTTAATCTTTTAGTAATTCGATTTTGAACAACCAGATAATTTTGATGTTTATTATACAACTAAACAGCTTTTTACCTTTTCAAGCCTTTTGTTGGTTTTTTTCTTTCCCACGTTCCATTTTTTTCAAATTTTAGGAAGAATTCATAAAGTAAGAGAAGGAAGAAAAAGAAAAAGAAGAAGAAGAGTAATAAAACACAAAGATAAAATACTTTGTCATTACCGTTCTATTGTTATCTTCTTATGGCGAGAAGTGGACAATGAAAAGAGAAAAATAAGAAAGGTAAAGATACACCCGTTGGTTTGCATGTCGCGACAAAGTCTTGTAGGATCCCTTTGTCAAGACATTGCTCTCGCGTCTATGTTAGTGCCATATGTTGTCGTTTATAGCCCTTTAAGTCGGCTGAAGGGTAATAACGATAAAGGATCGAACGTATCCGACGGATCTTAGTCCTTCTGCTCTTCGTTTCCTTTCATTTATTTTTAAACGAAATGATGAAGAATATCCGCTACAAAAAAAGGGTAGAGAAATGAAGGGCAGAAGGGAACGGTGAGAAAAAAAAATTAAAATAAAACCAGGATCACAGTCGACACGCGGCCTTGCTTCACAGCATGGGAATTGAATAATTTCATTTTCGTAGCATTTCTTCAAATAAGAAATGCGAGAGTACCTTAATAAACTATGTAGATATTTTCAATCTATTATATGGACCACGGTTAAAGAAAATTGATTTGTTTAAAACAAATATAATCCAAAGATTTTCATTATTTCATCGAAGTTTTCTTCATAAAGATAGATATATAAAGTTATAAAATTGATTTTTCCAATAGTTTCCGTAGTCGCTTCGAGTTGCAACAATTGGATAATCGAAAAATAAAGGAAATACAAAAAATACAAAATAAGAAGAAAATTTACAGTAAACAAATAGATGGAAAAGAGAATAAGAGAAAAAGAAAAAGCGTGTAGCGTACGTTCGGTGTTCTTCGTAGCGACGATTTATCGACGTCGTAGTTGTTATCTCGTCCGGTTGAATTTGAACTCTGACCTTTGGTCGGAGTACGGTCAGCACGAAATCGTGAAACGCCTTCCGTAAGCCAACGAGTCTTGTCGGTCCACTAACGTCACTTTTCATCCTTTTCTTTCTCTCTTTTTTATTCCATACAATTTTTTATCTATTTCACGAATTGAAAACTTTTATAACATGACACGCATACGTGATCACACAACTCTCGACATATCAAAAAAGATAATCAACGTATGTAACGTTCATAGCGATGAATAAAATCCTTTATAAAGCGGAATTGCGAGCTAGATTCGAAATATTCTTTTTTCTGGCTACTTCCGATATAAATCCTTAAAGTTAGAGTACGTTAAAATAAAATATTCTTTAATAAATAACCATCTTAATCCGTAAAAAAGACCGACTACATAATTCAGAATCGAAGTCTTTCTTAAGTCGATATGAACGCGACTTGGGATTTCTTCATATAAAATCAATGACGTTTAAATCGTAAACTTTTTGATTACTGATCAACGGACTTGGTCATTTAGAAATAAGTAGGTACTTCTTAGTAAGGACAGATTATTAGAATAAATAATAAATAGTAAAGAGATTAGGTAGGAAAAACGTGTCGCAATAAATGAGATATCTTTGAATTCTATTCGCCGAGAGGATAATCGCCTCGTAATTTCGATTCAGAGGGTAAAATACTGAACGAGAAAGCTACTGGCTAATGCGCTCTCCTCGTGGTGTCTAGTTTCTCCGATTCACTCGATTACATTTTGAAAGAATGCAAAAGTTTATCTTAAGAACCAGGAAGGATCTCGTTCTTGCGAGAAAATCCTTTACTCTACGAGAGTCCTTTCTCTTTCTCTCCTTCTCCCTCTTTTTTTTTTCTTTCTATTCTTCCGGATAAAAGCGTTAAGGTAAGTGCAGCAAATGCGATACGTTCCTTTTCCCTTCGTCGAGATATCGAACGAACGAATTTTAATCGGTGGAAGGGTGAAACCTTAAACGAACCGCGAGAAAGGAACGAACTCTTCGTCTTACGACATAAATATCACCTTTCTTATCGTCTTCGTTAATCTTTGCTATCAAGAGCGGTACGGATATTCGATACGAATAAGGAAAATTAATAACCACGATGGAAATGGTGCGACGTGGCATTACACGAATCGGGATTCCAATGCTGATAAAATGTTTACCTCCTGGTTCGCAAATGGCGCGAAAAGTACAATTATCAATGTATGACGAACCCATACAACTTTCTTTTTTTTATCTAATTACATTACATACTAATATAACTTGTGAAATAATTTATAATTTCAACAACACTTTTCTAGGATATTTGTAATATCTTTTAATTTTCGATAATAAGTATAAAAATGACAAAAATTATCAATAAATATGATTGAGATAATTAATCCGTGTCTTTCGTTCTGTTAAATACTATCGGAATAAGATACCCATTTGAAAAGAGATAAACGTACCAACAACAAAAAAAGAGATAAATATAGCAACAATTTTAATTTCAATTTGAAAAATAACAAGTGTGTCTAAAAATAGATAGTTTTGAATTGTTTTGATATTATGGAATCAGTATGCTAAGTGACTTGATTTTCCGGCTCTCTGATCACACATATACACTTTTTTATCGATATATATTAAATCGAGATACGAATAGTTATGAAATGCGTCGATGGCATTGGTACAAGCTTAAGACAGAGAGCACTTTCTGCAATAAACTCAACGACAGAATTTTAATATCCAATTTAAGAACTGGTATTCCTCTTTATGCATACTTACAATAATCGTCGACTATCGATGTAAATTTAGATGTATAATTCTCCTTTAGCTACGCGGTAAAGTGCAAAATGTTTCCGCTCTAAAAGAAAATATCTATTTTCATCGTTATTTAGAAAATACGAGTTAAATATTTCAAAGTATTATTACCGCAAATATGATCTCCGTGACCAATTGATGCTGTACCTTGTTATAAGGTAACTTATCGATTAAATGCAAAACTTATTTCAAAGAAACGAACGTTAATGTAAAAGAAAAGATCATTATCGTAGGTTAAATTGTTAAATTGTTATCGAATGAAATCTACAGATCGAACAAAAATATATACGTAGCTACTTCTACCATAAGCCATAACAATATCGAATTCTCTGGAATAATACCAGATAATTTATTTCCTACGAATACGAATTATTTTAAAAATAAATACGGATCGGGCACTCGGTATAAAATGCACGAGCACATTCCTACATTCGGAAGTAAGTTACTCTCTCGATCGCTAAGTAAATGGCTCTCTCGTGCTTCCGTTCTGCTACTTCTTCCACTTACCTTACGAATTGCTATTCGCGAGTCCGCAGGTGGACGTGAACAGGAGATATCGTAATTGGAGAGTATTCCTCTTGCGATAGCCTGCCTAGACGAGACATATTTTTCTCTTGGTATTTATGTTACAGATAGAGCCCGAGCTTCGTGGGAGATACAAGCCAAACGTATGTTTGCTTATATACGCTATAATCTTTTATCTGAAAACACGTACGCTTTCATTTGTATTTTGTGCAAAGTCCGCGATAGCATCCTATCGCGAGTTAATATCGTTATTTGTGATATTAAAATGACGAAATACGATTATTTCAAGCTTTAAAAAATAAATAGACTAACAGAAGTGATAACATAAACAACAAAAAAAAGAAAATAAATAAACGCTGTTCTTATAATCTCTTGTGAAAATGTAATTATTTCTTCGCGGTCAGTTGTAATTTGATAATTATTATTAAGATAAAAGATTTAATAATTAAAAAAACAAATCTTTTTCTTTTTCTTATTTTGTTACTTGTTTTGAATTAAAATCGACTTTTTTGATCTTTATTATACTCTGATAACCGCTTATATTCCTATCATTAAAATAAGTTTACATATTTGACAAGGTAAACTCATAAAATAAATTATTCTAGTAAGTAGAAGCCGTTGGATCGGACCGACAATAAATTATACAGAATCATTATGCAACACATGTCTGCTAATCAAATGATATTTAGGTGTTCGTTACTTGTAACGTAACGATACAAGCAAGATCTGATATGCTAAAGTATTCTAGTGTAAAGTTCCATTAGATGAACCATATGTGGATATAGGTATATAGTAAGTAGATATACCGTCTCTTTACTATTCGTTTATGCTAACTTATGACATCAATTACTGTCGTGTTACATCCAAATCGATACAGCATCATTAAGTTTGCGATAAACGTATAAACAGGAATCGCAGCTAACGTTAGGATTCAGTGGGAAAACGTTCTTTGAGAAGACGGCGTCTTTGTGTAAGTGCATATGTTTGTATCTTTTAATTTCTCTTTCTCTTTCTTTCTTTCTCGGGACTATCCGGATGAGAAACTAACGAGAGTGCCTGAGGCTAATTTTTACTTTTACCTAAGGAGAAGAGATATCAAAGACGACGAAGATGCGTATCTTTAGATACCTTGCATCATCGTCGATAAGACCCAACCCGAACCACTCCTCTCTTTGAATAAACTTTTGAGTCGAAGGAAGGAAGAAGTAGACGCTCCTTAATTTTCTCATGTTTCTTTATTTAACGCGCTGACCGTTGAGAAAATTATGCATAAATGGTTATTTCTATATTTACTTATCTATATTTATGTACTTCATGATTTTAAGTATAAGGATACAGATACATTTTATGTAATGTATTCGTTTTCAATACATTAAAAAATTGAATTACTCTTATCACGGATAATTGCTATATTATAAGCGAAGTAAAATCAACAAACGTCGTTGATCAAATGTACTATAACAAATAGTTTCGTATTGTAAGATGAAATGAAGAAGACGTATCATGATTAGAAAGAGTCATTTAAAGCGGAAGGCTACTGCAGCGATTCGCATCGAAGACGTATCCGGGCTCGTCTAAAGGCTTCTTCGTTGGAAGATGATTCAGCAAGAGAGACACACAGAGACGATAGTAACTCGGTGTAAAATCGCTGACAGTGGTGCTGACCTATGCTCTCGAAGGCCATAGTAACCGAATACCTGTCTAACAGCCGGTTCATTCATGCTTATTATCCCGACACTTAATTTTAGTCTCGCTTCGAAGTCGCATGATTCCTGTCCCCGGTTCTTAAGTACGACAGTCACGACGCGTACGGAGAACCGACGAAGAAAGAGAGGAAGAAGAACAAAAAACGATAAAGAAGAAAAAGAAGAGATAAGAGAAGACAAGGAGGAAGAGTATTAGTAGTAGGAGGAGGAGGAGGAGAAGGAGGAGGAAGAGACGGAATAGAAGAAGAGAAAGAAAGATATAACGACAGGTTGTCTTTTCCGCTCTTTGCCCGTGTCTACAACGAGGAAGTAAGTATGTGTGCACGGACGAGCCGGTCCGAGAGACTACCTCTTAGGCTATCTACATGACGGATGAGAAGTCTGTGCGCATTAAGATCACAACTCTAAGCGGTGCGGCATCTCGTAACGGTGGACGCTCGACGAGTATGACACGCTTGTTCTTCATCGTTACCGGCTGCTAATCGACGAAGGAACGAGTTTCTATCGTTAATACAGTGTTCTTATTTTTCATTAATAGAAATTGATATCAATATCTGGAGTGCATGTGTGTGTCAAGAAACTTTTCATGTTTTCAACATTCGATCTAATATAATGTTGTTCTTATCTATTTATGTATAATATATTTACTAACGTATCAGGTAATAATATATAAAGGTGGTAGTTTCTGAGGCAAAAGACAAGTATATAGGATTATCGTCCCTTTTGGATTCCTTTTGTGATCTTTTCCTATTCTTATGAAGAGGAAAGAGACTGGGTATGTGCAGATATACGACTGCTGGCTGAGGTCAATACGTTTGGACAAGGTCTTGAGCCGTTAAGCTTCTTCTTTCTTTGCCCGGTTTTCTGTTCGTCCAAACATGTCTCGATGTGAGTGTTGACCCCATGGTTACCGGGAAACCATCGAGAGTTGAGAGCGGGACGATGTCGCACTCAACGCTCTATCTATGGCCACCGGCGAGCATCTCCCGACCGTTAACTTTTTAGAATCGCTAAGAATTTGCCTCCAGAATCTAGCTTGGGAAAGTTGAGTCTCCTTGTATATTCGTCATTTTGTCATACCGACTTTGGGAATAGAGGGAAAGAAAGAGGCTAATGTTACTCACGCGAGGAACGCGTCTCTCCTGTCATCTGGGAATACACATCACAAGCTAGAAACTTTTCTTGCTATATATCTCTCTAAATTCCATTGCAGTAAGCGAGTTGCACCTACCCCTTTTGCTTGTTTACTTTTACTCGACTGACTAAAACATTTAGAGAAAATTCTTATTTATAAGTATATACGAAACGCTAATGTATACAAAATTAAATGTCAAGATAATATGAATTTATCAATGATGGTATCTGCGTGCCAGAAGAAAGAAAGAATGAGACAATATGAGAAGAGTAAAGAAAAGAGGGAAAAGAGAAGCTTCGGTAATTTAATGCTTAAGGAACGTTAGGTGATTCGATGAACGATGGAAAACTCTTCACGCGAAAATGGTTTTGCGCAACTTTCCTGCGGCCGGTATACGCATAACCACCAATGTTAATAAGGTGTTAGAGCTTGGTCTGGCGCATAATCGTAGAACGGAGAGCATAGTGGGATACGACGTTGCAACAAAGCAACGGTGACAGGTACAGACGAGCCATATCCGGGACGTTGGCCAATAAAATTAATCGCTTTTGCTATGTCGTCTGAATAATTTATGCTCGCTGCCGTGTCTAGGAATTGTCCGATCATCACAGTCGCCATCACCATGACTACTATTCGAGTCTGCTCGTGATAGCCTTGGAACGACAATCTTATGGTAACATAGTCGTTGTTTCTTCTGACAACGTCCTTCGATTGCTTCAAGCTTCTGACAATTTGTCATGGTGATTAAGACTACTCGAGTATTAAAACAGTAATGACATTGTCTCTTTTTTATCAAACGTTTTTGCACTCTTTGAAGAGACATTGTCGTAATTGTTAACAAAAAGTCTTTTCCTATCGACTTGACAGTAGAGCATGAAAGATGTCTTTTCAATTTCCAATAGTCTATTTAACCATGATCTTTGGAAAATTTTACATTTAAAACGAAACGGTAGCTATTAGAAACCAAATCAGTAGTTAACATTCATGAGTTAGCATTTAGTTGGTAACTTATAAATCACCTAGGAACGACAAGTAATTAAAACTAACCAAGACTATTAATGTATAAATAAAGTAACAAGGTATCTCTCAGCCAAGTAATAAAGCATGAGAAGCGAACCAGTTTTTCGACTAGTTAATGGAAAACAGTGTAAACATTGGGAAAATAAGGTATTATTGAAAAATAAAAGACATCTTGTCGATCAAATGATGAGTCTTAGAGCTTCATGGAACACCTAGGTGTACATTTAAACCGCGAGTCATTAATTGGATTTTTATCTATCTCTTCGACTAAGCCGTCCAAAAGGAAACCTTTGAATTTTCACGATCACTCTCAAGGAATTTAAGCTATGTTTCGAATTTCATTCTGCAAAAATCGAACGAAATAGAAACAAAAAGAAAAGGAGAGAGAAAAAGAGGAAGAGAAAAACAATAAAAGAGTTAAAAGTGGCCATAGAAAAAAGGGTAAGGAACCAAAAATACAGGGAACCTCTTAGAAGTCCCCATAACCTCTTATCAGTTATCTAATTAACTGTTGCATTTAATTAGTGAGCCGAGAAGAGAACCGATCCTAGCACCGTTTGAGATGCTATTGCTGCACTACCGTAGCTTTTACATATGGTGGTCATGTTGGTGGTGATTAAATGGCTACCACACACTCGTAGTCGTACGTAATTTTAATCGATGTCCATGTAAGATAAGAAAGGTCGACGAATGAACCAACAGCGAACTGGCAATGCAATTAGCCGTCTTTTTATTTATTCCGTTATCGACCTCTTTTACTGTGCGCCGCTTGTATAAAGTTGTAAGCGTTGGAGAACGTTGGCGAATGCTGATGGAGAAACGAGAGGACCCTCTTTTAAACACAAGGACTTCCTTGATCGGCCAATTAGAAATCCTGTTTACACGCATTAACGAATAAGTTTCGGTTCATTCTGTATTTTGAAGTGAAACATTAATGCATTTACCCGTGGTTATCATCGGGTGCTATGTTATCAGGATGATCGTTTGATTACTACAAGACATAAAAAAGAAGCCGACGTCGAGAACAATTTTAACATGAAACAAACACAAAATATATTTGATCGACGTACGAGTCCGTGTGTTATTTCTATTCCAATAGTAGAAGGTACCTGTCAAAGATTCAATTCGTCTGGCCAATGTTATATGGATGGTACATTTTCTTCGGGCAAACGTTATTATTATTCCTGGCGTCGTTTGATTTTGTAATGCTCATAACTGAATGGTGGAATACACAAGGAAATATACTACATGTATATACATATACAGGGTGGGCAAATAATTCTGTCCAGTTAGAATATTGTCATTGTTTATAACAATATGAAAAATTTTATATACGCAACTTACACGGCATGATGAGGGGCATTTTTTGGCTTGAACGTTTTTTGCGTGGGTGGAAGCATAGAGGAGATTTCCAGGTCACCTGCATTTTTTTAAATGGAACCTTATATTTTTTTTACACTATTCGATTCCTTTTTTTTCTGCGTTAAAAAGTATTAAATGAAGGTCATCGAAATGTCAATAGTTTACGAGATATTTTAAGTTTTATATCAGTAATGTATTTTATTATAATAAATGTTCGAATGTTTCTCCATTTCATTCTAAACAATTAGATGCGCACATTCTATTGCGCTTTTTTACATTTTTCATTACATTTTTTAATTGATTTAAATTGATATTGGAACAATACATTGTTATATTCTCCTTATATAACTTCAAATATCTCGTAAACTATTGACATTTCGATGAACTTCACTAAATACTTTTTAACACAGAATTAAAAAAGTAATCGAATAGTGTAAAAAAATATAAGGTTCCATTTAAAAAATGCAGGTGACTTTGAAATCTCCTCTATGCCTCCACCCACGCAAAAAACGTTCAAGCCAAAAATGCCCCTCACCATGCCGTCTAAGTTGCGTATATAAAATTTTTCATATTGTTATAAAAAACAACAATATTCTAACTGAACAGAGTTATTGGCCCACCCTGTATATATACCTATACACAGACATAGACTAGATAGGTGGACAACATTTTACACAAGGAGAAACGATTTCACTTGAGAAAGCTCGTTCAAGCGTAAAAAGAAAATGTTTACATAACGGTAGGTCGAAGATGACATTATAACCACTCACCTTCCCAGGATCTTCGATGAAAGAACCAATCGTTATCGTGTGTAGAGTGACCTCGCGAGTATCCTCAAGATCTTCGAAAGGAGCATATAGGCACTCGCTGAGGAAATAAGATTCGCTGCACGTAAGCCTGTAACAAATGAGAATTGTGAGCAGATTAGACGTTAAGAACTGAAGCAGCGATCCTTATATTTCTACCATCGTATATATCTTCCACCCCCTTCTCCTATAATATCAAGTAAGCTCCTTCATAATTATGCTATTCAAGGTGATGCGAAGTAGAAGCGAATTTTTATGTTAGGTACCGTAAATCTTTCTTTATTTCTATCTTTCTCTTTGATTCGAACTATTAAACGCAACTAATGCATTGCGACTACCGTGCGATAATCTTTAAAGAAGATTCTCTTATTCTCTCGGATATTTATCTATCAGGCATATAAGAGGATATCGTGTTAAGATAATAATATTATATCTCGATGTCAGGTGATTTATTCAATTCTTAGAAGATCGTAATGGGAAAGGATTCGAAGGGATGCATTATCGAATCCACATTTTTTTTCTCTTCTCGAGATATAAGGGAACTTGAGAGGGTTAATACGGGTCACATCGTGATTGGCGATAAATCGAAAGGTTTCTTTCCTTTCTCATACTCTCTCTCTTTCTCTTTCTCTCTCTCTCCCTCTTTCTTCTCTATTTCTCTTTCTGTTTCGTTTCTCTCTTCGGTGATATGTGCGACGTCGACACGCTTGTCGCTTTTACGACGTCGATACTTGTCATTTCGCATTTTTTTCGTGCCCCTTTTCTTACCTGTCACTCACTTTGATGCCATCTATTCGCGTGCACTCGTACGATACGATACACAGTGTTATCTGCCGTAGCGATCAAAGATCCAAGACCAAAAAGATCGATTCTCAGTGTTCATCGAATCGCTTTTCTTTATTAGTTACACGTCGAGATAGCGATGGTCGATAGATATATGATTATAAAAAGAAATCTAAACTGAATGAAGACAAAATGAAATGTTTTAATAATTACAACAAATAAATGAACATATTATTAACTCATCAGTTACATCGATGTAACTATCATATAAACTATAATAAAAAATTGACAAAAGTCAATAGATAGAGTTGATCGATTTTTTAACTATTACAAATTGTGTATTTCTATCGTATGAAAATTGCTCGATGATGAGGAATAGCAAGCGGGCAAGAAAAAAAGAATAAA
Organism: Polistes dominula; assembly: GCF_049000335.1. Classification (NCBI taxonomy): domain Eukaryota; kingdom Metazoa; phylum Arthropoda; class Insecta; order Hymenoptera; family Vespidae; genus Polistes; species Polistes dominula. The sequence goes on from NW_028301150.1 coordinate 8,015,292, forward strand.
ATAAGAAATAAAAGAAGAAAAGAAAGAACAGAGATATATTGTAGAATGTAAGTTAGGAGAAGGCGATAAATATCGAGCAGCTCCAGCACGTAAAGCATTACACCACCGAAGTCGAAGTAAGATCGCGTGGTCGAGCAACATCAATTTCGAGAGCGATTCCCAATGTTGTCGGAAGAGTCTTGAAAATTTCGAATGCCCGCGTAATCGAGGAGCCTCCTCGCGAGAAGAATGTAGAGAAAAGGAGGCGGAAGGGTACGTAGGAACATGCATCAGAGCCACCATGGCTTTCTCCTCCTCCTCCTCCTCCTCCTCATTCTTCTTGTTCACTCCACTCTCCATCTTCTGTTCCTCCTTTTCTTCATCTTCCGCGATAATGATACCTACACGCTCTCGCTCGGTAATAATATTAATGGTCTCGTGTACCGGAGGGTCCGTTTCTTAGGCCCCCAACAAAAAGGAGTAGAGAACGCCTTTTACGCGTAAGAGCATCCCGTAAGAAGAAGGAGAGAAATGATCGAGAAAAAGAAAAAAGAAGAAAGAGAAGAAGATGCAGGAAAGTTGGGATTTCTCTTAAAAATCCTTCACACGAGCATAGCTTTTGAGATTCTCGAAAATTTAGTCAACTTCGATAGCGTCACTAGGAATATGGAAATTTAAACGATTTAATAATAAATCGTTGACCGCATCTAAAAAATGGCAAAGCTGCTTTCTTGTCGAAGTAATTTGAAAACCTACAATTATCTTTATCTTCTTGTTTGAAAGAGCTGCCACTCTTACGTGCCTCTTGAATGAGGAAATATGTACGCGATGTTAAGATATTCTCTGCTATCGATGTAATAAATTGTTCTTCGAGCAATATAAGTAAAGAACTCTCTGACGAGTGATTGGGTGAAAGAATAAAGCTACATCATCGAGACGATGTGTAAGATAAAGATAAAAAGAGAGGGATAACTCCGCCCCTTACGCTTTCATATCGGCTATCGAACTTCGCGATCGAGCATCGTGGTCTTTTGAAAATTAAAATTTACTGATAACCTACCATCTTTACTTCTTGTAACTTATTCGACGTAGGTAATTAAGTTTGAGGTTTCCGATAGCTTTGCTACCATCGCGTGGAATACAATTATCACGTTTCCGAGTAATTAACGATCCATTCTGCGAATAAAATAATACCAAAGAGTTGGTTACTTTATGTTTCTTTTCTCATTATTAATTTGATGCTTCAATGATTCATAGAAAATTATTTGTTCGTTTGTTCGACGCGATATGTTCCTTTCTTTTCTTTCGTATCATTAAAACTTTTAGCCGCGTAAATAAATCGATTAGTGATGCAGATCGAATTGATTCTTTCGGCTTTACATCGGTAGTGTTTGCGCGTGCTAGTAATATCGTCCGAGAAAATATCATACCTTCGACCGCCCACGTAACGAACGATTCCACCGTGAAACGATCATTAATTACTACGTCGAGTTTCTATGAATCACTTTCATAGAACTTCCTCTCGTCTCGTTCGAGCTACTTAGTGAATCGAAGAGAGAGATAAAAATCGTCAAACGCCTACGATATCTTCGAGTAGTAGAGTCACTTTTGCGCCTTCGGGCCCCCTTCTTTTATGCTTCGCAAATTTTGAAAGTAATCGTCGAGAAACGCGATAGAAAAAGAATTATGCAATCTTTCGCACCGGCGAATAATAAAACGCCGGATGGATCAAATGGCGATCGTAAAAGCGAAAGGTTTCAAAATCTAATCGTGCGCCTTGCGTGCTAATGCATTTCTGGCGAATATACGATTAACATTTCGATCACTAATCAAACTTTATGATCCTAATATAATTTGAGTAATTTTTTATTACACGTGTATGTTTTTTCTTTATTTTTTCTTTATTTTTTCTTTATTTTTAAATTGAAAAATACCATTCCTTGAGAAATATAATACAAAGTTTTGTTCGCCAGTTGATTCGTGTTTGTAATATCTTTGCCAACTCGGTAGGAAAAGTGTATTTCTGAAACGTCTGACCGAGTCGTTTGTTCAATAATTATACAGTCTGGTATCGGTGATAAAAATTTCGAAGGCTCTAATGTGCGCTTTTTCACGCGAGCTCCAGACACCTTACGGAGAAAATAGGTATCTGTTATAAAGAAAGAAACGTTATTTTTACTAATGTTCATTTTTTTAAAAATAAGAGAGAGAAAGGAAAAATAAAGAAAAAGAAGAAGGAATAAAAAGATCTTGTTGTTTAGAATGACGACAAAGCGATGATTCGTATTAAGGTAGTTCTAACACAAATCAAAAGTTATGCCAATGTAATGAATTTTTGTGAGATACTAAAGAAAGTATTGAAGAATACTCCTGCAAAATTTGAGACCGTTTCAGCAAACCGTTTTCAAGATATCGTTTATCAAAAATTGCGAATTTTGCATACGAGCAATGGCTTATACACTACGAAATGAGCATTTTTCAGATATTCAGTCACCAAAATGTGCGAAGGAGTAATGAGAAATTCTTGAAATTTGGCACAGAAGTAGTTTCGTATATGAAGAATAACATATATTTTACTGCAAATTTTCCACCATATAGTAAAAAAGTATAGACTCTTGAGAAAATATTGTTTCGAGGCTAGAAGAACGTGTTAGTGAGCACGACAACGTCGCTTTCTCACAGCTGACAATACACATTTGAACAATGTGTACTGCTCACTGATAACCATAACTTTAGGCACGCATACACGCAGATAATGAATCATACGGATATACGAGTAGAGCAACGTTGTCACGTTTTAATTTTTGACTGGGACTACGCGAAACAAATTTTTATTAAATTTATTTATTTAGATTGTTTTTACGTTCCAGATTTTTATATGGTCTGGAATATTCCTTTAAGCCGATAACATTATTTTTACTTGCTTTAACTTATAACAAATAACTTCTTTTCTTAGAATTTTTGTTTCTGTTTTCTTTTGACTTATGCAGTCGTGTTAGAACTACCTTAATGTTGACGATCAATTATTTCGCATCGTTTTCACTCTCAATAATTATCTTATGTTTTTTTCCGTCGATGTTACATGTATTTCGCTGACTAAGCGTTACAAATAAGAATTATCTTCGGTCTAACACATCGTTCTTTTGGTAATTTCTTTTTATTGTAATAACTACAATAATTATGTAGGAGAACGGCAGAGAAAAAAATTGCTCCGTACTTTTGGTAAAGAATTTTCGACTTCGTCGTAAACTTACGAAATAAACTTTCGATAGGTAACTCTATGCTCGAGAGAAGTCGCGTTTCTGCAAAAAGCAGCTCTCAGAAATCGAATTAATTCGCTTGAGTTAAAGGCTGCGCACGTATAGTGGATATTTTTAATTAAAAGCTCTTTTACGGAAGACTTGTACTTTTTTTTCACATATACCTACGTAAATACGAATACACACTCAGATCGTATACATATATTCATACACATACAAGCGCGTGAGCGCACATATGATACACGTATTTGAAGTCGATGGAATCGCGAAGAGGTAGGACGATCGTGGAGAGACTTCGTTAATCGCCACTTAATTACCACATCGATCGATTTAATCGGCTCACACACGCTGCCTGCGTCGAAGGCAGCTGCGAATCGGTCGCCAAGTAAAATACACTTCCCTCTCACATCAGCTAATTATGAAATCCTTTCGCGTACACATCTTTATCGTTCGCCCACGAGAATCTTTCTTTCTCTTTCAGGTATAGTAAATATACATATACACGTACATATATATATATATATATATATATATGTATGTATATATATACATATAGGTATATTGGAAGACTCTTCGTGTCGTTTCAAAGATCACGCAAATAAAATATTTCTTTTAACGTAAACGATTTTCGCCCTATTCTCATTTATCTTCTTTCATTTTTTGTATTTTTCTTTTCTCTCTCTCTCTCTCTCTTTCTCTCTTCCTTTCTCTCTGTTCTTACGTTCGTTTTGACGAGGGTGGTCTTCCGCAAAATTTATCCGATGCCGGACAGGCCATGCGTGCACCGGTAACCCGACGTTTAAAGCATTAGCAACATGCTCGTATATTCGTTCAGGTTGCGTTATGGAATCAATTTGCTAAATGGATAGGAAAGAAGATAGGGTGTAAGAGAGAGAAACAGGGAAAGAGTGATAGAAGTCGTGACGCGAGAAAACGACAGAAAAGAAAGGATAAGAAGTGGAATAGAACAGATGGACGGGCGGAGAGACAACGCGTGGCCACTCCTTGATTTCACGCATGCGATGAGTCGCGTACTAGATGGAAAGTCTCGCTACAACACGCGACCACGTCGCGTGCTTCGAGTCTGATTCATACTCATCGTATAGTTCTGTAGTTTTTTTAATTAGCGACATTTTAAAGGTGAGCCGTTCTTCTTTTACCTATGGATGACCTACCCGTGCTACATGTTTTTCAATTTTGGAAATTTCAAAAATGTCGTTTCTCGATAATATATTATATATAAAATATTTGATATCTATATTCAGATTACAAATAGCACGATTGAGTGTCCGCAAATAGATTTCTGCTTATTGTAAGTATCTAACAAACGGAAGATATAAGTGATATTATAGATATAAGTGATAAGTATCATTACCGTTGAAATATATTAATATTTTTAATTTATCCCTCGAAAACTGAACAGTTTAATACATTATACTACATGTGGATACACGCACATTCTCCTTTTACCACCTACGTATATATAAAACAATTCCATTTATCTCCACGATCTTATCTATAAGTTTCCATTAAGAAAAAAAAACGATCTATTTATTATTAATGCTTGAGCTAGATCGAATTTATTTATTTGCCATCATCTAACTAAACTATGACCAACATCACTGTCACCCGATTTGATAATTTTAATATCGATTATCGCGGCCAAGTGAGAGAAGTGGAAAAAGAGAAACCTGAAATAAAACTAGAATTTAAAGGTTTTCTGCGAAATTTTGTTCAGAGAATTTTCGACAATCGATATTTATTTCAACAGATATAATTATTGGCGTTTAAGTTGTTGAGTTTCTAAAAAAAACAATTTACTTAAAAACCATAATTTATTCCAAGTAAAAAACCACAACGATGTGACAGCGTGACAACGTTTCTTCGTAAAAAATTTTTGAATGAAACAACAGTTCGAAGGGCATAAATGGTGGGGGTGCGAGCGATAGGGATTAGAGAGGTGAGGTTAGTGCTTCGATAGTCGCTTGTGGTCGTTCGATACTCGTAACGAGTATCGATCTAGAATCTTATATTAACCGATAGAATCGAACGCGCGCATTTTGATACAGCTAGTTACCGTACGATCATTTCGGATCGTACAGTCCGAGTTAGCGTCACATGGGGATAGCTCGTTGTCTATAGGCCTTCTCCTTCTTCTCTTCCTTCTTACCCTATTTCTAGCTCTCAGGCCGACATAAACTGCCGTTATTTGCTTACTCCCACCGGTCGTCTCACTTTCTCAACGCCCTTTGCTTCTTTGCAAGAGAAAATTTATAGACTATTTTTCTTAAAGAGAATGAAAAAATTTCTAATCTAAATACGGAACGACTGAAACGTACCCATAATTAAAAAAAAAAAAAGAAGTTACTGAGACAAATTCCTCGTTTAATCAGATATAATTAAAATTATTAATTAAACGGTATTAAAGATTACATTTACAAAAAGAAGTATATATATATACCTCACAGGTGAACACTACCAGAGAGAAGAAAAAGAAGAAGAAGAAGAAAAAAGTGAGATTCGAAGTTACCCCCCTAGAAGCTACGAGGACAGCTCTTGGTTGGTAGATGCACCGTTGCGAATTAACGTTAGCCCCATAACACCCCCGCGAGCATTATCGTCTTGTTGGCCCTCGCAGTCTTATTTATGGGCACTCGCCGTGTGCCGCGAATGCCTTTCCTCTACTTTCTCTCTTTCTCCGCGTACCTAATGGGCATCCTATTAGCCGCGGCTGAACTCGCCGTACTCTGGTACTTTTCTACGAACGGCTCTCTAATGTACCTTCGCTCTAATAGAATAATTCCTTGGCGCATTAGTCAGGTCTTGGCTCTAATCACGATTGCAGAATTTATGCCGCACGCTGGAGAGAGGGTGAGCGGAGGAAAAAAGGGTGAAGTGAAAGAGAGACAGATAGAAAGAGAGAGAGAGAGTGAGTTAGTCCTGAGCGAACGGCTACCATAATAATTGAATTAAGTGAATGTCGCTTAATGACACTCTTTACGTTACCTTACCGATCGTAGTCGAGTCGCAAGAAATCGCGAATGCAATCGCGATGTCACGAGCACCCGTGTGAGTAGAACGAAGGAACATAAGAAGGAACGAAGGAACGAACAAACGAAAGAAGGAACGAAGGAACGAACGAATAAACAAACGAACGAATCTCCTCCATCGTAGCCGAGGTTGCTGCTGATGAAATACGATTTCGTCGTACTCGACGAGAGGATAATTGAAAATTATAAGCAGGGAGTGAAATCGTGACGCGGCACTAACGGAAATGCTCCGTGAACGTCTTAGCGCGTAGCAAGCTTAAGAAGAAGAAGAATCGAAAGAAGGACAGGATCGAGATGTGAGTCTTAACGAGAATCCTTTCGAATTACACGCTTCTCTCTTTCATTTTCTTTTTCTTTCTTAGTCTTTCTCTTTCTCTTTTTCTCGCGTACGGACTTGTCATTTAATTTGCCTCTAGGGATTTATGGCTTCCACGAGTCGCATGGCTAATGGACAAAGCGTTTTCCAGCGGTAGAAACAAAGCGGCCTCGAAGACGACGCGTAATTCAAAAGAAGAAGAAAAAGAAATATAAAAAAAATGTCGAAAGATTTTACAAAGGATCTAGGAAAGGCAAGAGAAAGAGAGAACACATACGAACGTGGTTCTCTTATGGGGAATCGACTAGGGAACGAAGTGACTAGTGGCTCTACCGGAGTAATTACAAAAAGATACTTCTTGGTACGGCTTCCATTTGTATGGCTCGGTGTTATCCATCAATTCAGATTCCGCTTAATCGACTCTCTTCGAGGAACTCGTTGCACGCTGGAGACTCGGAGGCTTTGACCGTAGGACTAAAGCAGCAGCATTTACCCCAGAGACGGGCGCATATTGCTCGTTGCGTTTCGTAAAACCGGTAATAAGATAGGAAATTGAGCTTGAATCGAGGGAGCGACGAAGATAGAAAGATGGATTCCTCGGATGATTCGATTCCAGTGGATCGCAGCCCGCATCGACGTGGCATGGTCTTTCTTCGCGACGAATCTTCACGGGAAAAAGAAGGAATAGGATATAGAAGAGGAAAGGAATATCGGGTGGTGTAGAGTGGAAGAAAGATGAAAGAAGAGGAGCGTACGTGGAACTAATTTCTCCCAACGGATCCGGGCAAGACGGGAAGAAAAAATAGTAGTAGTAGTAGTAGTAGGTGTAGTGGTAGTAGTAGTACTATTAGTAGTAGTAGGTGTAGTAGTAGTAGTAATACTATTAGTAGTAGTAGTAGGTGCAACTTGACGTAGCGCCGAGGAAATTACGGTAATCACGAACGGAGGATGTGCGAGAGGATACCTGGAAGAAAAAGTGACGGCAGCGGGAGGCCGCGAGTAAGAAGAGGAAATATTCTGGTAGTATCGAGACGTAACTAAAAGAAGGAGTTGGAGGGACATGCGATACTATTCCACGTTAGCTTCAAGGCTAGGTCTAGAAGGTAGTTCAAAGGAAAGAAAACTTTAGCCTTGAGCATCGAGAGTACGTGTACACGTATACATAAGTAAACGCGAACAAGAAGGAAAGTGGGCGGAACATGCGCGTGCCTTAGCTTTGAAAGAAGGAGAACGAGAGAGACAGGAAGAAAAGGATATAGAAGAAGATGGTAAAAGAGATAGCGAGACAAGGTGAGGGGAAAGAAATCATAGGGATTAGTGTGTTGTTGCCATGCGAACGGATAATCCCGCGCTAATAGCGAACATTTCCTCCGTTGGTAAGTGATGTCGTTGGTATCGTAAACGTAAACAGAGCAGCAGCCATTCGTAACTCTCCTGCCGGCTCGTTAGTCGATAGGAGCGTCATGCTACGAACGTTCCGCGCATTTAAATGCCGTTAATAACCTTTTACTTCTGAAAGACGTTCCTAGCTACTACTTTTGCCAACGCTAATACTTTCGTCTTTCATCGCACCTAGCGTCTGATTCAAGAATCTTAAATACGTTTGGTAAAATTGGTAGGCTGACTGTCTCTTTATTTAGCCCTTCACTATACATCGTTTACTGTTGTCGTCAAGACAAGCAGCGAAATTGCTAAGTCGTTTCCGGGATTGGGGAACGGAGAAACAACAATGGAAGAATTCTTGGATAGCTGCGGAAAGCAAAGCACGCGACAAAACTAAGAAACGTAGCTAAGTTCATAGGTATTAATGTATGCATGCATACAAGCATGTACAGCAGACATAAACGTTCATAGTTGTAGCTGTTCGTTCCTGCAGTTGTCGGTGATTCCGCGATGAAGCTGCAAACGGTGCAAGTGGCACATGAATCACGGGACATTTGTACCCGCTAGTGAATTACGTTTCCCAAGAGTCACTCTCCACGGCACGGGTATGGCGACATCGCGAGAATCTAGGAATGTAGATTCCCCGTTGAAAGATACTAACGCTTTGTACCCACGTATTGTTAACCACGCCGACGTACGATCCATCATTAAGCAGCCTACGTATATCTCTGTAGATTTCTTCGCTAACGATAAACAGCATTCAAAATTGGGACTCCTATCGAGCCGGAAGTGGAAGCTATTGTAAATTCACAAACGATCGTAATACACAAAGTACTTGAGATGGTGTTAAAGAATAAACGATTTACTTGATCGTGAAGATAGGTGAATTTGTTATTAGATGTAATTTTTTTCTCCTTTTTGAAATTATTCAATATAATATAAACATAAGGAAAAGCTCAATGATGTTTCTTACGTCGACGCGATTTCTCTCGTCTCAAACGAGAAAGGATCTGGCGAGACGTCTGAAGAGACCGGAAGATTTATCGTAGAGAACTTGGTCGATTCGAAGCGTTACCATCTAATAGAGCCGATAGAACGAAATTAGTCACGGTCGATCGATGATTGCGGGAATGGTATGGGACGTTGTGAGAATGGTAAAAGTACCATAATTTCCTTGCTCTCGCGCAGGATGCGCGCATGGCGTTGTCGCAAAATACAGTGATTTATTGACGAACCGAGAGTGGACGTAGGAAGAATCGCGTCAAAGCCGTATCGTTCTTTGTACCGTTACCTATATACATACGTGCAACTTAACATCCCTTGTAAAAAGAAAATTCGACGTCGTGTTTTATATCGTCCTTTCATATTGTCCTTCACGATTGCAACTTATTCGATAGTAACTTCGAATATATCGCATCGCAAACCGATTTCCACGATATTACGCCATTAAAAGTCGCTGCCGGTGTATGAGAATTTGCTTCGTCTCTACGACATTTACTAGATCGAAAGTCTATCGAGTAGTCTTGTCTGAAAAGATTAATCTACCCATTGCCAATGAGTAATAACCCATTATTAGTTATGTACGATGTGTCTACTTATAAGTCGACGAGAGCCTTCTAATAATAAGAATCCTAATGGTACACCCTACCGCGATCAATTCTTAAGAGTGCTTTTTGCGAAATCAACTCAATCAAAAAATTTTTCTTTTTATTTTATTTTATTTTATTTTATTTTATTTTAATTCTTTTTTCTTCATAGACATCTTCCCGATGGGCTACTCGAGATGACGAGCGAGCTAACAGCTAAACAGTTATATTTTTATACTTAATAAGTATAATTACCTATCAAGCACTACGAACGGCTAATATTTAAAAAGAACATTATTGTACTTTTATTTATTGAATTAATATTTCAAACATTCGCATTATGTTAGATCATGTTAAACGCTTTATGACACAAAATGTAATATAAATTATTCTTTTGGTTGAATTAGATTATCAATCGTTTAAGAAAATGCAAAAATATGCTTTATCCATTTAAGCATATCTCTTTATCCATTTCTTTTCTAATCCATTTCAATCTAATTTTTCTAAATTTTTTGTGTGTTCCTTTTCTTCTATTTACTTTTCGAAACTTAATATTTCCGCATTCATTAATAATCTTATGTATATGTTACTTTCCGTCGTAATGTAAAAAACAAGTAATATTTGGATCTAACTTGATATAGAAAACATTGCCAGAAAATTACAAATTCATAAGATAAATCTTTCATATTAAATAATTAGAAAAAAATAAGAGAGAGAGAGAAAAAGAGAAGAAATCCAAATACTACTAGAGATTTTATCATCTAGCCGACAAAGTTTAGAGTGACGTGACAAAATGCAGGACTTCGTGAGTCAGCTCCTAGAAACGAGCTTGAATCTTGTTGAACACGACGATGGAAGAAAGAGAAGAAATAGAAAGATCAAGGATGAATTTATAATGATTCCAATTGTACAGAGGATGCAGCTTCCTAGAGAAGGCAATGCGGCTTGTTGGATGCGTGCGTAGGTGCGGTTTTATGAGGATATATCGTGATGATCCCTTCCTTTACTCTATCCTTCTGATCCATCTTAACTTTTCTTCCTTCTGTTCTTAGGTCGATCAGATCCATACAAATACAATCACGAAGTTACAGTGAGATGAGAACACGGTAGGCCGCGTTGTATATCTATAGGTTCTCTTGGCAGCCATCCTTCGTTGATTCCGATGATCGTTTCTCTCAAGGAGTCTTTGCAACGAAGAGACGTCGTCATTCGATCTCACATTAATATCATCTCTAACAACTTTTTGTCATCACTTCGCGACGAACGAAGTAATATGTCCTTCATTCACATCACATTCATGTGATTTATTCGAAATACAATCTCTATAAAATAGATACATCAGCAAGAGGAATCGTGAAGAAGCATAAAAGTAATGATAATCGTTAAAAATCGTAGCAATTTTAAAGCTTACTCAAGAAGGATATAAAAAAAGAAAGAGAAAAAGAAAGAGAAAGAGAAAGGGAGAGAAAAAAATAATTCAGGTATTATAGTTATCGACATATGGCTATTATCCGTCTGTCTTCCTATTTCGTTTTCCTTTTTCCTTCTTTTCAGTACACATGCAATATGTACTGTATATTCATGCGTGACAGTGTGCTATATGGTACATATCACGTATTCGATATATTGCAACGCGACGTGCTCTTTAAAGAGCACGATTTGATTGCGCCTTATTTGTTTGATTTAACCGACCTTAATAAGGTAATAAATAATTCAACCGATTTATTTTTCCAAGCTGCGACATGGAATTTATAACGTATATACCTACCTATCTACTTATTGCGAGCCGATTGGTTTGAGGAAGGAGTGAAAAAAAGAAAAAAAGACAATACAAAAAAGTCAAGAAAAGCAATCGAAGAAGCTGGCAACGAGCCTTTTTATAAACGCGATAATTCTCTGCCAAGAAAATACGAACATCAAAAGGTTTTAACTCGTGCATCATGAGTTATCTCGAGATGAGCTCGCATATGGCCGCTATAGAGATATGGTAGGTGCAAAAATTAATAATTGCGCTTTGGATGGAACATACAAGTATTTAATGAACCGAGTCTACAGCTCTTTGCTTCGATGTTTTCATTACAAATGCTGGAGGTTGTTAAAAGAATAAAAATTAAGCTTTCTCACCTACTTGTCGTTTTCCTAAAATATGTCGGAACATTAAATGAGAATTTAATGGACGACGAACGAGAAAAAGAAAGAAAGTTTGAGAAGAGGGGGAAGAAGGATGAACATTTTCTATCTTTTAACGAGTACTTCATAAGGATTTATCTATCCGTAAAAATAACGCGAGACTTAAAACTGCTTCCAATAAATCTAATTGAGGAATTGAACTATTATACGTGATTTTCTTCAAATGCGAATATTATATTCGATGAGTGATAAATGATTAACGATAGAATTATCGTAATATCTTCTTCGTTTCTTCGGGAAACATACTATACTGATTATTTATCATAGCGATTAACGATGGAAAAAAAGGAATAGAGAAAAAGAGAGAGAGAAAGAGAGAGAGAAAGAGAGAGAAAGTAGTTCTCCTCAATTGGAGACGAAACGTTTGGTAAAAGGTCGATTCTCAGAACCGTCCGCAGATCGATTATCTTTACTTGACTACAGATGCGTTGATTTTAAATCAATTACAACTTTCCTTCTTTCTATGTTCGTCTTCTTTTACCTGTCCACCTGTCCAAGTAAGTAGAAGTACACATAGATAGTACATACTAAAGCAGAGAGAAAGAAAGAACAATAGGTGGCAACGAGAAATAAAATGCAAAGAAAACTATTAATACTATTACTCCTTATGCAAGCAGAGAGGGAGAGAGAGAGAGAGAGAGAGAGAGAGAGAGAGAGAGAAAGCGAACTAACGTAATTCGGACTCTTCTCACGCTGCGGTTAAAAGCTTTTCTGACTCGGTCTTTAAAATACTTCTCGTAGATGCGTAATAAGTGCGAAGGAAAAGAGTGGAGTTCTCGCTCAAGCGTGCGAGAACCTCCTCCGTAGTACGAAACTATGCAACGACCGTTGCTTCTGCAGCCCAAAGAGTCGACTAATGAACACAAAACATGTCAACAGCCGTGGGAAGTCGGTGGAGCCAACGCAGGAGTTTCTCATTCGGCCAGTGTTTGCACTCTGTCGAGGAAGCCAGAAAAGCGGACTACTTAACGGGAACGTTGCGTCGTGCCATGCCGTTAAACTCTCTCACTAGTCTTTTACTTCCCTCCGATCTTTTATCTCTACTTATTTATTTTCTCCTCCTCTCTCTTTTTGAAGTGAAAACTTCTTTAGAATGGGAGTGATCTGAAAAGTAAATAGACAGAAACGCAGCTATGTAACGAAGCTATGAAACTCTATACTAAATAATGAGAGAAAAAGAGACAAACATATAGGATTTAGCTTGCGAGAGAATGAGACGGAATATAGCTATACAGTTTTTCCTATTCTCGGTCTCCTCTTTATGCTATGCTTCGTAGTTATCGCTCCTGGTTGTATATGTGTGCGTTTGTGTGCAACTGCATACTAAAAAGCGTGGACACGTATTCTTTCGATACTCGAAGTGTTTGTAGGTAAGAGCGATAGAAGGGTAGAAGGAATAAACAGACATAAGCACGTACGTATGCGACAAAAGTATAAGGTCCAAACGAACCGACGGTCGAAATAAAGAAAGAGGGTGCGTGGTCTGTTTTTATTTTACCAAACGTGTCATTTATTTTCTATTTAAAAATGTTTCTATTGTATTAAAAAATTAATATTAAATTATTAATGTAGCAAATATTATAATAAATAATTATGAAGTACATAGAATATATAATAATTGTATTGTCTGAAATATTAAAAAAAAAAAAAGGATTACCATATACATCAGAGAAAAAGAATTAGAGAAAACTGTGGAATAAATTAGGAGCAGCTGACAAATTCCATTCAAAAGCAAGTAAATTACTGTCACATTTTTATTTTGCTTCTTTATAAAATATATTTGATGCATAATGACAAAATATGTCTATTAAATTTGTTTTTTATATGTTTTTATGAAAAATATCCAAAGAGATGTAATGACCCATGCATATATGAAAATTATATTATAAATTGTGATATTTGCGTATTTAAGAAACTTATACTAATTTTTTAATAAAATAAAAACATTTTTAAGATGTTTAACGCATAGCGTGTATTGGTGGAGCTTACCACGGGGCCTAAATTTGAGACTCGTAGTGTACACAGTTCGATAAGCTGAGAGAGCGATACGATTCAATGCATTTTTTAGATTTTTCGTTGTTCAGATCTTTATTTAAACGAGAGTATTTAGAAAGATAAGTTTGTGGTCCAAAGAATAAGGACGAGATATGTTATTAATAATAAGGGTCTCGAAGTGTGATAGGCTACATAGTTGAAAAAACATTTCTAGAGAATATCTTTATTAGATCTTTCATTGCATTTTACCAGAACCTTCGTTCAGTCCAGCAGTATTTTCCATATGTTTTTCGTTACGTGTTTATTTCATCTATCCTAAAATGTTTTCCCTAAAACGGGAAATAGAAAACCATACTAACAAAAAAAATTTTATACCTAAGTTTCCAAAAAAGGATTATTTATTTTTACCTAATTTTTGACGAATTATATTTCCTTTGATAAACATCCTACCATTTTTGTGACTATTTATAACTATCGCATTCAGCATTCCGTTTTTATTGCTTGAATTGTGAAAAGTGCACTTTGTATCAGTTATTTCACCCAGAGACCATACCGGTGACCTTTATTATATATAGTAATAATATTATAATAAATAAATCCTACAATTGTCTTACTCCTAAAACTGTTCATTTCTCTGATTCTCTGGAAACTTAGATTTTTGAAGGTTTCACTTCTAAAACGTGTGATCTGCACACATAATTTTTTTTTCTTTCTTTAAATAATTATATTTACTTTTTTATTTTTCTTTATTTTTATTCTACTACGACAATTACTTTTTTCATTGTTCAACTTATTATTGTTTGAACAAATATAAGAATTAGAAGTGATTTTTCTTTAATATTCAATAGAAAAGTAGCATTGCCGTGTGATTAACCCTCTTTATGATTGAATTATTGATTTCTGCAATGTAAAGAAAATAAAATATTTTTTTTTACAACATTTGATATTTTCTAGTTAGATAATTCAGTAATAATTAAATGTTAAGCATATGTTATAGAAAATTTGACGATTGTAAAATGTTTATAAATTATTTGAAGTAAGGGCGATAAAATAATAATAATAAAAATAGAAAAAAATATAGATTAATTGATAAAAATCTATGCATCGGGCAAAGTAAAATAATGTGTAAAGAACGACACAAAGAAATACTCGCGAGTGGCTCTTGGAGAATACAAGTTGGAGAGGAGATAGGTGGGGTAACGGGAACATAATGAGCGTTCGGTGGACGTACGTCACCGTCCACTCGCGAGAGGGAGAACAATGCTATTCGGTTTCTTCTCTCACGCAGAAACACGGTCGGGTAAGAGGCAGCGACCAAGCAGCAATCCGTGCTTCCGCATCCTCCTTCGGCAAGCTTTGCCGATTGAAACGACTGAGGTCGTCGTACTTGAATCTTTGTTAATAAAATTTGCTCTTTGATGTCAACTTTTTCATCGATAATTTTTAATTTATAATTATTCCAATTTTATAATCCATCATATGATCGGTTGAAAGTCATTTTATATTCGAGGATTATTTTTCAAATAGGTTACAAACGGAAATCGTTTTCAAAATGGATAATAATATAAAAATATTAAAAAACCAACACGTTGGTTAAGGCAAAGGACTCTTCTTCTTGTTTATTTTTTTCTTTTTCTTCTTACTTGTGTGCCACCGGTAGAAATAATCGTTCCGCCAGGCGTATTTCTCTGCGGCTCGTAAATATCATCGAAAGTATGATACCGCTTCCGCTTCTACAATCCGGCCTGTAAAACCTGATTGTGGCTAACGATAGCCAAGAACATGCTATTCAATAATCCTTGGCCTTTACCGTTTCTAAAACGAGGAAGGTACCTTTCGTGATTTCATCAATGTCTCGAACAAAGCTCACGATCGCGTGGATTTTACGTCTCTATGAAACGCCGATAAATACGTCCGAGAGAACGAATGTCATCGTTGATCGATCGAGATGTACGAGATTCGACTTTCTTAAAAGCCGAACTGATTGACTTTACGAAGGAAAAGTAAAATAATTAATTGACATTTAGAAAAAATCAAGTCAACTTAATACAATTCTTAGAGGATCATTTATCAATGTTGTTATAAGTATTAATAAGGTATAAAAAGAAAACAACGTTATAAAGTATCATTTTATCGAACGAAGAAAAGCAGATGTTTTGCAATAAGCATGAATAGTATATTCACACTACCACCGCTTGTGTTATCTTCTAAAGTAGTTTAAAGTGCGCATAAAAGCACATTCAATGAGCTTGTAAACACGTTGGGAATTTCTCCTGAATTCCTGGCGGATAGTGGCTTATTCATACCCGTTGAATCACGCACGAGTTTTCGTTTTTCCTTCGATGACAATTCGAGGCGATTTCAAAGCCAAAGAATTTTTTGTTATTTCTATCTTTCCCTTTTAAGCTATTTTACACGATATAAATTTGGCGCATGCATCTTCTATCACCTTGAATATATTGAATTTCATTAAGATTATCCGTGAATATACCTAATATATAAAACAATAGAGAATCTAATACGGAAAAATAAAGAAAGAAAAAACAAAGAAAATACATCTCGTAATTAAGAAAGAGAAAACATTACAAGAGCCCAGTCGTAATCGAATCTAAATTGCCGCAATTTCGTGAAGCATGTAATTGCAAATTTCCATTAACACTATTAATTTATACTAGTAAAATAATTTAAATAACTTATATATATAGTCAAGACATGTAGCGTTTGATAAAATAACACATAACGAGAACGAATCTCAAATTTAACTTCAGACACTTATCGCGACATTACTAGCTATCCTAATGTAATCAATTGTTGTTAGAAAAAGAAGAGATGCTACGATTATTTATTCGGATAATTTAAAGCTTGATCAGCACAACGTGTAACGAATAACACACACACAATACTTCCCATCAACTGCAATAAGTGCAAACCTTAAAGATCGATTACTCTTTATTCTCTTTACTGTAAGAAATTATAAGATTGTATACATTCATAGTATTTATGTATGTACATACATATGTATGTGTATTAGCGATAAAAGTACAAGAGAATATTACTAGTTGAACGGCCGTGATGATATCTAGCCTGATAAGGTAAAGGATACACAAACAGTACAGGATAATTTTTCCTTATTCTAGCGAGTTTTGTCTGATTAGGGATACAGATCGACCATTCTCGAATTATGCGTAAGAATGGGAGATTATAATAACGCTAATTGTAAGAAAGAAAGGATGCGAGTTGGTAAAAGAAAAATAAAGAATGAAGAGTATAATAGTAAAATGCAAACGAATAAACACGCATTTGTAGAACCCGTCTGAAAATCAATCATTTTAAATTGGCACAAGTGAATTAAATTGTTTACAGAAACATCATATATGAATGCAAAAAGAAGATATAAAAAACCGAAAGAACCATGCATCCACTTATATAAGATGCATGGGAGAATGCAACTATAAGTAGATAGTTAATTATTATAATAAAATATGTAAAATATATACTAATGCATAAAACAAAATCCTTCGATTGTATAATAATAAAAAAATGATCTTTTTTGAGATTCGTCATATGATAAGAAATACGCTTTACGAAAGTCAAATTTCTCTTAACAAGTCAAATGATGTTGCAAGTATTTGTGGGAGAAGCAATGAATAATCTTTGGTAAGTGATTAAATTGATTTGACGTTATTAGTTAGCAAGGGAAAAGTGCTATTGGAATGTTCTTTTCCGTGAAAGTTCTCGTACGCGGTCTGCCATTTACCGATACCGATCTTCACTACCATAGATGTATATATATATATATATAATACATTTTTATTTCAAATATCTTGATCTTTCTTCATTAGAGCATCGGTGCCGACAGAGTCTCGTTAGAAAACGCTTAATAAATAAACGAAATGCGATGAATCCATTTCGAACGTTTGAATTCCATATCACGGACTACCTACGGTCGAACGTATTCGATTAATATTCTAATCTATCAGATAAATTTTATTTTATAGCTATAGTGAAGATAAGGAATATGAGGGAAATTCAGTCTTAATATTTTTTTCCTTCCATTAATTTTTTGTCTCCCTCTTTCTCCATTTTCCTATCTTTTTCTCTTTCTCTTTTCTTTTTCCTTTCATTCCCACTCGATCCAAGCTGTAGTTGCAACTAGCGATTCGAAAGAATGCATTGAGAGAAGAGTACAGGATCGTATCTCATATGTTCTTCTCTTCTTTCCTTCGGTTCTCCTCTCGGCAGATATCACTCTCATACATTTTCATTCGACTTTAGCGCTCACAAGAGGAAGAAAAAGAGATGGATGCAAGGAAGAAGAGTAGAGAGAAAGAGAGAAAGAGAGAAAGAGGGAAGAGAGAAAGAGAAACGAAGGAACGCTACAGCCGCATCTCTTACGAGTATCTCCTAATAAGGAGCTTTCTTTCTACTAACACCCCTTTATCGTCCGTATACGAATCGCAACGGCCTTACTAGGACACGCGATAGAC